>NC_046666.1:101163394-101188894 GCF_010883055.1 Belonocnema kinseyi | reverse complement strand
TGAAAGAGGGAGCTCTTCTTAATATTTTGACACCAAAATCCTGTCGATACACCTTACCGACTGCGAGTAAAGCCACCCACGCTTTAACTTGACAGACTGTATTTTAACCACTGAATCAGTCGAAGTAATATTTTCCAGAAAATTTCTATATTCCTTTTTGAACAAGTTTCCCGCTGAAATTTTTAGCTTGCTCAAAATTCGCTTGGCTCATCAAACGCTGGATAGTATCACTGTCGAATTTGTACAAGGTTATGAGAAAAAATTATTATCTTTTTCTCATATAAATATCTGAAGTTTTAACATACGCCATTACCCTAAGAACAGTACAAAGCGTAATTACTGTAAATTTTATTACGAAATTATCCAAATTGAGTCACTGAGCGCGAGTTAAAATAAAAAAATTAAATTTCGGCATGATGAAAGAATTGATTGTTCTATTTATTTATAAAACTATAAAAGCTACAATTTTTAATCGGTTATTGCACGTAAGCCCTCAACTACTGGTAACTATGAGATTAAAGCTATTGAGAGTTATGTTCAGAAGGCTCCAGCAATTGATGTAATTACAATAACCCTCACGAGTCTGTTAGATGATTGATCGGCATCACACCACGTATTCTTGAAACAAATAAAACTCATACTTCTAATCTACCTACTAGGATAAGGGCGGGGGGGCAGTGCCAACCAGTGGGGCAAAGGTGATTTTCCTTATAGCATGGCTGTTATTTAACAATTTTAGTTTTACTTTGCATAAAATAAATCTATTTTATCAGAGAGATAGTGTTACTTACTAAAATCTTGAAAATTGACGTTGTAAGAGAAAAATTATACAGTAAACAGTTTTTACCATGGAAGAATGGAAGTTTCGCTGACAGAAATATAAAGTTTTCAACTTTATTGACAATATTCACAGTATAAAAATTTGATATTTTGACAGATAAAACAATATTACACAATCTAATTATATTAGTTAGACGTAATTCAAGTCCAAAACATAATAAATCTCATAAATAAGTGAGGCTTGGCCCGGGAGGCAGGCACGACGAAAATAATATTGACAAGTGCTTAGGTGAAACACGTGTCAAAAGTTTCGTCGATAAATGATCGGCAATGTAAAATAACAACTTATCTTGTGGGCTACATGAAAGAAACTATTAAATACATGCACATAGGAAACAAGGGACTAGGCATGCCATTGCGGGAGTGATGCAATGAGTGGGGAGGTCCGCCACTTTTTGATGTCCCGCGACAAACATGGAAGCGCCCACATGTTTATATTTTCATGCACAGTTTGTCGGCAAAAATGCTCGTGCGAATAATCAAATGGCACATCGTAAGATGGCGGCTCTCCCCACTCATGGAATTCTCCCCCCTCCCGTGGATTCAACCCCGCTCGCCCAAGTTAGGATGGCATGTCTAGCCCCGTGTTTCCTATGTGCATGATTAAATATTATTAATATCAATCCGGTCGGTATGCAGTTTTCTTGTATTGGTACAGTAGAAACAGGATCGGGGGGATATAGTTATAGTTTAGAAATTTTAAATTACCAAATTATTGTTTTTTTGATGTGAGTAATACTTATAGAAATATGATACAAAATAATGTAGAACTGGAAATGAAAAAAACTCGATCAATTCAACATCTTATTAATTTAAAAAAATCATTGACTCTTAAATTGTTGGCGCTGCCTCCTCCCCCTTACCCTGTCTACAATCTACTCTACTTACGAGTTGAGTGCAATATCACTACGGGAGCTTCCATCAACAATCGTAAAGTGCATACAATTCATGAATTCTTTCCTATTGTACCACCAGGATATAAGATCGTTGGCGTACGATCACGCGTCATTTACCCTCCAATCGCCTCAGCTTAGTTAATCAGGGCGGAGACTTAATACATTTACAAGGAGAGGCTTTAACAATACGACTATACATCAAATCAGTATCATAATGTACAATTGCTAAGGATTCTACACAAAAGCATCAACATGTCAAATTCAAGCCAGTTCTTAAGCAGCACGCAATACGTTAACACCTCAGAACGTGCTCTATCCGACACTGCATGGTCTGAAGATCAAACCTCGTAGAAAAAGAAATTGAAGCGTTTATTCATGTTATTCAACATCCCCTTTTATTGCAAGAAAAATTGAAGAAATACTAAACGTTCAAACACTAGTGAGCTTTGATGATTTCATAGCTCACTATGGGATTCACACACATCAGCCTTATGCCTCGTCAACATGCAATAATAAATAATGAAATTTGAATTGCTGTGCAGCCCCTGGCGGACAGATGGAACCGAAAGGAGCCTCTACAAAGTACCCGTAAAGACCCTAAATAGTCTCCCTTCGGTTACTTCTTAAAAAACTAAAAAAAAAAACAAGATCAACTTTTAAATTGTTGAAATTCGGATTCCATGATAAATTTCCATTAGAAACTCATGGAGAAATCGCAATACTTTTCTTGCAGCGTTAAAAGTTTAAAAAAATATCATTAACTTCTGCTGAAGGTGACTTAAAACGCATCCATAATAGCTCAAGTAGTATGTTGCGCACGAAGTTTAAAAATAAAATTCTCTCTCACTTGCATCGCAGTGTTATTGTCTGGGGTTTTCACTGCGTGGCTCTAGCAGCCAGCCAAAATTCTTAAAGTTATCGACGGAACGCTTATTAACTGCCATGTGAAAGGTACTTATTTTATTTTTTAAAGTTGTTAACAACCCATCCTAAAACGGTGACATCCGTTATGGAACCTTCCTAAGCAAACCCTCCATAAAAACCGCACTTCCGAATATAATCATAAATAGCGCAATATCTAGGCACACCTAAAATACATATTTGAAAAAACTAATGATGGCAGACATACTCATATGATGGTAATAAATAAGCTGAATTGTGACAGGTTTTTTTTAGTCTTTTTTTTTTAATTATAAAAAAAGTTTTCGCGAAAATCGAATTTTTAATTTAAAAAGAAAACTAAAAAGAAATTTCGAAATGACCCAGTGCTAAGAAAATTTTTCTTTAATAACATTTTTTTAAATTAAAATAATGGAATATTTATACCAAAAGAAAGATTTTTTAATCTTTAAAGTTTAACAAAATTATTGTTTACATTTAAAATAATACTAATTGAAAAAATATATAGGCAGTGTATAGATGTTTGGTGCCGGGCGCTTGGTTCGTATCCGGTAGATTGCTCCGATTGGTTGCTCGACAAAGGGATGGGACCGCTGGACAGCGGCATCGAATACGGCATTTGACTCACAATTGCTTATTTTTTTGAGACGTACATGAGGCATAACCTCAAAATTTAACTTTTTTCACACACTTGAATATGTAATTGTTTATTCAAAATGGGTTGTTTGATGTTTTCTATTTTATCTTTCCTTATACATTTACTTTATCATTGTTTAATTAGTAAGAACATTTTCATATAGTTCTATTTGTGGGAGTTGTTGCCAGTTATTACTTTAGGAATGTATACATTATTGATTAGTATCACGAATTGTATTTATTGTAGAGGATATTTTCAGAAATACAGTAAGCTACGTTAATGATAAACAATAAATTTAAAATTATAATTTTTGTTACAATTGTTCATCAAAATCAGTCGAAAATATGAAGAATGTATAAAAAACTCTCAGTTCGTTTATATTTCTCCAAATCAAATTTCCCAAAACTTGCGAGACCATTTTAACAATTTTGTAACACTTATTCGACACTAGAGTTTTTTAACGGAAAGAATCCATACTGAATTGCGGGTGGATAAATATGTTATAGAAACACCATTTTATTTGGAGAAACATGATCAACGAACTGAGAGTTTTTTATACGTTGTTTATAATTTCTTATTTTTATAAACAATTGTAAAAATAATAAACTTGCCCTGCCGGATAATACAATATCATAACAGAGAGACCTTGCTTCAAAATTGTAGTCAATTACATAGAAAACAATATTGTCTTTCCATTAAAAACGGCCTCAGATTAATTTGCTTGTTAATTTGTTATTTTAATTATGAATTGTTGAACAGAAAAGTATAACATCAAAGGCCTATTGTTTATTAATTAATGTTTATTATTAATAAAAAAATAACTATAGAGAGTTACTCGAAAGACATTAGGAATTTATTTATCTGAAAAAACGAAATCCATGTGTTAAAAAATGGCAAAACAATGAATTTGTTTATTTCATTTGTTCAAGTAAATGGAATTTTTTCAAATTTTCACTTTAAAACACACATCTGAAGTAGCTATATGTCACTCTTACAAAATATCTAACTTTTGTTGATTTATTTGTTCATAAAAATTGTAAACAAGTTTTCAAATATCTGATACTCCTGGAAATCATTAAAGACCAATTTCACCACCAATTCTGTGTACCTTTAAATTAATATAAATAAATTACAAATAAATAAATATGCCACAAAATAAATTGCCACAAAATGGCATTTTCGCAATTAAAAAAAATTATTTTTCATAGTTGAATAAAAAAATTAAGCAGCTTTTTTATAAATATGCCTCCACTAATTTGCTAGAGATTGAATAAGCTTAATTAATTTAAAAAAAAATCAAAGTGAGTGACTATATTGCTTGTTTAAAACAGTTAAAGTAAAAATTAAAAATGTTGATTCTTAAAGCTCACCTTGTTTCTTTGATGCCTTTTCTATTTGATCGAAAGGCTTTACCTTCATGTTTACAAGCAAACCTAATGTCATAATAAATAAGGCTTTGGATTGATATATTCATCCATTCTTGACTTTCCTATCGTGGGACTGTCTCTTTTCGAATACTTCGAAAACGTTTCTTTTTCGTAATTGTAAAGCGCAAGTTCCACATCTTTATAAGATGTAAAACGGTCACCGGTCTTGAAGGGCATTTCTGTGCTTACATTAAAATAGCATAAATCAATTATAGATTAGTTAAATAAAAACTGAACTTTGATTAAGTAGTCCCTCACAGCAATATGATATACTGGGATATCCCATTTGATCTTATTTATCTCCCAGGTTGTCCCAGGGATAACCCGTCGGATATCCCGCAAGGCAGAAATTTGTATATCCCAGGTATAACTCCAGGATACCCTGGCGGACCGAAGGAAGTGAATGGAGCCTAAACAAAGTACCCGTAAAGACCCCATTCGGTTCCTTTTTTAAAAAACTCGAAAAAACAGCAAAATCAACTTTTAAATTGTTGAAATTCGGATTCTACGTTAAAATTCCCTATAGAAGGTCGCGGAATAATCGAAATGGTTTTTTTTTGCAACGGTCAAAAGTTTAAAAAAATATAAGACGTGTAACGCCTCTTGACTGCTACACTTCAAACGCATCGCCTGTAAGTAGCACTCAACAGGCATTATACGTCTTATTTTTTTTTAACTTTTTACTGTTGCAAAAAAAAACTATTTCGATAATTCCGTGACCTTCTATAGGGAATTTTAACGTAGAATCTAAATTTTAACAATTTAAGAGTTGATTTTCCTGATTTTTCGAGTTTTTTTAAAAGAAATCGAATGGGGACCCAATGGGGTCTTTACGGGTACGGGTAGAGCAATCTACCGGATACGAACGAAGCGCCCGGCTTCGGACATCTTTACACTGCCAATTATATAATTCAGGATAAAAAGATTGGTTGAAAATGTGCATAGCATTTTTTTAAACCGCAATAAATTTTCCCAAAAATCCAATTGTTAGTTTAGAAAAAATTAAAACTAAACTTTGAGATGAATTTATGAGTTATTGGATTCGAAGAAAATTTAAGGAGAATTTTGTTTACATTTGAGGAGCAAGTGTTTTTACATTAATTTGTTTATACAATTCACGCTAACAGGAGCTGCACGGGATGCGCGGGGTCTGCAGTTGTCACTCAGGCGTGAACAAACAAAAGCGGAGCGGGCTATAATAAGTTTGTTCCCACCCACCGCCAGCCCCAAATCGGCGCCATAGAGGAGTTACAGTATTTATAATTATATTATTAATCATCGCTATATGTATACTTATAATTTATAATAATAATTATAAAATGAAAGGATAATGTTTTTATCAAAACGCACAAACTCGTGCATATTTATTATTATCTATTATACTAAAGTCAATATTTTAAATATCACAGTACAAAATACTCAGTTTGTACATCTTGACTTTCAATGCACCGCCAAAATACAATGATTTATCATCTACAAATCTTCGGATGCAGCACATGAAAGTCAGCCATAAAACATTAGAGAGGGTGGCACAATGACCAGTTCCTTGGACTTAAGGTACTGAACCCCCGAGTCTACGCTTTCAGATCTAGACACCTAGATATATACAACAATTGATTTCAATTTTCACGTCCCCTCGCGGTCATGTTTTCGGTGATCAAATTTTTTGTTGTCAAGTTTTTGGTTCTGATCACAATGGAATCTGACGTATACAGTAAGGACGTTTACTATGTAGTCATAGGGAATATAATTATATAAACTCTTTCATACAATGCAGCCCGTCTTGCATTTGTGTAATGCAAAAAAGTACTATATAGACGTTTTCAATTAGGTTTCCAAACCTCCCGCGCTCGAGATTCTGCGCTAATTGGTCAAAGGCTTTCAGATTCAGAAGACTTGCACAAAATATACGTATAACCAAATTCTGAAAAAGGTTATGTTCCCCAGGATTCACTGCGCATTTCAAAGAAATAATTAGTTACGAATTAAAAACAATGTAACACAATATTAGAATGTGTTCACAAAAATTCTCGGGACGTGGTTTGTTTGGGAAATTTTTCTTAAATCTTTGTTTGCGAAATCTTATTTATTCGCTGAAATCAGTGAATTATTTGAAATCTATAATTAGTAAAAAAAACTTCTAAAATGTTTTGAAACCTTTTCAAATCTTCCAAATGTTTTAAAATCTTTGAAATCTGGTGAACTGTAACCTTTTCAAAATCTTTGAAACCATTTACAACTTTTAAAAGTTTAAAAATCTTTGTGAAATTGTTATGAAATATTTAAAATCTGATAAACACGCCTTTATAAAATGGTCAAAATCCTTTAAAATATTTTAAAATATTTGAAACATTTTGAAATATTTATTAATGTTTTGTAATATGGTGTATACTCGAAAACCGAGTGGTGAAACTCTGAAAATTCCGTTATATGGCCATGGCTCAATCTAATAAACCTTTTTATTCTAGACTTCGGCAGTGCGCACGTGCCGAAATGTTACGTCATTTCCGTATTTTTCGAACATTTTTGTGTCGAAATGTATGGAAAATATTTTTAATAAAAACAACAAAAATTAATTTGAAAATAACACATATTTTTAAGGTAGAACGTTTTTAAGTCTATTTAAAAAAAACTGTTAAAAAAGTGCAAAGAGTGCGGCGACCATGGCTATTATTTGCATCTGTTGGCACCTGTCATCTTCTAAAAAATGCTTAAAAAATCGTCGAAACTCACGGAAGATGATGTTCTAGGTGCAAAATCAGTGAACGAATCAGTAGAAGAGCACAGTATTGAAAAAAACGATGTCCTAAATGTAGAAAATCACCATTAAAAGGAAAAAACGTGGTTTAGTGGAAAGGCTAGTTAAGGTTTTGTATTGTAGGTATAAATATTTTCTTTTGTACAAGATTTGCAGTTCAGAACTTTGTTTGAGTAAATGTTTAATATCCACACAAATATAAAATAACACAATATTATATTTTCTACTTCTCTTTTTCAAGTTTAGACAATAAAAAGCTATTTGTTAGTGATTTCCTGGTATAAGGAATGTACCCTACTGAAAAGAATCTTTGAGTATATACTAAAAATTCTTTAGGTCAAAGAAGCTCAGAGAAATTCTCCGCAGGCACTCAGGTAGATATGTTTTAAGGTCCAGGTAGTTCTTTTAGATGTTTTAAAGGCTTTAAAATGTTCGTTCCGGAATTGAAATAGCAATACGATCATAAATAACAAGCAGAGAGTCTGAAATTGAAATAAGTATTCGATCATAAATAACAAGCAGAGAGGCTATATCAATAGAGTAGCCGACACTTAAGGGTCCTTTGTTAAGCTTCCGGGTTAAAATTTAGAAGTAGATTTTTTTAATTTCATAGTTAACAGCCTAAAACATAATAATTCGGAATCTACGGGTTTGGTTGATTTCAGATATCTTAACTTTTTTTTAAAATGCCACGACCAACTACTGTAAATTACTCTGCCCGCCCGGTACGTGACGAATACAAAAGGAACATTATATTACCGTCGCACTACTCTTAAAGGGACCACTAAAAGGATCTTGAAAATTACCCACATATCTCAAACTATCTCCGAGACTATTTTGTTTCAAATCGACTCTGTTTATAGACTCAAATGGGCCAGGCTATTTCGCTAAAGAAAACTCAGAGATTTCTTTCGGTAGGGTACTAACAAATTTCCCTTCTTTCATATTTACTGGTTATAAATACATAAATATAATAGCTTTGCGTTTGCAAGTGAAAGTTGTAAACAGATTTTATTTTTATCCAAAAATTTAGGAGGTTCGAAACCCCGATAATGATGCTTCATTTAATATGTCAGCAAATGTTAGCAAAGAAAGAAAATATTAATACCTGCCAAACACAACCTCAACTAACCTTTCTACTGAATCACTTTTTTTCCTTTTAAAGATCGTTTCCTATATTTTATCCATCGTTTAAGCTGTTTAACACTGCGCTCTTCCATCAATATGTGCACTAATTTTGCTCCTGGAACATCATCTTCCGTGATTTTTTCCAGATTTTAAAACATTTTTTGAAGACAACAGATGCCTACAAATGTAAATAATGGGCGTGCTCGCCACACTTTTCGCACTTTTTTCGCAGTTTTTTTTTCTGAATATACTTAAAAAATTGTTGTCTTTAAACTCTGATTTATTTGCACATTTATTTTTCGTTGTTATTTTTATTTACAATATTTTCCATACATTTGAACACAAAACTGTTCGAAAAATACGGAAATGACGTAAAACCCTGGCAAGTGCGCACTGTCGACGTCTAGAATAAAAAGGTCTATTTTGAAGCTGAGTTAATATTGAAGATTTCAGCTAATAATTTTTATAATTTCTAAGTCAAATATCACAAAAATGTATACTTTAACATTCTATAATAATGGAGACGAAATTTTGAAGGTCGCTGAACACCTAGCTTGTAAGAATAACTCGCTGCTTCTTACCTCTCATCATTTGAATTTCAGATTTATCATTGCAATTTTCATAATCATACGGATTGCAATTTTCGTTGCAGTTAGTCAAAATTGTTTGATTCCCATATTTTATTCAATAAGTAAAACAACAGATTTTATCCTACAACCTGCAGATATTCTTTTTATTTATTTAATTAAGATCGAAGTACAAAGCGATTTTGACACTTGTCAAACGTCAAATATAACTCACGTACCGTTACATTAGTGAAAAGCAACTCCAATTTTAAAAAAAAGTACTTAATGAACGTTCCGAATGTATTTATGAATAATTTTAATGTTGTGTTATTTTTTTTTAATTCGTAACTAATTATTTATTTGAAATGCGTGGTGAATCCTGGGGAACATAACCTTTCTTCAGAATTTGGTTATACGTATATTTTGCGCACATCTTCTGAGTCTCGAAGCCTTTGACCAATCGGCGCAAGATCTCGAGCACGGGAGATTTGGAAATCGAATTAAAATCGCCTATATAGTACTTTTTTGCATTACACAAATGCAAGACGGGTTGTATTGTATGCTAGTGCTTATATAATTATATTCCCTATGATTACATAGTAAAGTCCTTACTGTATAAGCCCAGAATCAGAATTAGAAATCAGTCCATCCCGAAATGTAAAACCCGTTGGAAGCTCTGCTCGAAAACACATCCGAAAGTCAGTGGATATGCAATTTTCAAATCAGGCGAAAGCTCTGCCTTAGAGTACATCAAAAGAATTCTCAAACCAAAATATTATATTACTAAATAGACTCCTGTTATTTAAAAATCATTTCCAAGTGATCGTAATACAATTTTTAAAGATAAAATATAGAATCTGTATTGTGCTCGGAAATTCTCGCGAACTGAAGACGATTAGAGTTTCAATTCCCTTTTAAAGAAAGTTAAACTTAACCCAGAAGATCCTTTTGGCAATTCCACTCTCAACCAGCCAACTAAAAGCAAATCTAACAGAGTTGGCAAAACCGGTTTTGTCAAGGAATCTTTAAGTAATCGAGTAAACCCCCAATCAACGCTCAGTTTCAAAAGTGCAAAATTGAAACTTAAAACTGGTAAGTTTTATTCAATAAGTTAAAAACTTATAATATTTAAACATTTCTTAAAGCTCGTCCGCAAAGTCTTCCTTCATTTTAAAGTGGATAATCTGAAATAAAGAGCTTCTGCTACCTGAGAGTAAGCACAAAATTTAAAAGCAAATCCAGTAAAGTAAAATCAAACAAAATAAATAACATAATCCTTTTCCAATTTCAAATCAGCTATATTTATGTAAATTTGAATTTGCTAAATTTAATCAATTTTGAATTTTGTATATACAACTGTATTCCAAGTTATTCGGTTTTTAATTTATCCTCGTCAGGAAACGCGTACAAACGCGTTATACACGAGTTAGTAAAGTAAACTGCTTTTCCTCAACGTCTTGTAGTAGTTTTTTATTTTGCATATTTGTAACGATCAAATCGGCTTGGGCTTGGTGTAAACTTTTTGTGACTTTTATGAAGGAATCGAGTTTCTTTTCAATATCCACAATATGTTTTCCTCTCAAACACGACCCTGAGCATCGCACCTTTCATTTTGACTGCTATTTTGTCTCATAATTTTTTAATACAAAATATTACCACATACGAATATGCTCTTTTATTTCATTCTAAATGAGTCTAATGGCCTCTCGCACAATTTTTCTAACAGACGCAATAATTCTGTTTTGACTTCTAAGCGTTTTGTTGAGATCGATTTGTATTTTCTTTATCTCTGCCTGTATGTAATTTATTTCCTCCTCGTCAGAGTTCATTTTGGTATTAATATGTTTATTCGTAGGTAGTGTATTGCTATTTTTTCACTTAAATTGTATACATTTTGAGAGATATCAGTCGTGCTATTTGCAACATTAATTTTCGTTCGGGCAGGATTATCAAATTGGTCATTGTTTGAACCATGATCATTAAATCCTTTTTTTATTTATATTTGAGGATTGTTTTTAGTTTTTTCACTATCTGCCATTTTCGAAACAGAATTTTATTTGTAAAAGCAACCTGCAGAGCGAAAAGTCAGCCTAGACCTTGGGTCCTTATCAAACGAACACATGAACCTTTTTCATCTGAGTGGTCACCTGTCGCCTTCTGAGAAGTGCTTGCTTCAGGGTCAGGTAATGGATGATTGTGATTTCCTAATTTTTATTCATTTAGTAGTTATAAACTTCACTTTTTTTTTAAATTCGACAATGGGCTCGATAAGTGACATTGTAAACTTGGAAGCGCTCATCTGGCTGGCTGGTTCGGACCCCATATGCGTGGAAATAGAAAATGCTAGAAGAAGGGTTCATGGGTCTATTCGGCACTGTGAAACTATTTTGCTGTTATAAGAAATAATAAATTAATTAATTTCTACAAAAATAATTTTCTTTTATTTCCTTGAAAAACTAGAATCAGTATAAAATTAAATAAGGGTGAAAATTATTTTCAGTTTTTAATATTTTACAGAAAACTTAGGGTGAAGTTTCCTTAGGAATGTCTTACTTTTTTAAAAAAAGTAAGATATTCTTTTTACCTCAGGAATGTCTCACTTTTTTAATTTTCATTTTTGTAGAAAAAATTGGAAGTGATTTAAAGGAAGTGTGTGTATCTACATAATTCGGCTATTAGTGCCAAAGTTTCGGTATATTTTTGCAGATTTCAAATTAGAAATTTAGAAGCTGTTTAAGAATTATGAAAGGCTTCAAAAGGATAAAAACATGTGAAATATTCGAAGGAATTTTTTTTACATTTATAAAATTTACTCTGAATTGTAAGAACAATTAAAAAATATCGTTTTAAAGACATCAAATTTTGCTTGTCATGTTCAAAAAATTTTGGTAACTTAAAAAAATTCCTTTAAAATATTCCAACTTCTGTTTTGAAAATTGTGGAAATCTTTGAAAATATTTTCTTATAATATTTTTTTAAAATAAGAAATCATTTTACATTTTCCTTGAAATGTTCAAAAAATGTTTTATTTTTTATTTTGAAGCCTTTTAGAATTCTTAAAAAGCTTCTAAAATTTGTATTTGAAATTTGCACAAATCTACATTTTGTTTTAAATGTGGCAGCAGCAAATGCTCGAAAATTTCGATACGAATATGCGAATGTTGTCAGAACATACAGCTCGTTTCAATTATTTAAAATCATTTTAAATTTTACATTAATTTTGAAACTGTTTAAAACTTCAAGTGACTCTAGTTTTTTCTATAAATAATAAGCAGGATTTTCTAAAAATTGTATTAAAAAAGTCATTGTTAGTACCGAACTTTTATTTTGTACGTGCAAATTATTGAGCATTTGAGTATAACATTTTTTTATTTAAAAACAAAAAAAGCAAGTGTTCCACTTTGAGTGCTTTAATTTGTAATATATTTTTTTATTACTTCAAATGGAATTTTTTTAGCTCTAGAGATGAAACTTGTTTATCTTATTGATCATGAAAAATTTTTGCAAACTGGGAAAAAACCCGACAATTTCCGTGGTTTTTCTTCTTCGATTAAAATGGCCACACCGTCGATACCATAAATATATTAGATGAATGATAAATACTTTTAGAGATATTACTATACATACTGACACGATATGTAACTGTATATACAATAATAAAGTACATGAAAAGACTATTTCATAATATTAATCTTATAAATGAGTCTACATCATTTTTTTACCTTAACCAAACACAATTTCTTTTCAAAATTAAATCAGTTTTCCTGGAAGAATAATTCAGTGCATAATATTGTGGCTGAGTGGGCCCCCAACTCTTGCACGGTATCTACGACGATTCGACGCCAATGGCTTGTGACCTGGCCGGTCGTTAGCAAGATTCCCAGTTTACGGCATCACTTATCGCCCCATTGTCAAGCTCTCACAAAAAAAGGAAATTTTATAACTATTAAATAAATAAAAGTTAAGAAATTTAAATTCCATGTCTGAATTTTAAATAATATTTAAGATTGTTTAAGCTTCGTGCCAAGTTCACACTGCATATATAGTAGAACTGTAGATAAATAATTGGAATTTAGATTGTTCTACAGGTTACAATTTTTGTATAAACAATTTTTTTCAACATCATTGTTTTAGTGGTGCTTAAGAGAATTATCATGTTAAATTTCAAAAATTTATAACTTTTTGTAGAAAAGTTGTTAGTATTTGAAACCCCGTAATTGATTATTCATGCGTCGTTGCTTAAATTTAAACAATTTCACCATAATTTCACAGGAACTTTGTGTCTGGGAACAGCAACAATATATTTAAGGAAAAATATTGTCTGTAACATGAATTTAATTTACTACTTATTATCACAATGCAGAATTTCACCCAATAAAACTCAATTTTGCCAGGAAAGTATTAACTTTAGAGAAATAGTTTTTATTATAAAAAGTGTGTATTTTAGCTGTTATTTTCATTAATTAAAAAAATATTTCTCTTTTAGATCATATTTTTGAAGATATGGCAGATAGAATTTTTTCCAATTTTTTCGCCTATTAGTTGCTATTGTGCAAAAAATACTCATCGGAGGGCAAATATGTTTCAACGTTTTTTATTCGTCCTGTAATGAGCAAATAAATTGCAGAAAAAAAAATCGAAATAAGTTTAATGGAAAATCATTAATGGGGAGTAATTAAAAGATTGATTAATTGCGAATATCTCGAGAACGCACAATCTGCCGAAGACGTACCACACCGATTCGGAATCAGGTGATCATTCTGCATACGAATCACTAAAAATATTTTGGCGACATATAAGATCCGACAGGACTGGGTATGGCGTCTGGACTACGGGTCATTTAGAGAGTCGGATCTATTCGAATAGTCGGCTGATGTACGTGTGAATATTCCATGGTTATTAAGAAATTTATCATTGATTAAATAAATTAAATTCATCTCGTAAAATCTCGTGTCTCATTTATTTAATTATCTTACAAAAAAATGTTATTTTTTGATCTCTTAGAGTTTAGAATTTATTTCTCAAAAACTGAAATTTAAGTAAATTATTAAATTACATAAAAAGCTTTAATTCGTATTTAATTTTAAGGGCATATTTTGAATTTTGTTAGGTTTTATTTCAGCGATAGTATTTAATTTCCGTGTTAAAAGTTTATTATCTTTATTCAGAGCATAAAAGGATTTCACTCGCTATTATTAGGAACGATTAGCCTTCCTAATGTGTTTTCATTCACGAAGGTTAATGAGTTTGCTTTTATTCGGTAATAATATCAATAAAATCCAATTAAATTATCATCATGTATTCATGACCTCTCTGTGGCCAAGTACAACAGGACTGTAATATATCCGGCGGGACTAGTTACGCAATATTTACTTTTATAGAACAGCTGCTTTCCAATTATCGGTTTCTTAAATTTTTCGCGATTAAAATTACAAGTATTCACAATTTTCATCTCTTTTAAGAACTTTTGTATCCTGCTAGGGGTACCAGTTGTAAAATTATTTGCGTATCCAAGAACATTTTTTAACAAAATTTCACTTGAAACCTGGATATAAACAAATTCCCCTCTTATATTTAATTATAGATCCTCAGTAGTATTTTTTCGATTTTTCCTCTCATAAAATGAATCATGATTATTGGATTATTTGATTTATAATTTATCCTAGTCAGGAAATTGGTGCCAAATATACACGTCTGTACCAATTCTGCAAGAACGATAAATCTGAAACGAATTAAATTATTATCAACAACAATACAAAAAGAGAATACCAATAATCTGGAGTTCCCAACTTACGTTAAAATGAATTTTTCTCTTTTCTAATTTTAATCCTTAAATTTTAAAGTAGCTATTGTCAAAAATTCTTTGGATATATAATTTTCTCTAAATCCTAAGTCTATCGTGCCACTTATTCGGAATATTTTCATTGTTTCTCTTCATTCAATTGTTACTTCTATATCTACATTTAGGAGAAATGTCTCCACAAAAGCGAGAGCGAAACCACTAATTAATCTCAATATATCAAAATTTATAATCTTTTAGAGTAGGTTTACCACTATTAGTGCTCTGATTATTGTATGGCTTATTTTTTTTAAGCCTCATTGAAGCCCTGATTTGCATTTGCATATCGCGCCCTGTAAAATTAGAATAAAGGAACTGAAAAATCCATCCTGGAAATTTGACCATTTCCTAAGATCTTTAAAATTTCTTATATCAAACTCGTTGATTATTCAATTTGGATCTGACGGTTCTCGATTAATACAAAACTACTTTGGATGAGCTCCCATATGAAAATGGGTTGAAAGTCCAGACTAGCACTGAAATATTATCGAGGACATCTAAATTCAATAATCAATTTTCTCCCTCATCCTCGTTAATGCCACAGTGGTTAACATCGATATTTTTTCGATTAAGCTACCACTTTTAAATTCCAAAATGAAAATGGTTTGAAGAATATTGGGCTAGATTCCACTGCTTTAATTAGTACTCATTCTTTTTCTGAAACATGAAAATAATCTACCTCCTCGTACAAGAGCGGATCTAGAAGGTAGCTGCAGGGGGAGCAATGAGCTCAATCACTAACTGAAAACCAAATATTTTCTGGGAGGGGGGGGGGGGGGGGGGGGGGTATTTTTTGGTATGCTAGCAGCTCATAAGCGCGCCTCGGGCGCGACCCACTCCTTTACTTGCAATTATTTTATTTGAAAATGAAGTTCAATAAAATACCACGATAATCATTTTTACATTAATAACTGCTATTTGTACACGGCTTCCCATGGGTACCCTTGCACGATGCAAAATAACTTATCGTGCAACAATAAACATTTTTATGCAAGTTTGGAAAAAAACATCTAAAATGTCGATGCGTACAAATTTTCATAGAAATATATAGTAAATGATCTCGACTCGAGAAGAGACCAAATGTCAAGTCACTTCGAGCGCCCCCAGCACATGGATCGGTGACCATCTATGGCGTACGGCGGGGTTGTGTACTTGAATTTTGAAGATCCGCCTGGATTCGGGAGATGATTTTCTGCAGTTTTCCTCTCATCTGGCCAAATGTTTAGGCAAATGCGAGTAATTCGAATAAACTCATATGTAGCCGCATTGTAACTAAATTGTACTAAAATTCATACAGTGATTTTCGGTCCACCTTAGTAAAAGAAAAAATGTCAAATGCTCATAAAATGTGAAATTGAGAAACCTCTATTTCAGCAGGGTGTTAAACATAAAAAAGCAAATTGCAATAATAGGTAATAATAATACTGGTTATATATTCTACTAAGTGATTAATCACAGTAAAATACATGGAAGAGTATATTTGGAAGAGAAAATATACTGCAGAAAATTTGGAGGAAGCAAAATATTCAACTGAAGAGATTATGAAATTACTGGAAGAAATTAATAAAAAGAAATAATTATCGAAACTAATGAAAATGAAAGTTTTTACCATTGTAAAATTTTAATTTCTTTTTTAATTATTAATAAATATAAAGTGCATAAATTTTCTTATAAAAATTAATTTGTTTAAAATGTTTAAATGGTTCAAAATCTAAAACATAGTTAAGTTCTAAATTTGTTTATGAAATTTATTTGCATAATAAATCATTATTGTAAATTTGCAAAGTGTCGTAGGAAAAAGTGATTAGAAACATTCTTTGCTAAATTTGTAAAAAAAACTGCCCCTATTCGTTGAAAAATAGCCAAATTCTGAATTTTTTTATAAAAGTACTTTAAATAATTAATAATTCTTGTAAATTTAAGAAATAACTTAGGAAATAATACTACCTCAAGTATCAATATGTTTATGAAAATTGTTCAAATGATTGATAATTATTATAAATTTACAAAGTATCGTATAAAATGATCATCGAAAGATATTCTTATGCGATTCTATCAATTGAAATTCTTTTAATAATTAATATTTCTTTTAACTTTACAAAGCAACATAGAAAAGGATCATCGAAAGGACATTCTTAGTTGATTTCGAAAACAAATTGACTCGTAGGATAAAGTTCAAACTCTTAATTTTTGGATTGAAATTGTTTAAATAATTAATAGTTTATATCATTTTGCAAAGAAATATAGCAAACAGTCATCTGATAGAGATTCTTAGTTGACTCCGTAAAAAAATTTACCTGTAAAAAAGGGAAAACTCATAATTTTTAAATTAAAACTGTTCAAATAATTAATAGTACTTGTAAATCTTATTTATCTTCCAGGTTTTCCCAGGGATAACCCGTCGGATATCCCGCAAGGCAGAAATTTGGATATCCCAGGGATAACCCAAGGATACCCTAGCGGAGCGAAGGAAACGAATGGAGCCTAAAGAAAGTACACGTAAAGACCCCATTGGGTCCCCATTCGGTTCCTTTTTTAAAAAAACTCAAAAAAACAGCAAAATAAACTTTTAAATCGCCTCTTGACTGCTACACTTCAAATGCATCGCGTGTAAGTAGCAATCAACAGACATTATACGTCTTATATTTTTTTCAACTTTTTACTGTAGCAGAAAAAACTATTTCGATTATTCCGTGACCTTCTATAGGGAATTTTAACGTAGAATCCGAATTTCAACAATTTAAAAGTTGATTTTGTTGTTTTTTCGAGTTTTTTCTTTAAAAAGGAACCGAATGGGGAGCCAATGGGGTCTTTACGGGTACTTTGCAGAGGCTTCATTCGGTTCCTTCGGTCCGCCACGGAGAACTAAGTTCTCCAAAAATCCCTAATTGCGCGGTTCTGCGAGCCTAACGCCAAACGTGATTCCCTCAAACCGTTCAACGCAGACTAACGATCAGTGTTGCCGCTGGTTCGAAATAAAAATCAGGACCTTTTTTGTCATGAGATTTAAAAAAAGCAAGAGATCAAGAAAATTAAGCATTATCATGATAATGATGTAAAATATAGTTTGTTACTCAACTTTCATCAAGTATACATATGTAAAATGACGTCTACATGCAAAAGTTGGGGTCACTGCTAATATTGCCAGGCGGAGCCCGTTAGCAAAGATATTATAAGCCTAGATGCGGCACGTGTATAGTTCGAGGAACTAATTGTACACGGCGCTCCCGGCGAAAATTGCCCGATCCCCTCATGCCTCTCAACCCGAAGATCGCACCAGCCAACTACTTTGCCCCGGCAACCTTCATCCGTCGAACAAGTCAATCACATAGCCGCTACTAAGTCGGTAAATACTAAATACTTAAAAATATACATAAAATACAAATTTTATATTGAAAATTTTGATTTATTATTTTCAATTAATGAATTAATTATTTGAATAAATTTTGCATCAAGAAAATATGTAGATGCATAAGATTTACTTTTAAATCGAATGAAAATGTAATTGTATTGTAGTAGAAATTCTACTAAATAAAACTATAAGTTTGAAGACATTAAAAGTTTTAATTGATTAGTAATTTATTAATTTAAGTAAACAATAAACAATAAAATAAACAATAAAACAGTAAATATTAATTTAAGTAAACAATAATTCGTAAATTTGTATGTTTGTGTTATTAATTATGAATTAAATAAATTATAATGAAACGATAAACTTACATAATAAAATTATTTTTTATTTTTTTTTATATAATATTTTATAGAAATTTCTGTATCTTACTATGTATGTAAATTATGTCCCGAGTTTTAAAACTGAGAACCCCATAATTTCAAAATTGAAAAAATGTATTTTTGAATTTTACTCGAGTGGTTGATCAGAATATATAAATATTTTGCCTTAAAGTTCTCAATTTAAGGTAAAAGGTCATAAATTATTGGAAAGTTTCAAAAACATTTATCTCTTAATTGTTAGTTTGTAATAAAATAATCCGTAAATGAACTATTTATTGTCGCGGGCACATTCTCATCGTGCGCTGTGCCCGTAGCTCGGAAGTTTGAGCGCGCTTGGGGCGCGTGTCTTTTGATTCCCGCGATTCGCGCTCAGATATTTATTCTTTGCATTTAGAATGCTTGAATGAAACTTTATCAAAAATATCTCTTTAGATCGCAGTATTAATATGCGTGTTCATATACTGAATTTTTTGCTTAAATAAGTATAGTTAAAGATAAAGTTTCTCAAAGCTCTTTAGGCTTTGAGGTACACAAAATTATCGTGACACTCGCGCTGCGCACTCGTTTTTTGAGAGACAGTTGTAAATTTATATTTTCTGAACCACCTTAAAATAAACTTAAAAAATACAATCCTTTTTTTAGACATTTTTCTCTATCTCGCGTTGTTATGTTAATAATTTTTTTCATATTATTTTTTATACATGTATAAAGCAAAATATCCTACAAGTCTTCTTTTAGATATTTCACCTATCTCGCGTCTTTTGGCTTAAGATTGGAATTTTCGATTGTCTGCATATATTACTTATGATAAAACAAAATTACGAGTCCTACTGAAAAGTGGTTTAAAGAAATTTTGTAAGATTTTTCAAAACCTATCTTTCTCTTTGAAACTTTTTGTCTTATTTTGCGTAATTTGGTTCAAAATTGGAATGCTGTAGTGTCAAATTTCGGCCAATTCTAATACTTTCTCCATCATAAATAATAAGAATATAATAAATGAATACAAATTTGTATCACTTTTTTGGGCGAATAACTTTTTTCTATCAATTTGTTTTTGTACCTTTTGTTGTTTTTCCACAAATTTTTCATTTTTATTTTTAATACCATTTTTATTATCAAGACCAAAACTACGTGTCCTGTCAAAAAGTAATTCATAACAAATTTATAGCTTTTTTCGGGTAAATAATTTTCGCTAAATCATTTTTTTTCGTAACTTGTATCATTTTTTCACAAAGTTTTTTTTAGATTTTCAATGTTATTTTTCACGAATAAAACAAAAGGTACGCTTCCTATCAAGAAGTGATTATTAACGAATTTGTAGATCTTTTTTTAGATAACAATTTTTGTATAATAATCTTGTAGGGCTTTCAAAAAGCAATGATTTCTTTACTTTTTTTCATATCATACGTTGTTTGGCTTATAATTTTGATGTTCGATTGTTATTAAAAATTTTGAAAATTCTATAACTCTGAGAATTGTTTTTGTATAAAAAAAGTCATCAGGTTAAATTGTTTGGCTTTCTGAGTACTATTAATAGCCGTAAATAAACATTTTAAGTATAAATAAATGGTCCCAAAATTTGTATTTTTATCCAAAATGGCTGTTTAACGAACTCGTCCTTTCTTTTCGGAATTGTCGGATCTTTCTTTTCTTATCCTTTCCCAATTATAAATGATGAGAATGAGAAAAATTAGAGGCCCTTTAATTTTTGTTATTAATTTCAATTTTTAAATCATTTGAATTCTTCAAAGTAAAACGCTGTTACTTTTCTCTGTAATATTGATATTTAATCCAATATAAATAAAATTGAAAATGAAGTTTCTTAAGTATAGTCTCAATATACTTGTTCTCTGTCATTCTTCTAATTGTTGCAATTTCGTTTTCTGAGTCTTGTCGATTTTTTGTTGTATATTTTTATACCAAGCAAATTTTAAACTATACATTATAAGGATAATTTCATTAAATACAAAAATCGAAACTTTAAAGGGCCGTCAGTAAACTGAATTACTAATTACATGGGGGGAGGGGGTCATGCTTAAAACAATGGTTCGAACAGGGGTTGGGGGTCAGTGTAAGAAAAGTTATGAACTTAGATAACATTTAGTATGTTTCCTTATTATTAACTTTTAAAGAATTGTTCTTTTTTCTCTGTTTTTAAGAAACCCCCTTTTCTCGTTTTTTCTCGCTTAAATGCTTTTTGGTAGAAAGTGTACTATTATATTTGTGGTTCGGAATTCAACTCGTTTGGTTAAAAATTCTAGTATTTAGTTGCAAATTTTATTATTCTGTAAAAAATGCAACTATTTTGTTAAAAAGTCATCTTTTTTCGTTAGGAATTCAGAAGCTTGGTTAAAAGTTGTACTACTTTGCAAAAAATTATTCTTTTGGTTTTAGATTCACCTCTTTACTCGAAAATTTAACTATTCTATTTTTAGAAAATTAATCTTCTGCGGATAAAAAGTCATTTTTAGGCTGAACACTTTTGTTAAAAATGTAACTATTTTCTTGAAAATTCGTTTTTTTTTTAATAAGAATTCATTTTTGTAAACTAACAAGGTAAACATTTCATTTTTGATTTGAAAATATATTTATTATTAAAAATTAATATTTTCTGGTTATAAATTGCTCCTTTCTTATTGAAAACTTATGTATTTTGCTAAAAATTAGTCTTTTTCTACCAAAAACAAATTATCTGCGTTGAAAATTCATCATTTTTTATCAAAAATGGAACTTTTTGGGTAAATCGTCCTGTCGGCTTAAAAATTCAAAAATTTTGTTCAAAATTAATATATTTTGTTGAAAGCTCGTCTTATTCTGGTATATCATTCATACAATTCTGGAAAATTCATTTCTTTGGTTAAAAATTGAACTATTTTGTTAGCAATTTATCTTCTTTAGTTGAAAATTAAACGACTTGGTTAAAAGTTTAACTTTATCATTAAAGATTCATATTTTTAGAAATCCCCTTGATCTTTGGGGTTCACTCTTTTGTTGAAAATTTAATTCCTCGATTTAGTTGATAATTATTCTTTTTTTAACATGTAACAATTTTCTTGACATTTTGGGTTTTCTGTTTTGTTCAAAATTAATTTTTCATGTGAAAATTGCAATTTTCCATTTTTGTTAGAATTTAATACTTTATAAGTTTAAAATTTAATTATTTGGTAGAACATTCTTTTGTTTTGTTGAAAATTCATCTTTTTGGTCGAAAATTAATTTTCTTGATTTTTTTACATCGTCTTTTTATTAAAAATGCAATGGTTAAGTTCTAAATTAGTCTATTTTGATTAATGATTTAACAATATGGTAGAAAATTAAAGTAGGACTCGTTTGTAAATGAACTTTTCCGTATTTTTATCGTGTTCGTTTTTTGTTGGCAATTTGGTGTTTTATGTTAAAAATTAATTTTTTTCTGAAAATTGCAACTTTTCTATTCTTGATTAGAAATGGATCCTTTATAAGATGAAAATTCAACTATTTGGTAGAAAATTCATGGAATTTGTTAAAAAAGCGCCTTTTTGGTAAGAAAATTAATCTTCTTTGTTGCAAATTCATTATATATTTCTACTTTAAGGGCATGTGATACTGCGTCGTGTGGTCAATCGGGTACAGTTCCCCCGGCTTTTTTTCCACAAAAATGAAAATTTTGAAAAACTTAATTCAGAGATGCTATAAAATATCATAACGGACGTCCCCGGACTCTTTTTTGAGGGATAATAACAAAAAAATGTATTGTGCTAAATAAATATTTTATGCATTACTTGGATTAGTTACTATGTTTATTTGTAAGTCCAAAGTTTTCGGTCTAAAATATTGTGTAGTTTGCAAGTAACGCTCAGGAGAATTGTTACACACATAACCTCGAAATATACACACGTTGTTAGCAAAATCAACATTTTTTTGAAAAATAAACACAAAAAAAGGTGCGGGGACGTCCGTTAGCATGTTCGCTATAATTTGCCAGATTTTCACGACAAAATATTTTTTATTCTAGGAAAAAAGCCGGGGGAATCTAACACTGAAAAAATCGATACTAATTCCTAAGTGCTATGAAAATTAATCACATTTTGTTAAATTAAAACTTTTTTGAATTAACCCACAAAAAAGTGTGTGTGGACGTCCGTTAGCATGTGCGCTATCATTTCCTATTTTTTTAAGACAAAATATTTATTATTCTAGAAAAAAATCCGGGGAACCTAATACTGGTAATATCGACAATTTTCTAAGTATCACATTCTCTTAAATCTTACGAATTAAAAATTTTTTCAATCCTTGGTGGGAATTTTTTTACAAGTACGAAAAAGTTTAACTATTTTTACAGGAAAACAACAATGGATATAATAATTTGTAAATACTGTGAAATCCAGGTGGCCGTTTTAATCAAGGAAACAAATTTCCCGCCATTTCTCGGCTCGCAAAAAATTATTGAATTATTTTAATTCTTTGGAATTCCTTCCTTTTCCATTTTTTTGTAATAGCCTTAGTTGCTGAGGTGTACCCTTAAAGGCCTTATATTTCTTTAGATTTTTTTTGATTCTTCGATTCTTTGAATTATTTTTATGAACTATTTGGATTTCTGTGAAATTGTGAATTTTGATGAGCATAAGAATTGCAAGTGTTTAACTGCCCTCAAACTTTTTAAATCAAATTTTAATTTGCAAGGCACATTCTAGTTACTGGTTTTTGTAATTAAACAAGTTATAAGGAAAAAGATTACACGTTTCAAATAATCAAGAAACAAAACAAGCAAAAAACAGAATTTTAATATTATTTTGATAAATAATTAAATGAGTACTGAAAACCTTAAATTTTTCCTCGGAATTAAATGCAAATTGTTAATTCTACATTACAGAGAAGTCTTAATATTACTTCAGTTATACCTTAATTATGCGAAAAAATAATACAATATTTTAGGATTTAAATATACACGTAGAAGTATTCGAACCTCCAGTTCACTATTTTTGTAAAAATTATATTTTTTAAAATATGTTTTGAAATTTCGTTACAATTCTAAAATATGACAAGAAGTTTTTTTAACTTATTTATTTAGTATGCAAAAATTTCTCTTTTAAAAGAGACCAGACGAGGAATTAATTTAACTAAGATTTATTACATTTTTTCATTTAACTAAATTCTGAATTAATTAAAAATTTATATACTTTTTAAATTCATTTAATAACTCGAAAATTTCCCTTTTTTAAAAAGAAACCGTAAAAGAAATTAATTAATTTTACCATAATAATAAATATAATAATTTTAGGCCCTCATTAATTTTAATATTTTCGGCGTGCATAGACAGCTCCGAGTCAGCTATAGATATGGCTGGTGAAGGCGAGCGCGAGAATCGAGAAATAGAAAATCACCGTCACTTTCGATTTGGCTTCGGCTTGGCCCCATCCCTCCCGTAGACGTAGGAAAAGGACGCGGTTGCCATAGAAACGTCGAAAAGTTGAAGAGGGCAGCACCTCGAGGCATGCAAAAATGTAGTTAGATATATATATCGTTCTCCCACTCCGACCTCCCGTGCCGCATCTATGCTTATAATATCTTTGCCCGTTAGCACCACTATTAACGTGTATTTACATGCCTGTCGTATGCAGACGGAAAATGTATCTTCCACCAAAGATATTATAACACTAGATGCGGCAAGTGGCGGCGGAGTGAGGATAGAATTATTAGTAGGTCATGATAAATGTAGACGGCGCTGTCGGCGAAAACCTTGACCCACCCCAAAGATATTATAAACGTAGATGCGGTATGGGTCGTCGGAGTGGGGAATTATATATATATATATATATAGGACATCACATTTTCCGCCCTATCGAGGTGCTGCCCTCATCGTACTGCGAAGTCGAATTCTTGTTTTCTCATTCTTCGTAAAATATGACGGTAAAGCAGTAGAAAGATTTTTTGAGCTTAGAAAAGTTTGACATGAATATATCGCTGAATTTTTTCAGATCTGAAGCTTGATCCAGGTTTTCGGTAGTCTTTTTTTTAATTATAAAAAAAATGTTCACGAAAAATCATATTTTTAATTTTTAAAAAAGTATTATAAAAAGACATTTCGAGATAAACGAGTGTGGAAAACATTGTTCTTTGACAAATTATTTTTTTGAATTAAAATAATCAAATATTTATACCAAAGAAACAACTTTTTAAATGATTGAAGTGTTTAAACATTAATGTTTAAATTTAAAATAACAATAATTAAAACAAAATATATTTCTGGATAAGATATTTTGGTTGAAAATGTATATAGTATTTTTTAAATCACAAAAGTTCTTCGGAAAAATCGAAATGTTAATTAAAAAACACGTGTTTTTGTATATGAATTTGTCAGTAAAATTTTTTTTTTAATTTTAATTTTAAATTCAAACAATTTTTAACACTTTAAATATTAAACAAACATTTATTTGATAACAATATTTTATTATCGTATTTTTAATAAATAATTAATACTGATTAAGAAACAATTTTATTTGGGGAGTTTTATTATTTGGGAATTTTGAAATTCGTTAATATTATAAACTGTTCAGGAATTTTATTAATTTTGGAATTTTATTTTTCGGGACAGAGAGTTTTACCGAGTCGGAAATTTTATTTTTCGGGATATTTCAGCCGTCCTCATAGAATTACAGAAAATTTGCTCTAATTATAATCTCGGCGCTCGATCTCGTTAATTTTTTCCTACAGTATTAATAAAGAAAAATTGTATGGAAATTTTTGATATCACAAAGTTAAAGATAATCACAATTAAAAATTTAAAAATTCGCTGTA
>NC_046666.1:101162209-101163294 GCF_010883055.1 Belonocnema kinseyi | reverse complement strand
CGATTATAATTGTTTTATTTGTTTTTATTTGTATTTCAAAGGTAAAAGTATTTTATTTTTATTCTTAAAGAACAGTTAAATAAGCATTAATTTAGAAAAAAAATCAAATAAATTGGAGGTTTCTGAATGTTTCAAAGAAAAGAACAAAATTTGGAGCTTCTCAAGAATTTGAAATATTAGGATAACAATAAAAATTTCTGGGTAGATTTAAAATGATTTTTTATTTCAAAAAAGTACATAACTCAAAGAGAATGTTTAAAAATATTTCAAACCATTTCAAAAGATTTACAATATTAGAAAAAATCTGGAAGCTCTTAAAACAATTTTGCGTGCAAGATTTTACAAAAATGTTAGGAAAAATGGGTATCAGTCTAAAAGACATTTAAAAGTTCCGAAAAATGTTCTAAATAATTTTAAAAGATCTGAAATAATTTAAAAGAGAATAGATACTTTTGATGATTTTGAAATGTTTTCAAATATTGACTTTTTATTTTGAAAAATTACATAATTTTAAGAGGAGGTATAAAAATATGGGAACACTGACAAAAATTCCGAAAGAGACGAATGAAGAATCCCAAAAAATGAAATCTCCGGCACCTGAATAATAATTTTATAAAAATTGTATTAAAAAATAATTTATTTTATTTTCCTGAATTGTCCAATTCGACTTTTATATTTCGGGACTTTCATAATTTCTGGAATTTTATTATTTGGTTATTTTTTAATTTACGAATTTTACAGTGTCGGGAATTTTATTTTTCGGGATTTTTCAGTCGCTTTTTCCGAAAAATAAAATTCCCACATCACTGTAAAAATTCCGAAATTATAACATTGTCGAAATATAAAAGTCCCGAATTGGAAAATTTTCGACAATTTACAATCTTACGGAATTTGAGAATTGCCAACAGAAAATTTCCGAATTATACAATATCCGGGCTAGACAACTCTCTAATTTGCACAATTAAAAAATAGTTTGTTTAAAATTTTTTTTAATAGAATAATAAAATATTTTTAATAAAGAAAAAACTTTTTAATGTTTAAAGTTTCTAAAAATTATTGCTGGAATATAAAATAACAATAATCGA
>NC_046666.1:101146196-101162109 GCF_010883055.1 Belonocnema kinseyi | reverse complement strand
ATATTTGATCATTAGACAGCATTCGGCCTGGAGTTTTATTATTCGGGAATTTTTAAATTCGATAATATTGTAAACTGTCCAGAATAACGTTTTTATAAAAATGTAATTATAATTCCAAGTGATAGGGAAATTTTTCTTTCGGTTTTTAGATGTTAGGACGACAGTTCCAAGCCAGATTACGTTTTGCATTGGCAAGCAATATTATACGAACAGAATTTCACTGACACATTCGTAAAAAATATCATGTTCCATAAAGTATATTTTAAAATAAACTTTAAATTATTATAATTGATACAGCTTATTTATTTTGAATTTATTTTTAATTGAAAATGGGTTATAAAGTTTTAATCGCGAGTTTCCCTTTATTTAACTTCTAAGACTTTCCAATTGAAACAGTTTAATTTTTAACGTTAAAATTGGAATATTCTTCAATTTTAAACAAATTCCGAATCGTGTTGTGAAATCAATTATGATTCACTTGTGAATCCTTGGTGTCCACTTCAATTAATAAAAGAATCATACTTTATATTCGCAGTTGATAAACTGAAAACGATTTCTATCTAAAATTGTAAATTTAAAACGCTTCTAATTTTTAATTTTCCAGGTCTTCAAAACTGCATTCGAAAATTCGAAATTGAAAAATGTACGCTTAAATTTTAAAACTTAAACGGAAAATTCTGAAGTGAAAGATTTTCGAATTACATACTGTAAACTGAATGATATAACAGGAAAAAAGCAATTTAAGGAATTTAAAAAAAAACTGACCAAACCAAACTTGGACCTATTTCTTTTCTAAAAATTCATAAATTTCCCGGTCAAAAAATTAATTCACTGCCATTTGCCTATTTTTCCCAGCTTCACAAAATCCCCGTCAATTCCCGTTCTAGCTCCAACCTGTTTCAAATAAAAATTTATAAGAATATTTTACTTATTTTTCACATTAGTAATTTATAGCCTTTAAAATTGAATAGTTTTAGGTCAAACATAAAAAAGTAGAAGAAAATTTTCTGTTTATAGCGTTTTTATTATATATTGAACAATTTGAACCTCTGAGCTTTTTTTCAAGTTGTTTAAAAACTGTTTTTTAAATACTTTTTGTGTATAAGAAACCATTTTCTTCCATCTAATAACTATTTTCGAGTAGAAAGAAGTGAAAAGAAACACAATTATAAAATAATTTATAAAAAGGGCTTATAATTTTTGCCCAAAAAAGATAATTTCCAAATAGTTTAAGCTGTACTACTGGACCTTGCTTTCAACCGGAAACGTATTTATTTTTTATATTTACCTTCCCAAGGATGAGTGTTGTGAAAATTGAAAAGCTAAACTTTACCAGAAAATGCGTTTGCATTTGAAGTTTAGCTTTGAATCTTAAAGAGAAATTATAATTTTGTGCTTATCCAATTTGAAATTTAATTTTTTTCAGTTCGTAATAATTTTGTTATTGCATTTATATTTTGACACAATCTAAATTAAATTTTGTCATTTGGACCATCTTTGTTAAATTAACACCAAAATATTGACAAATATATTTTTTATGAATTAAAAAATTGAGAAATAACAAAGGGCAAAATAAAGAAAACAAACATGCATTAAAGGGATTGCGAGGTTGCTTTGTTTATCTTCTTTCCTTACTTATTATTTTGGTACGTAAAGTTTAACTTTTTATTTATATGACATTTTATAATTGTAAAAAAAAATCGCGATAGTCAAAGAATGACATTTTGAACCTTGGTGCTTTATAGGTGAATTTTAATTCATGATTTCTGAACATCCTTGATTATGTCTGGTTTCATCCAAACATTATCTAATTCGTGAATTTATTTTCATTTACTCCTTATTATGTATTCTTTATGTATGTATTCTCCTTATGTGTGCTTATCGAATGTCTCGAAGAAAATGTTCAGACTTCCGAAATGTTGCGACATTAGTAACATTAATAATACAGAAAATTGTTAATAGCATTTTAGATTAATAACACATTCATTAGCTCTTTTTAAGGTAAACAAGTTTTATCTATTTATTTTTTTCATTGCTTATGTCGTTTGTCCAAACACTTGTATCTTATATTTTTAATGTAGTTTTTTTTACGAATAAAACAAAAACTACCCTTCGTATCAAAAAGTAATTGATAAAAAACTTTTGGATCTTTTTAAGGTGCACAATATTTTATTTCTCTTCTTTTCTCCGCATCTTGCACAGTTTGATCACTAAATTAAATTTATGATTTTTCATTACTTTTGGTTCTTTCAAAATTTGAATTTTCGATTATTCAAAACAATCTGAAAAGTTGTTATGATAATCTTGTTGGGCTCTCAAAAAGCAACGTTTTTCTTCTCTCGAGTTTTTTTTCAAGTCTCGCGCTGGTTAGTTTAAAATTTTCATTTTGGTATTTTTTTTTAATTTCTTGAAAACGCTATAATTCTGGTAATATTCTTCTTATCAAAAGAAGTCGATGAGGTAAATTGTTCAGATTTCCAATTATTACGAATACCCGCAGATGGAATTTTTAAATCTTGAAAAACATTGTTTCAGAAATTTTGAAAATTCTGTAACTTTGAATTTTCACCCAAAGTAGCCAATCAACTTGATCTTTAGTTTCTGACACCTAAAGAGTATACCAACGGCCAATATAATAGATTATTTTTTCAAAAGTTATTATACTCGCAAACAAACATGCATATGGAAAGGCAGAAAAACTCGTAAAAACCTGTATTTCGTGTCCAGACGTAAAGTTTTACACAAATGTAATAACTTTTTTGATGAGAATGTAAAAAATATCTGTACTCTGAGTACTGCTGTGATTTGAAATGTTGAAGATTTGGAATTTCAAATTATTTAGTTTTCAAGATATATATTTTAAAGGTATAATATGAAATTTCGTTTGAAAAGTTCAATTTTAAAGACTTGCAATGGAAAATTCTTTAATTTTAACGATCTGCAATTTAAAACTCTTTAATTTAGAATATTTGCAATCTTATTACTCTGCCATTCACTCATTGTTAGTGATTGGAACGTAATAATTAAGAAATTTTAAAATACATGCGGGAAATTCATTAGTCGAATAGACTAAAATGTCTGTAGAAATTGCGAACTGTACAAATATACAAATAAACACTTAATAATATTAAAGAACAATGTATAGATATTGCACTAAAAGTTTTATCTGTTAGAATAAAAATATAATATGGTGAAGTAAATAAATTGTTACTTATAAAAGAATATCAAAATATGAGTGCAGAACTAGATAACCAACATTTTTCCGAAACTGGGCTTTTTGCAGACGAAATTCTTTAACAATCTAATACATATTTTGATAAAAGGATTTGTTCGAAATCTCGTTTTTTAATATATAGTAAAATAAGACTGTTGTTGATTCAAAAGCAAATAGTTGACTGTACTTTGTATCCCATCTTCATTCTTTTTTTTTAAATTCTCTAGCCTCTAACCTTTTTCTGACCATATTTGTTTTTCTAATTTTTGTTTTAAACAATAAATTTAAAAAACGCTTCTTTTCTCAAAGAAAAATCTCTTGTATCAATCGAATTCTCACGAAAAGTCTTAAATCTCCATTTTCTACAAAAGTCACTTTCATAAAGGGGGGTTTTTTTACTTAACTCAATTTCATTCTTTAAAGGATTCTCTACAAATCTCTTTGGTAAGTTTTAGCTCTGAATAACTCTAAATAACTAAATAATTTTAAACAAAAATACTTATTCGAAAGTTCGCCTAGCGCAATCTTCTACAGTTAGTTACAATTAAAAATGGAAATATTTTCCTCAAGTTTTAAAATAATTTTTGAACTTGAGCTAACTACTAAATAGTGTAAAACCTGAATTAGAAATTTAGGTTCAATTTAAACAATACGAACATGTATAAGTAAATGCATAGTTTTTAATATTTTATCCATTAATTTTTTATCTAAAATACCACACTGCTCAATTCGAGGCTCAGTTTCTTTGATGTTGATATTTTCGGTACATGTTTTGCATCGTTCACATGGGTTGAAGCCTTTACGTCTTTCTTACAATTATTTTTTAATATATTTTGCTAATTAATAGATAAATATATATTTATTTAAAGCGGACAGAAAGCTCATTTGAGTAAACAATTAAATTGAAGTTAAGTTATAAATTTTAAACTTCTGTAACCGAGAATTTTATTCTCAATTCATATTGACTTATTATACCTTATTATAATACCTTTTTATACAAGATAACTATTTGATTTTGAATTTATAAAAATTTAAAGAATTGTAAGTAGACATGACGGTTAAAAGAAATAGAAAATATTTCATGAAAAACAACAAAAACGATGGGATCTAATAGAAGTGTCAGAAGTGCTCCGCCCTCTCGTCCCAGATATATACCTGCTTTTCTTTACGCCTCTAGGTTCAATCCTTCAATTCAAAGAATGAAGAAACCATTTTTTGACACGTCATATATATGCAGGCCGTTTAAAAAATACTTAAACGCTTTTTCATGACAGTTTGGACCCCCCTCCGGTCGCTTTTCCTGTATAAGGTCTGTGTATGTTTAACATTGAAGTGTACCTCGTGGTGCCCCCCCCCCCCCCAGAGCGTTACAAATTTTTGTAACGGCCTCGTATGTAATATCTATTTTTCTCTAGGTCTTATTGAATCACGGAGTGATTAGGAATGTGTATTGTCATTAAATAATTAAATCCCCAAGATGAACTATTTTTTGAAGTCCTTTAAGACGATATTGCGAATAGAATGGAAATATTTTGATGTATTCATAAGTTATAAATATTTACATGATATATTTATCTTAAAAATGTTATTGTAATTTTTTTCTGGATAATGTAAATTTCTCAACTTACCAGAAAAAGCAATAAAAAATAATACTCGAAAATGATTTTTTTAAATTATGAAACTCAATTAGTGATTTGGAGAGAGAATTAGATATCTTTCATGAAATATTCTTACAATAAAGATTATAAATAAATATAACGTTTGTAACGTCAAGACGTGTGAAACCAAACCTTTAAAACTGCACAATTTTAAACACAAACGACTTGAAGTTGTCGTATTTTCTAAGTCATATCACTTTAATTTCAAAATTTTTTTAAATTAGACTGTATAATTTAAAAATTAAGAATCTCTGTAAATCTAAGTTATAGTAAAAAGTTGTAAATGAAATTGTGCTACGTTGTTTTTGTTTTAGAAATCGAGCACGATAAATACCCATCTTAAAATATCAAATAACAATATCACGTCATGAGCAATCATTAAACAAATAAACATTAATCAGAATTGAACAAAATTGCATTTAATTTCAACTGTAAATATTTATGAAGATATCAGAAAAATATTTGTCTTGAATTAAAGATACAGTTCGTTTAACATAATTTTCTTTATTCAACCAAGATATACTTTCAAATCAATGAAATCATGTCCAATTAAAGAAAGATCTGTATTCAAACAAAGAATTATTGCTTTGAACTAAAGAAATGTCTGAATGAAATAATACAGTGGCTACAGGTACTGAAATTTCAGTACAAATAGGTGGATTTTTTGGTACAAATGAAATTCTATGAAATTTCGATTTAACCGATTTTTTCGGTAGGGTAGAGTGGGGGTTAAAAGTGTCAGGGGGAAAAAGTGCTACATACGATAATACAAAAAGTAATAATTTGTAAGGCGGGGTTTAAAGTGGCCAAAGTCTATTTTTCATAACACTGCACCTAAATGAAATGAGGCATTTCCTTGGCTTTTGCATAAACAAATATATATACATTAAAGTTCCACATTTTATAATATGCGGCAGTTTTTCCCCGCGGCACTTTTAACCCCACTCTACCCTACTTGAAGACACTTCCATCAAATAAACTTGTTTCCGAATGAAAGCTATTGAATATATTTCTTTAATTCACAGAACTTTTCTTTGCATAGAAGAATATTTTTTTCGATTTTTGATAGTGAAATTTTTGTTTTAAATATGTTTAATGCTAAAGAGTAATCTTTCATACACTTTTAACATTATTCACATAACCGATGGTACACTCGTTTAGTCTCCTAAACGAAAGGTCAAGTTCGTTAGCCAGCCATTTTGGATATAAGTTCAAAAAGTGGGCACATTTTGAATATTTTGGAGATCACTTTTTTAAAATTTCAAACATTCTCTGTACGGTTATTCATAGTATTCAAAAATTTGAACAATTTATCTTAATGACTTTTTGAAAAAAATCAAAAATTACCAGAGTTATGGCATTTTCAAAATAAAAAAAAACAAACTAAAATGAACATTTTAAGCAAAACAACGCATGATACGAAAGAAATTCAAGAGAAGAAAAGCGTTGTTTTTCAAAAGCCCTACAAGATTATGGTAACAACTTTTTTAATTTGGTCGAAAAGTTGAAAATTTCAAGTTTGACCGCATAATTTTTGAAACCACATTTTTGTAAAATTTAAAAGTTCTATGTACGGTTATTCATAGTACTCAGAAACACAAACAGGTTACCTCCATGACTTTTTCCTATGAAAAGAAGGTGATCAGAGTTAGCGCATTTTCAAAACCCAAAAAAAAACAACTAAAATGAACATTTTAAGCCAATAACGCTTGATTAAAAAAAAAAAGTCAAGAGAAGAAAAACCTTGCTTTTTGAAAGCCCTAGAAGATTAGGATAACAACTTTTTTAATTTGGTCGAAAAGTTGAACATTCCAAATTTGATCTTACTAAAAATAATGAAAAATCTATAAATTCCATTTTTTGGTCAAACTATGCAAGATACGAAAAAAATTAAAAAGCTCAAATTGCGAACCCTAGAAAGAACTACAAATGTATAATGGATCGCTTTTCGACACAAGCTACGAAAAAAAAGAGACAAAACTTGTTCGTCCAAAAAAGAGCTATAATTTTAAATAGGACGCGTAGTTTTTGCTTTAGTCGTGAAAAATAACAATCAAAATAAAAATATTAAAATGTTTTTGGAAAAAACGACACAAAGTATGAACTAAAATTAACAGACAAAAGTTGTTCGCCTAATAAGATCCATTAATTTATTATTAATCATTTTTCGATATATATATATTGCTCTAAAATCTAGTTCGAACACCCCAAATATGCACCCTATAGTCCGTTGGTTTTATGGTCTACGACTATGACTATACTGAGTCTGTTGTAAGAAAACTCGAAGCGTAGAAATAAGGGCTAGTTACGAGTTCTTTGGTAGAATTAAGCCGAAAATAAGGAAAGTAATAATTGCATGTTGTTACGGCCAGGCGCCAATTCTTACCTGGCTACCTGTGTACGCCCCCTAACCCTGAAAAATGGTTCATTAAATTTTACTCAAATCTACTGCAGCTGCTTAAATGTTTTGGTGTTTGGGAAATTCCGGAAGCTAAAATTTGGCCAGATTTGAAATCTCATTAATTAATTACCTAATTTTGGTTTATTTCTCAAACTAACGCATTTCTCACAATTATCTTTAAATAATTTTGCACGTCAAGTTCAAAAGTATAAATAGGGTCATTTCTAACTTAATTTTAAAACTCAATAACAAACAACATAAATTTTTTATTGCTGAACTAATTTTTTTATGAAAGTTCATTAAAAATACTATTTCAACATATAAAAAGCAGAATATAAAGGATTTTCATGGAGTAAAAATAAAAAGTGTGGTTTTTAAAATCAATTTTAGACATTTTGAAGAGGGACCAGATCAGAAAATTGCATTTGCTAAAGTGTGGACAAAAAATTTTTAACCTGATTTAGAAAATTTTTCAAATATTTATACTTTCTTTTAACAGTAATAAGTATTTATCTTTTTGTGAAAAATTGAATGTTTTTGGTTGAAAAGTCAACTGTTTTAGTCAAAAATGTATTTAGTTTTTTGTTAAAAATACATTCTTTGTGGCTCAAGACTCATAATTTTAGTACAGAAATAAACTTCACAAGCTATATTAATTATTTAAACAATATTAATTTAAAAAATTGAGAGTTTGATTTTTTTCTACAAGTTAATTTGTTTAGGGACTCAACTAAGAATGTCTGCCGGATGACTCGTTTCTATGTTGCTTTACAAATTTACAAAAACTATTAATTATTTAAACAATTTTAATTAAAAAATGAAGATATTGCCCTTTTTTCTACAAGTTAATTTGTTTAGGGACTCAACTAAGAATGTCTACTGGATGACTCATTTCTATGTTGCTTTGCAAATTTACAAGAACTATTAATTATTTAAACAATTTCAATTTAAAAATGAAGATTTTGCCCTTTTTTCTACAAGTTAATTTGTTAAGGGACTCAACTAAGAATGTTTACTGGATGACTCTTTTCTATGTTGCTTTGCAAAATCAAAAGACCTATTAATTATTTAAACAATTTTGATTTAAAAAATTGAGAGTTTGACTTTTTTCTACAAGTTAATTTGTTTAGGGACTCAACTAAGAATGTCTACCGGATGACTCGTTTCTATGTTGCTTTACAAATTTACAAAAACTAGTAATTATTTAAACAATTTTAATTAAAAAATGAAGATATTGCCCTTTTTTCTACAAGTTAATTTGTTTAGGGACTCAACTAAGAATGTCTACCGGTAGACTCGTTTCTATGTTGCTTTGAAAATTTACAAGAACTATTAATTATTTAAACAATTCTAATTTAAAAATGAAGATTTTGCCCTTTTTCTACAAGTTAATTTGTTTAGGGACTCAACTAAGAATGTTTACTGGATGACTCTTTTCTGTGTTGCTTTGAAAATTCAAAAGACCTATTAATTATTTAAACAATTTTGATTTAAAAAATTGAGAGTTTGACTTTTTTCTACAAGTTAATTTGTTTAGGGACTCAACTAAGAATGTCTACCGGATGACTCGTTTCTATGTTGCTTTGAAAATTTACAAGAACTATTAATTATTTAAACAATTATAATTTAAAAATGAAAATTTTGCCCTTTTTTCTACAAGTTAATTTGTTTAGGGGCTCAACTAAGAATGTTTACCGGATGACTCTTTTCTGTGTTGCTTTGAAAATTCAAAAGACTTATTAATTATTTAAACAATTTTGATTTAAAAAATTGAGAGTTTGACTTTTTTCTACAAGTTAATTTGTTTAGGGACTCAACTAAGAATGTCTACCGGATGACTCGTTTCTATGTTGCTTTGCAAATTTACAAGAACTATTAATTATTTAAACAATTTTAATTTAAAAATGAAGATTTTGCCCTTTTTTCTATAAGTTAATTTGTTTAGGGACTCAACTAAGAATGTCTACTGGATGACTCATTTCTATGTTGCTTTGCAAATTTACAAGAACTATTAATTATTTAAACAATTTCAATTTAAAAATGAAGATTTTGCCCTTTTTTTACAAGTTAATTTGTTAAGGGACTCAACTAAGAATGTTTACTGGATGACTCTTTTCTATGTTGCTTTGCAAATTCAAAAGACCTATTAATTATTTAAACAATTTTGATTTAAAAAATTGAGAGTTTGATTTTTTTCTACAAGTTAATTTGTTTAGGGACTCAACTAAGAATGTCTACCGGATGACTCGTTTCTATGTAGCTTTGCAAATTTACAAGAACTATTTATCATTTAAACAATTTTAATTTAAAAATGAAGATTTTGCCCTTTTTTTTACAAGTTAATTTCTTTAGGGACTCAACTAAGAATGTTTACTGGAAGACTCTTTTCTATGTTGCTTTGCAAATTCAAAAAACCTATTAATTATTTAAATAATTTTGATTTAAAAAATCCGCGCGCTCCGCGGGCACATCCTCGTTGCGCGTTGCGTACGCGGCTTGCAAGTTTGAGCGCACCTAGGGTGCGCGACTGTTGGTTCTCGCGCTTCGCGGTCGATGATATATTTATCTCGCGCTCCGCGCTCAATAATATATTTAGCTCGCGCTCCGCGCTCGGTATTTTATATTCCTTACTCTTGTGCACAGATCTATTTAAACTAAAGGTCAAAACATCGACAACAGTAATTTCGTGATAGTGACTTCATTTTTGTTAAAGCTCCTTCGGCTTTAACCAATGCATTCTCATCACGTATCTCATGCTTCGCACTCGAATTTGTATCTCAACTTGTATATCATTTCCATAAATGTATGTTACTACAATTCATAACATGCATTGCTATTAAATCTGACGTAGTTTCATTGTGTCTTTGAAAAAATGCGCATTATTTGAAAAAGTTTGTTATTAAACATTTGACTGCAACTTCTGCCGGTTTTTCAAAAACTGAATTTACTCATTTCCAATTTTATTTTTACGATTTGATGAAAACACAACCTATGTAATAAAAAAATAAATTTCATATTTTGGTGATAAAAATGCAACTATTTTCTTGATATTTCAACAATTTTATACCTCCTGGGTGGCATGGAAACAATCTGATTATAATAATTTGAACAAAATTTGTATTAGCAGTAATTAACCTAATAATGAATTAATCCACCATCACAGAAAAAAACAAAGGGTAAAAAGTGGTCCAGTTAAAAATAATGGGTGTAGTCTCGAAATGCAAACAAATGAAGATCGGTAGGGGTTACATATATGAAATGATTGGGTTTTCATGAAATCTTTGCCAATCTCCATTTTCTTGCATGCCGAGAGAACCCCCAGCATTTTTACTTGAATTACTTTTTACTTTGTGTTTTTTTTGCGATTGTATTTTTTTAATGGCAGGGAGAAAAAGTGAACATTGAAAATGTGCAATTACAATTGATTTATGTGGCGAACTTTTAATATTGTTACTAATGTCACAAATAAAATGAGGATTAGAATTGCAAAAGTATTATAATTTTATAGTAATTTGTTATTTTGTAAATCATATCAGAATCCTTGCTTCTACTCTTTGTACTCTTATGACTTTTCTGCTGGCTGGCGACCAGTAAACAGGCGTGTAAATACACCATAATGGGTAACTAGATGACTCAGCTATTTGCTCTTTTTCTTAGTGTTTGACTTATTTTTTCACCCGACAATACACAATCAGGATATTGCAACATGTAATATTGAAATATGTAAAATCATGAGCATCGGTAACACTGCCGATTGCTTCTATGGCATGGACATAGGAAACAAGGACTAGGCATGCCGTCCTAACTTAAGCGAGCGGGGCTGAATCCACGGGAGGGGGGAGAATTCCATGAGTGGGGAGAGCCGCCATCTTACGATGTGTCATTTGATTATGCCAAAGATATTATAAACGTAGATGCGGTACGGGGCGTCGGAGTGGGGAATTATATATATAGGACATCACAATTTCTGCCCTATCGAGGTGCTGCCCTCATCGTACTAAGAAGTCGAATTCTTGTTTTCTCATTCTTCGTAAAATTTGACGGTAAAGCAGTAGAAACATTTTTTGAGGTTAGAAAAGTTTGACATGCATGTATCGCTGAATTTTTTCAGATCTGAAGCTTGATCCAGGTTTTCGGTACAGTCTTTTTTTAATTATAAAAAAAATGTTCTCGAAAAGTCGTATTTTTAATTTTTAAAAAAGTATTATAGAAAGACATTTTAAGATAAACAAGTGCTGAAAGCACTTTTCTTTGACAATTTTTTTTCTTAATTGAAATAATCAAATATTTATACCAAAGAAACAACTTTTTTAATGTTTGAAGTATTTAACATTATTGTTTAAATTAAAAATAATAATTAAAACAAAATATATTTCTGGATAAGATATTTTGGTTGAAAATGTATATAGTATTTTTTAAATCACAAAAGTTCTTCTGAAAAATCGAAATATTAATTAAAAAACACGTGCTTTTATATATTAATTTATCGGTAAATTTTTTTGCGTAATTTTAATTTTAAATTCAAACAACAATTTTTAGCACTTTAAATATTAAACAAAAATTTATTTGATAACAATATTTTATTATCGTAGTTTTAATAAATAATTAATATTGATTAAGAAACAATTTTATTTGGGGTGTCTTATTATTTGGGAATTTTCAAATTCGTTAATATTATAAACTGTTCAGGGATTTTATTAGTTTTGGAATTGTATTTTTTGGGACAGAGAGTTTTACCGAGTCGGGAATTTTATTTTTCGTGATGTTTCAGCCGCCCCCATAGAATTACAGAAAATTTGCTCTAATTATAATTTCGGCGCTCGATCTTGTTGATTTTTTCCTACAGTATTATTAAAAAGAAATGTGTATGGAAATTTTGCATATCACAAAGTTAAAGATAATCTCAATTAAAAATTTTAAAATATTCTGTACATCCAATTTTTATTCTTGGGCCTTGGCAATTTTTTTCTAATCCATTTCAGTGACTGGTAAATAGGGGTGATTTTCTCTTAGAAAATAAGTGATTAAAATTTGAAAAAATTGGGTAGGCTTTTTTGACATCTAGGTATGTAAAAAAGGTAACGTGCAGAAAATTTAAAAACTAATTTAAGAACTCTAAAATGGAATAAATCTAGCTCAAACATGAAAAAGTATAGACTAATTTCATATTTAAAGAGCTTCTATCACATATATTGAACTATTAAAACCTCTGACCTTTTTTAAGGTTTTTAAAACTCTTTTAAAAACTTGCTTTAACAATTTTGGTTGTGATTTCTTAATAAAAGAATAAGTGCTATTTAGTGTCCAGAACAGCAATTTCAAAAATATTTAAAGCCTTAATAATTTTACATTTTAAATTTGTAGTCATCCGAATATATTGAATAATTTCAAATATAAAGCTATTTAAATATTTCATCTGAATTTTTGAATGGAAAGTGTTCGATAATTTTAGATTGAAACCTCTCAAATTATTTAGTTACAAATTAAAATCATACAACTTAAAGTTTTATTTATTTTTTGATAATTTGCCCCCCCCCCCACAAATAATTTTTTGTTTGTAAGAAAATAACGCCTGATTTTTGTAAAAATTAACAAATATATATCAAAGGTTCACTCAAGGTCATTTTTGTTTAAAAAGCTTGTTCCTGAATAAATTAACTCTTATTGTTTCCGATTTCGTTCTGTCACTCAGGGTAATTTCCTGTGAAAAATATTGATTTACAAAGAATATTTGTCAAACAATGGAGTGGATTTCTTCGCCCGAGATGCAAACGTAAATTGTACTATAGTAAAAACAACTGGAAAAATTTAGACAAAAGCCAAATTTGGTAAAGAAAACAAACCTTTGTCGACCTATAAATACTAATTTTATTCCCCGAAAGATTTTTAAAAAATCTTTTCGAAACACTTTTATTGCAAATATTTAATTGAAGAAAAATATGTGTTTTAAAAATAAAAATAGTACAATTCTTACATACAATTCATAAAATAAAAAAATCTGTGTGTCAAACCACAATCCAATCCGACTATTCTTTCAAAAGTTATCCGATATACAGACAACCACAACCACAATAACGACGACGTAGACGCCAGAGAGGCAGACAGATACCGATGTAAAAACTTGTTTTTCTGACTCAAGGAGCCTCAAAACGTCGAAAGTTAATGAAATTCGCGAAAATCATTTTTCGCATAAAACTCTTCTCATTATGGATGAGAATGTGATAAAATAATCATAGGGCCTTGAAAAAGTAGCGTTTTTCGCCTCTTGACTTTTTTCCATATCAAGCTTTTTTTGCTTCAAATGACCCATTTTCGTTTGGTTTTTTGGATTTTGAAAATCCTTGAACTTTAGTAAGTTTGATTTTATCAAAAAAAGTTGTCAGGATAAATTGCTCATATTTTTTGTACCATAAATATCTGTTGATGAAATTTTCAAATTTTGAAAAAAAGTGGTCTCAAAAATTTTGAAAAAGCTTGAACTTTTTGCATTTTCATCAAAAATGGCTGTTTAACGAACTCGATCTTTCTTTTTAGTCCCTCGAACAGTGTGTCAAAGCCCAATCGAATCGGACCAGTCTTTCGAAAACTATTCGGTTTACAGACTACAACAACGACAACGCCGGACAGACAAACAGACTCGGACGTAAAAACATGTTTTTCTGACTCACGGGGCCTCAAAACGTCGACATTTGATAAAAATACGAAATTTGTAGAAAATCTTTCAAAGAATAAAATTATTGTCCCGCAAGTTACAACCGAAAAATTACAATTTCAAAAAAATAAAAGTTGTTTTAAATATTAAGCTAGCCTCGCGACCGGGACAAATCATAAAATTAAAGTAAATTTGAAAACTGAACTGCAGTTCGAGTATTAAAAACTAATAAGTGATTGATTTTACAAGGTGATTCTAGATCTGTTCAAAATGATATAATTTACATATTTTAACGTTAAAATTTGAACTAATTTAATTGCTAAACCTTAGTAGTGACACAAGTGTAAAATTCGAATTAATGGCTTCTTAAATGAACGCCTTTATTCAATTTCAAAACCTTTGTGAAGTATTATTTCAGTATAAAATATTCCTTTTAAATCTATTTGGTTTGGAAATAAAAAAGAAAAATAATTTTCAATAGTAAACAATTTGAAAATGAATTTTCTCAATTTCAGAGTGACAAATTTAATATTGGAATGTTACGATTATAATTCTTTAATTTTTAAATTTGTATTTCGAAGGTAAAAGTATTACATTTTGATTCTTAAAGAACAGTTAAATAAGCATTCATTTAGAAAAAAATCAAATAAGGTGGAGGTTTCTGAATGTTACAAAGAAAAGAACAAAATGTGGAGCTTCTCAAGAATTTTGAAATACTAGGAAAACAATAAAAATTTCTGGGTAGATTTAAAATGATTTTTTATTTTGGAAAAGTACATAACTCAAAGAGAATGTTTGAAAAATATTTCAAAACATTTCAAAAGATTTACAATATTAGAAAAGATCTGGAAGCTCTTAAAACAATTTTGTGTGCAAGATATTACAAAAAATTTTAGGAAAAATGGGAATCAGTCTAAAAGACATTTAAAAGTTCCGAAAAATGTTCTAAATAATTTTAAAAGGTTTGAAATTATTTAAAAGAGAATAGATACATTTGATGATTTTGAAATGTTTTCAAATGTTGACTTTTTATTTCGAAAAATTACATAATTTTAAGAGGAGGTATAAAAATATGGGAACACTGACAAAAATTCCGAAAGGGACGAATGAAGAATCCCAAAAAATGAAATCTCCGGCACCTGAATAATAATTTTATAAAAATTGTATTAAGAAATACATTAAAAAACACGTGTGCTTTGAAAGAAAAAAATGTTCTGCCTAAATTTTCTTCATACCTACATAATAACATTTTTGAAACAAACTTTGCAGGATTCAATTAAACAACGATTTATATCAAAATTTATTTTTATTATTTTTTTTTTATTAATAAAAGATTCGATTTTTCAGAACTTTTTTATGTTTTTTTTCAAATACTATGCACATTTTCAAACAAATTTTTTCATCCAGAAATATATATTCGATTACTGTATTTTCAATAAATAAATAATATTTAATAAACAATTTTTTAAATTGTTTAAATTCAGGAATTTTCTAGTTCGGATGTTTTATGATTCAGGCATTTTTTTGGGGGATTTAAAAATTTGGTAATATCTTATTGTCTGTAATTTCGGGAATTTTATCATTGGTTATTTTTCAATGTACGAATTTTACAGTGTCAGAAATTTTATTTTTCGGGATTTTTCAGTTGCTTTTTCCGAAAAATAAAATTCCCACATCACTGTAAAAATTCCGAAATTATAACATTGCAATGTTATAATTTCGGAATTTTTACAGTGATGTGGGAATTTTATTTTTAATTTTCCAATTCGTAAATTTTCCAATTGTCGAAATATAAAAGTCCCGAATTGGAAAATTCTTGACAATTTACAATCTTACCGAATTTAAGAATTGCCGACAGAAAATTTCCGAATTATACAATATCCGGTCTAGACAACTCTCTAATTTGAACAATTAAAAAATAGTTTGTTTAAAATTTTTTTTTAATAGAATAATAAAATATTTTTAATAAAGAAAAAACTTTTTAATGT
>NC_046666.1:101144229-101146096 GCF_010883055.1 Belonocnema kinseyi | reverse complement strand
CTTCTGTTTGGGGTTACGTGACGTCCTCACATGCCTGGACACATTCAACCTCAAGATTAGTGCAGCGGACTGTAAAACATCCGGTAAAAGTGCATCTCTGGGATTTTTTCTCGAAACATGGGTTTGGGAGATTGCACCTATTCACCTACATAACAAGATGAGAATTAAAAGCAAACTGAATGTTAAATCAAAAAGCATGAAAGAGGGAGCTCTTCTTAATATTTTGAGACCAAAATCATGTCGATACACCTTACCGACTGCGAGTAAAGCCACCCACGCTTTAACTTGACAGACTGTATATCATCAGAGATTGTACCTTACCGACAGTCGATCAACCTTCCAAACCATGAAGGCAGAAAATCTACTCAATATCGATCAAGTTAAGAATCTTCAATAACAGAAAATGCTTAACGTCTTAATAAGACTAGATGGAAAATAATATTTTTAAGAATTTTAATTTTTATTTTAAAATATTATTTTCCATCTAGTCTTATTAAGACGTTAAGCATTTTCTGTTATTGAAGATTCTTTACTTGATCGATATTGTGTAGATTTTCTGCCTTCATGGTTTGGAAGGTTCATCTACTGTCGGTAAGGTACAATCTCTGATGATATAGCAGAGAAATTAAAAATTTTCAAAATCATTGCTTGTACCATTATCACCTAGCTAAAAATTAGGGTTATGTTCTTGAATTAAGAATTCTTATTCTGATCCCTCTAATAGCTTAATTGGAAAATTACCTAACCGGAAATCAGAAGTTTAGTGGTTCGATTCCCAATGGAGTGAAGATGGAGCAGGATCTTTTTTTTAAGAAGTAATTTTAAACAATGATCCCAATTTGCATAAATTAAAAAAATTTAATGATCATTTCGGATAAACTTTTATTTATCAACTATTTTAGTATAGTTTCTTGCAGAAATTTTGCCTAAAATAGTAATTCGCTCAATGAAAAAATACTATAAGTATGTAACGTGATAAAATAACTTAGAACAAAAGCTCTGTTATCTTGCAAATTATTAACTTTAGAGGATCAGTATTCATTACAAAATTGTGTATTTCAGTTGGCACTTTCAAAATATACTTACCTTTATCCCATCCATGAAATACTTTTTTTTATTATTGATAAAAGTATTTTTATCATTTATTTTACACGTTAATTAATTTTGTGCAATAAATATTCGTCGGAGCGAAAAAACGCCGAAACAACTTTTGTTTCCCATGAGCTTGTCTAAAGAGAGGAGAAAAAAAATTAATTGCGAATATCTCGAGAACGGCACATTTGCCAGAGTTCTGCTACACGGTTTGGGAATCAGGAGACTATTTTACATATGAATAAAAAAAGTCGAATGGACCTCGCGGATCCGACGGAAATAGGATTGGTGTCTGGACTATATATCGTCTCCTACTATATTCACATGCACATAGACCTGTGGTAGTATTGGACCACGTCTCGTTTCAGATCTGGGATAACTGGATTACCATAGAACATGGACATAGGAAACAAGAGAATTGGAATGCCATTGCGGGGGTGATGCAATGAGGGTGGAGGTCCGCCACCTTTTGATGTCCCGCGACAAACATGGCAGCGCCCACATGTTTATATTTTCATGCACAGTTTGTCGGCAAAAACGCTCGTGCGCATAATCAAAGATATTATAAACGTAGATGCGGTGCGGGCTTAGTTACCCGCCATAAATATAGACGGCGCGTCCAGCGAAAAAAGTCACTTCCCCTCTACCCACCGCTCCCCGTAGAAAGCACCCGTCGATATAGTTTGCCAAGAGCCACTTGGAGCGCTGTAAGCAACTCTCGGCTCACCTTCGAGGCGCACTGATGGTAAACTTAGCTTGGACAAGAACCATTTGG
>NC_046666.1:101142768-101144129 GCF_010883055.1 Belonocnema kinseyi | reverse complement strand
CACCGTATTCACCAGACCTGGCCCCCAGCGACTATTACTTGTTCCCTAACCTGAAGAGATGGCTCACCGGTAAGCGTTTTTACTCAAATGAGGATCTCATAGCTGAAACTGAGGCGTAATTTGGAGACCTTCCGATCGAGTACTTTTCGGACGGTATCAAAAAGTTAGAAAATCGTTAGACTCGCTGTATCGACCTAAAAGGAGAGTATGTTGAAAAATAAAACCGACTTTGGCCAAAAAAAACGTCTCCGTGTTTCATTTTTCAGGGACTTATCAGACTGCCTAGTACCTTTAAACTTCCGCAGAAAATCTAATGGAAATTTGTTCGAACGACCAGGCATCAATTTCGATGTAGACGGTCAGAGCTTAGTTTGTACATCCCGACTTTGGTGGTTTGAATGTCATATAGTAGGTTTTGACTAACGTAACATTTGGATATTACATCACGCCAAGTACTATTTTTATTTCAAGACTATTTAGTCGCTTGTAAATGATAGGAAATAAAAAGTTAGGTAATTATTATTATAACTTACCTGCTTATTAACATCTGTTTCACTCAAATAACGACCGACAAAATGATCTTGACAGGTGAGTTACAGTTTGTAGACGACACTTCACGTTGCACTGGATGAGAAAAAACAGTGTCTAAATGATGCTTTTCGCCTAGATTCTCCGAATGAACCTGTGTGATTCAAATTTGTTGCAACTCTATTGAACACCGATTTCGGTGTACATTGGAGGATCGGCGATTTTCTGTGCAGCCATATGCGCGCCTTGGCCTGCTGCACAGTGTACTGCCTCACTAATCGTCCTATTGTCAGCCTCAAGGAAAAAGTAGAGTTTAATAACTTTTAAAGGAATAAAAATACAATAAATTAATTGATATCACTAAGTTCGTAGTAATTTTTGAAAATTTTCAGTTTTTATCCCGTATTTCTACCACAAGCAGAAGCAGAGATAGGGGATTAAAGTTTAAACAATTGTGTGGGTCCTTATATTTAAATTGTGAAATTTTCGCTTATACCACAATATTAGTACTGCTTCAAAAAATCAGTACACAAATTTGCACACCTTTATCTCTTTTTTTGGAAAGAATTATATCAACTCAAAGTGAACAAATTAAACAATCATTTAAAATTTTTTAAATTTATCTGCTATAGTCTGTCAAGTTAAAGCGTGGGTGGCTTTACTCGCAGTCGGTAAGGTGTATCGACATGATTTTGCTGTCAAAATATTAAGAAGAGCTCCCTCTTTCATATTTTTTGATTTAACATTCAGTTTGCTTTCAATTCTCATCTTGTTACCACGTTATAAAAAATGAGTTCCGTATACGCTTCGCGCTTCGAGGCTGTGTTCCTTTG
>NC_046666.1:101140343-101142668 GCF_010883055.1 Belonocnema kinseyi | reverse complement strand
GGTCGTTTTTCGGCGATTTCGATTTTCAATCGATCCAATAATGATGAATAGTATGCTCCGGTTATGGTTTTACCTTTTTCAAGATAGTCCACGAATATTATGGCATGTGCAGCCCAAAATGCGGAGGCCATAACCTTTCTGACCCATTGTTGCGTTTTTGGACGCTTCGGAGCACTTTGACCCGGTGGAACCCACTGTTTTGCCTGTTGCGTTGACTCAGGAGTGTAGTAGTGGATCGAGGTTTCATCCATGGTTATGAATCGGCGCAAAAACTCGGTCGGCTTACGCGAAAATAATGCCAAATTCTGCTGGGAAGTTGTCACACGAAATCGTTTTTGGTCCACTGTGAGCAAACGCGGCACCCATCGCGCGCAGAGCTTCTTCATGTCCAAAACTAAATGCACGATATTGCCCACACGTTTCAATGATATGCCTACAGCATTAGCTACCTCTCTCAATTTCACTTTGGGATCATTCAACATCATATCATGGACTTTTTCGACATTTTCTGGCGTAGTGACGTCTTTTGGGCGCCCAGATCGTTCAGCATCAACTGTGCTCGTACGGCCACAACGAAACTCGGTAAACCACTTATGAATCGTTCCAATCGACGGTGCAGAGTCCGGGTAATACTTATCCAGCTTAGCCTTGGTCTCGGATATCGTTTTCTTGCGAAGATAGTAGTGTTTGATCAAAACTCGAAACTCAGATTTTTCCATATTAAAAAAAAACTCGGAGGTTAGTCGCTTCTCAGTGCTGTAACTTGTAAATGCGTAAACATAAATGGCTGAAGTTTTGACAGGTGTCATTTGAAGGATGAAGCTCGACGAAAATGGTACACATTAGTGAATACTAATGCCATCTCTTAGAATTTTCAGGTACTTATCAGACTGCCTAGTATCTTAGATATCTAATCTTTCAGTGGCAAGTGTCATACATGAAAGATAAGGTAAATAAAATTGTATAATAAAAACAGAAATTTGTTTTTCGCGATGAGTAGGTATGTAAATTTGCATGAAACTTTAGCCTCGTGAAAAGTTTCATCAAACATTGGGAGTTTCGTGAAACATTGGAATGTTTCAAATATAGCGGCGGGAACATTCAAACTGATAAGACAAAAGCCTACTAGGTATTTTCACTTCAACAAACAGCTAACACTTCGTAGATTACTGAGGGGAAAATAAGGGACCAAATGTATGGGATTCAGTTCATTTTTGCCCTATTTTGCTAACATCTTCGTAAAAGGTAATTTTTTCTATATAAGTGTAGTTAAAAAATAGATTTATTTTTTAATTACTATTTGTACTGTGGACCAATGATGTCAATGTTGGCACCCTGAGCTACTGCGCTTGCGTTAGGGCTGATCGCTCATTGGCCGCACTTGGCGCACGATTCAAAATTACATTAAAAACAATTATTGTAACTTAAGTAAATAATTATTAAAATATCCACAAGGATATATACAAATTGTGTAACTTTTCTTTCACGCAAAAAAATATAACACATACATTATATTAATAACAGTTTATTTTCAGTGAATTCCAAAGACCGAATTATATTTTACAAAACATTCAATTTAAAAATAAATTTCTTGGAAAAGTGATTGAAAATAATTATTTATAAGTTTTTAATATTTTGTATGTATTTTTCTGGGAATTCATATAATAACATAACCTATAAATACATAAATTATCACGACTACATTGTAGTTATGATTTCTTTTTTTTTACTTCAAGCGTCGTTTTGTCACATCTCAATCGAAAAGAACAATCTGAAATTTTGTTTTAGAATTATTCAAATATTATCACTATTATATTCTGCAATTAGCATCTACATATCAAGCTGCTGAAATATCATACGGTATTTAAAAAAATGTATCTATTAACAAATATTTTGAGAAATATTAGTCAGTCTTTCAAATTCAATGAAAATAAACTGTTATTCATCAAATATATGTGTTATAAATTTTTTTCTTGGCTGAAATCAAAAGTTACACAATTTGTATACATTCTTGTGTGTATTTTAATAATTATTCATTTAAATTACAAGAATTGTTTTTTCAATGTAATTTTGAATCGCGCTTCAAAGGGTAGACAACCAGCGCTCAGCCCTAACGCACGCATGAATGAAAATTATTATCATTTTATTATCGAATTAAATAGTCCCTAAAGAAGACAAACTGTTTTTTAATTGCACTTATACAGAAAAATTACTTTCTACGAGGATATTAGAAAAATAGAGTAAAAATTAACCGATTCCCATGCATTTGGTCAATTGTTATCCCCTCAGTATTCAACGAAGTGAAGTGAGCTAGTGATTGGAGTG
>NC_046666.1:101139024-101140243 GCF_010883055.1 Belonocnema kinseyi | reverse complement strand
AAATTGCATGAAATCGGCTTCGAATTGGTTCCTCAGCCACCGTATTCACCAGACCTGGCCCCCAGCGACTATTACTTGTTCCCTAACCTGAAGAGATGGCGCCATGTTTCTATCAACTGATGTTTATAATGCATTGTGACTCTCTATTTCTCTCTGGTATTAATATAATCTTCTATACCTGAACAAACATAACCTCCAAATTGAAGCATCAAAACCTGGAAACATGCAAATACCAATTTTGTGATTTTATTTCGAAGCGGGTCGAGATATAAATAGAACCGCCGAAGTTTTCCGACCGACAATCGTGCACCTTTGAGTTTTCAAATTCAGATGAGGAGAAATGGGTTGCGCGCGCAACCCAGTCATTTATTAGTCCAGATGCCAACTCTATTTCCGTCGGATCGGCGAGGTCCATTCGTTTTTTTTTGTTCTTATGTAAAATGATCTCCTGATTCCAAAACCGTGTAACAGAACTCTGGCAAATTTGCCGTTCTCGAGATATTCGCAATTAATTATTTTTTTTATAAACGTTTGATTAAACATTTAAAATTTTTAAAATTTGTTTTTCTCCTCTTGTTAGACAAGCTCATGAGCAGAGAGCGGACAAGCGTAGTCTGAAGTTGCGCACGGAGCGTAGTCTCGGCTCCCTCGATGCGGAGAACCGTCGCATGGGTGGAAGTGGTGGGAGAGCTGCGCGCACATTTTAATGTCTTTAGCTGTGATGAGCAGACAGAACAGAGTAGAATTAAAGGAAAATAGAGCGACAAATGATACGTTGTCATCAATGCAAATACAGGGTGGCCCCTGGACCTGGAACATGGGGAGATACCAGTGAATTTGTTTTTTGACGAGGAATTTTACAAATTTTTAGAAAATAAATCTGTCCAGCTTTGACTTCAACTGTGTTTCAAATAATTAGCTGAATTGTTATATTTTTTAATTATGATATCATTCAGTTTAGAATGCATTATTCGAAAATCTTTCACTTTAAAAATTATCTATTTTAATTTTTAAGCGCACATTTTTATTTAAAGAATTTTAAAATGCAGTTTTAAAGACTTAAAAAATTAAAAATTAGAACTGTTTGAAATAGATGGTTAAGTATTTAAAAAAAAACATTTTCAGTCGAGAAAATTTGAATATAAATTAATTAATATTTTTTTAATTGAAAATCACTTTAAGTAATGAAAAGTAAATAATAATTGATTTTGCAAGACGA
>NC_046666.1:101133616-101138924 GCF_010883055.1 Belonocnema kinseyi | reverse complement strand
TGGACGCTTCGGAGCACTTTGGCCCGGTGGAACCCACTGTTTTGCCTGTTGCGTTGACTCAGGAGTGTAGTAGTGGATCCAAGTTTCATCCATGGTTATGAACGGGCGCGAAAACTCGGTCGGGTTACGCGAAAATAATGCCAAATTCTGGTGGGAAGTTGTCACACGAATTCGTTTTTGGTCCACTGTGAGTAAACGCGGCACCCATCGCGCGCAGAGCTTCTTCATGCCCAAAACTGAATGCACGATATTGCCCACACGTTCCAATGATATGCCTACAGCATTAGCTACCCCTCTCAATTTCACTTTGGGGTCATTCAACATCATATCATGGATTTTTCCGACATTTTCTGGTGTAGTGACGTCTTTTGGGCGCCCAGATCGTTCAGCATCGACTGTGCTCGTACGGCCACAACGAAACTCGGTAAACCACTTATGAATCGTTCCAATCGACGGTGCAGAGTCCGGGTAATACTTATCCAGCTTGGCCTTGGTCTCGGATATCGTTTTCTTGCGAAGATAGTAGTGTTTGATCAAAACTCGAAACTCAGATTTTTCCATATTAAAAAAAACTCGCAGGTTAGTGGCTTCTCAGTGCTGTAACTTGTAAATGCGTAAACACAAATGGCTGAAGTTTTGACAGGCGTCATTTGAAGGATCAAGCTCGAGGAAAATGGTACACATTAGTGAATACTACTGCCATCTCTTAGAATTTTCAGGTATTTATCAGACTGCCTAGTATATATATATAGGTTTTAAATCGCCGAGTGATTCCTGAATCGGTCGGTGTGCAAAGTCCTACACCACCGACAATGACCGACGTGAGGTAAATGAAAGTGGCCGTCAACCCGTAACATGTGTGCGTCGCGTGGCCGTCGTAGGTATATCGCAAGAAAGATATTATGAATGTAGATGCGGTACGAGGCGACAGAGTGGGGAATTATATATATAGGACATCACATTTTCTGCCCTATCGAGGTGCTGCCCTCACCGTACTACGAAATCGAATTCTAGTTTTCTCATTCTTCGTCAAATATGACGGACTGAATAATAAATTAATAATGAATATCGCAATGTCTAGATGCACGAAAAATACATATTTGGAATAAATAATAGAGAAAATTATATGATATAATGGACAAATATGATTTTTTAAATTATAATGTTTTGTACTTTGAAGTTTAATTTTCATTAATATGCTGAACCGAAATTTGAGTACATTTAATAATCACGCCTACCCCGAAAGGGAAATGGCTTAATGGTGTAATAATAATAATAATAACAATAATAATAATAATATATAGAACTTTTTGGAATTCATAAACTTGAGACAGGCTTTTTGTACATAGTCTTCTTTTAAAAAATACAAAAAAGTCCTCGAAAAGCGATTTTTCAATTTAAAAAAAAAGAAACTTGAAGATAAATTAGTGCTTAGCAAATTTTCCTTTGATAAATATATATTCTTAAATTAAAATAATCAAATATTCATTCAAAGGAAAAGATTTTGTAATGTTTAAAGTTTAAAAAAATTATCCTTTAAATTGAAAATTACTACAATTGAAAACATTGATATATTTCTGGATATAAAATTTTTGTCGAAAGTGCTCATAGTATCTTTTTTAATTGCAAAAAATGTTCTCAAAAATCGAATGGTAAATTAACAAAACAAAAAAACTTCGAGATTAATTAGTGCTGATCTAAATCCTGGAAATAAGGAAAATTCCAGTTATGATATTTTATAATTATGAAATCTTATTATTCGGAAATTTTTAAATTCGGTAATTTTATAAACGCTTCAGAAATTGTCTTATTCAGGAATTTAATTATGCCGGAATTACACAGTGTCAAGAATGTTATTTTTCGGGATTTTTCAGTCGTCCCTAGAAGTACAAAAGGACAATTTCATACAATTCGGTATTATACAGCAAATTCCAAATTTTGAAACTTTGCTGTAATTTTAATTTCGAATCCTGGCTCTTGTTTATTTTCTTACTGTATTTATTAAAACAAAATTTATTATAAAACAATTTTTTTAACCACAGGTTCTTATTTATCTTATCTCATCATATACCAAAACTTAAACATTAAGAGTCATTGTATATAACACTGGAGAACGTTCAATATTTCGGAGTCAATTAAAAAAATTTTCAAGCTTAATATATGATTCCAATTAGAAATGTCTCAGTTTTATCATAAAATAAACTATAAATACATTTTACTTAATTCTAAATAATAACTGTAAAAAAATGATTTTTAAGTCTTCAACAATTTGCATTTTAACGTTAAAGTTTATGTTTTCAATATGCTGGCTTATGGTTGAAATTTTAACGATTTTCGTTACAAGTTTTAGGTTATGTCGAAAATAATAAATTCTTGGATTCGATATTGGTAAAACGCGAAAAAGTCCAATGTTAAGTTAAAAGTGTAAAAATCCCGTTTTCTATGCTTATTGCAAGACAGCGAGTCATTTTCGGCATTCAGATTGAGGTATACAATTATTTTTGGTTGAAACAGGGTGGCTGTTTGAATCGCAGACAAAAATTCCGGTTTTTTCCTGGTTCGCGAACATTTTTCACGGTCAATGAAATTTAAAAATTCGAACTCTAAAGCTACAAATTTCTCTATTTTAAGTATTAAAAACTAAGCTGCTAATCGTGTTAAGCGATTCTAAGTATTAAAAATTAAACGATTACTTTTTCGTTACAAATCATAACACTTCTTAAATTAAAAGTTTAGTTTTTTGTTTAGTTTTGAATATTTTATTTCTAGTTAGGAATCTTAATTGAACAGTGAAATATATCTAAATATAAAGCAATTGTTCTTTTTCTTCAGACATTTTCAAATTTGAGATTAAAACAATATTTTTAATTCGAATAAAAACCTTTCATTATGTATATATATTTATTTTGAAGTTATTTTAAATTGAAGATGGGTTATAAAGTTTTAATCGCGAGTTTCCATTTGTTTAACTGCTAAGAGTTTCCAATTGAAACAGGTTAATTTTTAACGTTAAAATTGGACAATTCTTCAATTTTAAACAAATTTAGTATCGTGTTGTGAAATAAATTATGATTCACTTGTGAATCCTTGGTGTCCACTTCAATTAAAAAAAGAATCGTAATGTATATTCGCAGTTGATAAACTGAAAACGATTTCTATCTAAAATTATAAATTTGAAACGCTTCTAATTTTTAATTTTTTAAGTCTTCAAAACTGCATTCTAAAATTCGAAATGAAAACTGTACGCTTAAATAATAAAACTTAAATGGAAAATTATGAAAGAAAGATTTTCGAATTGCGTACTGTAACCTGAATCAAATAATAGGGAAAAAAGCAATTTAACCAATTGTTTGAAAAACTGTTAAAATAAAACTTGGACCAATAAGTTTTCTAAAAATAAATAAATTTTCCGGTAAAAAATTAATTCACTGCCATTTGTCTATTTTTTCCAGCATCAAAAAATTCCCGGTCAATTTCCGTTCTAGCGCCAACCTGTTTCAAATAAAAATTAATACGAATATTTTACTACTTTTTCACAATAGTAATTTATTGCCTTTAAAATTGAATAGTTTTAGGTCAAACATTAAAAAGTAGAATATAATTTCCTATTTATAGCGTTTCTATTATATATTGAACAATTTAAACATCTGAACTTTTTTTCAAGTTGTTTAAAAACTGTTTTAAATACTTTTTCTGTATAAGAAATAATTTTCTTCCATCTAATAACTATTTTGGAGTAGAAAGAAGTGAAAAGATACACAATTATAAAATCTGATTTTTGTTTATGATTTCGTGATAAAGGAAACAGCTATTTAATATTAAAAAAAGAGTTTTTTTGTTGTTGATGTTACGATGTTCCATAAAGGGCTATTCGCAATTTCGACAATATTTCAAGCCTTAATGGTTAAGACATTTTATATTTTTACTATTCAGTGTATTTAATAATTAAAAATTTAAAGTTAGTTAGATATGCAAGAATTTTACATTGAAATTATTCGATAATTTGAAATTGAAACCTTTCAAATTATTTAGTTTCACATTGAAAACGTTTAAAGTTGCAAGATTAGAAATGAAAGCCTTTTAATACTTGAATCATTATTTTAAAACGAGTGAAATCGCATAACTTCAGATAGATTTGAAAGAAGGGCGAATGTAAATTAGGAGTGCTTGACAGAACTGATGAAATTGTTTGTTTCAAAAACTCTTTAAAAGGCTGTTTTTTCAAGTGTCATTTCTTTTTTTAATCATTCGGCATCTTCGCAGATTATTTATTTTGCTGAGAGAAAATAACACCTGATTTTTGTCCAAATTAAAAAAATATTTATTTAATGTTCCCTTACGACCAATTTCTTTCAAAGTGTTTGTTTTTAAATGAATTGACTTTATTGTTGTATCTCGTTCCATTCTGTCACGCATGGATTATATTTTTCATAGAAAACATTGAAATCTGATTTATCTATGTTTATAAAATAATAATTTAAGGAGTTGGTACTTCTCTTTCTACAATATTGATTCAGACAAAATATTTTTCAAACTATAGAATGAATTTCTTGGTCCAAAGATACAAACTTAAATTATGAAATAGTACAAAACAACTGGAAAAAGTAAGATGCAAGTCAAATGTTGCAAAGAAAATGAACTTTGGTCGACTTGTACATATCTTCTTTTAATTCTGAAAATTTATGGATTATTTTATTCCAGAAGGAATCATTTTTAATTATGCCAAATCCTTTCAACAAGCTTAAACAATGACACGAAAATTAACCCATTTCCATGCCAACCAGGAGATAGAGTTACGACGCTTTTTTTTTAAAGTGGTTCCCCACGTATTATTACTATACGTAGGACTCTTCCACCCTGCTGTTTATGACAAACAACTTTGTATGTAGCAGAAATTCTATAACATATAAAATGTTTTGCTTATAAAGAGAAGAATATTGTGTTCTACTTTAAAAAGTAGAGCACATTTTGTTTCGCACTACTATCGGCGAGAAAACTATAGGCATCTGTCTTTGAAGCTTAACAACTCTGTCAAAAAAAATGCTAGCGCAACAAAAACAGTCATTTAAAAGCTGAAAGTGTTCTACGTTAATGAGCTTGAAGACGTTTATGTAAAAAAAATGTTGTGCTTAGCAGACTCAAAAATATAAAAAAAGTAATGATTTTTCGGTAATTTAAGAACAGTCAAGTTTAGAGCATTATTTCTTATACTAGGCAGTCTGATAAGTACCTGAAAATTCTAAGAGATGGCATTAGTATTCACTTATGTGAACCATTTTCGTCGAGCTTGATCCTTCAAATGACGCCT
>NC_046666.1:101124160-101133516 GCF_010883055.1 Belonocnema kinseyi | reverse complement strand
ACTACACTCCTGAGTCAACGCAACAGGCAAAACAGTGGGTTCCACCGGGTCAAAGTGCTCCGAAGCGTCCAAAAACGCAACAATGGGTCGGAAAAGTTATGGCCTCCGTATTTTGGGATGCACATGCCATAGTATTCGTGGACTATCTTGAAAAAGGTAAAACCATAACCGGAGCATACTATTCATCATTATTGGACCGATTGAAAATCGAAATCGCCGAAAAACGACCGCATTTGAAGAAGAAAAAACCGCTTTATCATGACGACAATGCGTCTGTTCATTCATGCTAAGTTGCACAAGCAAAATTGCATGAAATCGGCTTCGAATTGGTTCCTCAGCCACCGTATTCACCAGACCTTGCCCCCAGCGACTATTACTTGTTCCCTAACCTGAAGAGATTGCTCACCGGTAACCGTTTTTACTCAAATGAGGAGCTCATAGCTGAAACTAAGGCGTATTTTGGAGACCTTCCGATCGAGTACTTTTCGGACGGTATCAAAAAGTTAGAAAATCGTTGGACTCGCTGTATCGATCTAAAAGGAGAGTATGTTGAAAAATAAAACCGACTTTAGCCAAAAAAACGTCTCCGTGTTTCATTTTTCAGGGACTTATCAGATTGCCTAGTACAAGGGGCGATGGAAAAAATTTCAAAAAATTCATGAGTATGAGGAAACTGTTGTGAACCAGTTTTAGTTGAAAAATTTAAAAAATAATAATAATTGTTGCTTAGAAGTACAAAAATGTGCAACTATATTATCTTCAGTTCTAATACAGATATTAAAGCGATTCAAATTGCAAACTGTAATGCAATTTGTGATGTAAATTTTTGTTGGAAAACAAATGAGAGAAAGTAGGGTGGGGGGGGGGGGCGTTGTTTTACTGCCGATCGTTGGTCCCTTTCTTTCACCCGTGGCCAGGTGCCATCCGAGCATTCAGAACTAGGGGCCGAAGAATGGCACCAGCGGTCGGCAGTAAAACAAAAAAAGGGCTCCCCCTGCTTTCTGTCACTTATTTTCCAACAAAAAAAAATGTCTAAAAATATCGCGATTTTCACAAAAAAGAAGACTAAGACATCCTTCCGGGTGAATGAAAATAAATACAGAGCCTATCAATTACAGTTTGCAGTTTGAATCGCTTTAATATCTTTATTAGAACTGAAGATAATATAATTGCACATTTTTGTACTTTTAAGCAACAATTATTATTATTTTTTAAATTTCTCAACTGCAACTGCACAACAATTGCGCTTATCTTTCACATTAATTACTTTCTACATATGGTTCATAACTCGAAGTTTACAGGAAAATCTGCAGTTCTTTGGATCCTTCGGTTCTGCATTTACTTCCTCTTCTAAAGTTAGCTTGAAAGCCTTTAGGCGTGCATCTTTTAAAGCAGTCTTTTTTCTTTTTTTCTCAGCTGTTTTACGTCCCGTCGATAGCTTTGCCTCTTTTGCTGACCTGTTCTCAAAAGTGCAGGTTCTGTGCAACTTAGCTGTGATCAACATGTATTTTCTATACAGCCTGTGCTGATAGCAAGGGTGATTTTAATTATACCAATATGGGAACACCTTGCTTACATCTGCTATAGCATCCTTTAACATATTTTCTCGTATTCTTTCCTTCTGCATTCGTGGCTTCAATTTCGTGATGAAAGTTTGCAAGTTGATTGTTTTGATGTCACGAAATTGATCTGTAGGCCTTTTCAACAGAATCAGTTGCCAGCTTTTTTTGGGTATTGTACTCTCGACAATTAATATAAGTGTCATTTATGTCCCCTTGACCTGCATCGGGACTTCTTTGCAACTCAGAGAGGTAGTCATCGCACTTATATTCCTTGACATCTTTGTAGGCGCTCCAACTTGCAAAGAATGTCACAGATTGTCCTTCAACGGTTGTACTTATCTCAGCCTAGGCTGTGTCTTTGTTACTGCCGTCTGCACTTACGGTTTCTTTTGCATGCTGTTCATCGTCATCACGAGTTCCATGTGTTTTATCGAGTGCCGAAACATCATTCTCAATTTCATCCGATTCCAAAATATCATCTGCGTCATAGAGTTGACCAGTTTCAAAGAACTGCATCGTTCTCTCGACGTTGACTTCTTCAGGAGCAATGAGGTTATTCAATTGCTCCTTCAGTGCTACTGATGATAAGTATGATTCATCCTCAGGAGTGGTATAACCTCTGCTTGACGTTACAATATCCTTCACAAAAACCAAGATCCGAAAGGTCAAACGAGCCATCCAACACGTAGGGTTTGAATTAAATCCATCGCGCCCTAGTAATCTGGAAAACAATTGCTCGACGGAATCCGTGTTACATACGTCTACTACGACATTCATCTCTCCCATAAACCATATCGACTTCGTAATCGTTTTGGTTCTTTTGATTCCTGCCACATTAGACTTTTTCGCCGCTGTCATGGCTGTTGCAAGTGTTCCACTCACTAGTTAGAAGGAATTTCTGACATTCTGCTTCTGAAAATTGTTCGGAAAGAGGTGTTCCCTTGAGATATGCCGAAACATATTCGAAAGTTGATTAGCAGAATTAGCTTTCGAAGTATCAATAACGTCCTGGAAAGAAACTTCTTCCTCCTCAAATATGAGGGTCCTATACCTTTTCTAAGCACTAAAAATGTTTTTTATGATGTGAGAAAAATCAAGACACGCCAAGACCTTTTTTTCTCCATGCAGAAAAACTGGGTTAGCGTCAGTAAATCCCAATTTTGTATAAGCTGATCTGTTAGGACTTCCATGGCCAAAAACGAAAAGCTTAACATCAGCTCCGCATTCTTCGGTTTTGTCGCAAGTTTGTCGCATTAGAGTAACTATGTTTTCTGCAGAAACATTGTTATGGGCTAAAGCGTACAAAATTATGACTCGCCACCGATGAAAAGGATGCAAACCGTTCAGAGTCATGGCAAATACTAGCTATCCAAGTTTCCACGCTTCTAGGATGTGGCAGCATTAAACCTGCATTCCGCATTCTTTCATACGCAGATGCCGAATGGTAATGCCAAAGAATCGCTAACAATCTCTCATTCGAGGAATAAGGTTCTTGCCACTTGGTTAGAGGTCTAAGCTGCAGATTTAACATTGCCCTGCGCAACTTATCCTTGACATTCTGTCCATCCAAAAATGTTTCAAGGTCGAATTTAGACGGGTCTTTTTTTGTACTTTTCTGTGCAGTCTGTTAAGATCATAGCACGAAGCAAGTCATTCTCTGCCGGTAACGTCAAAATCTTATCTGCATTGCTGATCTCGCTCACGTTCTCATCTTCTTTGGCGACTATTTCATTTTCTGCTGGGGGCTGTACTCATTTTCAACCTGTAAAACCTGTAGAAGAGATGGTGATAGATTCATGCTACTTACCTCGTATCTTCTTTCTGCACATTTTTGATCAAAATAGGGCATGTACTCATCCACTTGTTGGTAGTGGATAGGAACTGCGGTGCGAATCAACTTTACATGAGAGGCAGGAGTTGTAAGATTTTACAAGGCTGTTATGGATCTAATTAAAGCCAAAACTACGCATCCTATCAAAAAGTGGTTGCTAACAAATTTGTAGATCTTTTTCAAGTGCACAATTTTGTGCCCTTATCTTTTATCGTATTTTGCATGGTTTGGCCGAAAAATTTAATTTTTGGATTTTTCAAGAAAACTCTGGTAATTTCTGATTTTATTTAAAAAGTCATTAGGATAAATTGTTCGAATTTTTGAATACTATGAATTCCGTATAGAGAATTTTTAAATTTTTAAATATTCAAAATATGCACACTTTTTGAATTTTTATCCAAAATATCTGGATGGCGAACTTGACCTTTAGTTTAGGATAAAAAACGAGTGTACCAAAGGCCAATCTAATAGATTAATTTTTTCAAAATTGATCGTGTTCACGGCAGACATATATACAGACACATTCGTGAAAACCTGTTTTTCGGTTTCAGGGGGTCTCAAAACGTGGACATTTGACGAAAACTATGTGGGGGGGGGGGGGGGGGGGGGGGGGGGGTGAAATTTTACACAAATCTAATACCTTCTCTGATGAGAATGTAATATATTTAAAAGTTTTGAAAATGCTCCTCAAAATCTTTAAGATTGTGAGGTAATTTTTTTAAAAAATTCACAACAATGTTATGAAAACTGGAGATCGCTGTAAATGATATTTAAAAGTCCTAAAAAATAGTATTAATAATTTGGAAACATTTTTTATATGTAAAAGGAAATTAAGATTTTGATAAATTGCAAATTTAATTTTAACTTTTTATTTTCAAAAATTACAGAATTGTAAGAGAATTTTAAAAAGTATTTTTAAACTTTTTAAGGATTGTAAAAAATGTGGAAGATTTTGAGGCAATTTTAAGTGAGATTTAATAAAAATTTTAGAAAAAGTGGAAAAATTTTGATTCGTAATGATTTCGAAGTTATATTTTGTATTTTTTTTAAAATACAGTGAACACTAGGGATAGGGCCCCTTGATATAATTCTTCTGAGAATTGACGCCGCGCCGCAAGTAGAAATAAGAAGAGCTGCGCGAGGTGAGCGGCGGTCGCTTGGGCGTGAACAAAAAAAAGCGTTTTCGACGAAACTGCCATCTATCTGGGTAATTCTCCACCTCCGCTAGCCCCAAAACCAGCCCAGTCTCAAAGTTTCACTGTATTACAATAATTTTAAGAGAATGCTTAAAAATATTTCAAAACATTTCAAAAAAGTTATAAGCCTGTTTTAAAAAGATAGAAGATTTTGAAGCCATTTTCTCCAGGATTTTACAAACAGATATTTCATTATTATATTTTCAATGAATAAATATTTATTGAAAAGAATTGTTTGACTTGTTGTTTAAATTCTGGAATTTTCTAGTTCAGATTTTGTGTAATTCGACAATTTTATGACGGAATTTTTTTAATTCGGTAATATTGTAAACTTTCGGGAATTTTAAAATTCGGCATTGTTATGTTTCGGCAATTTTATAAATTCGGAAATTTTACTAATCGTGATTTTTAATTTTCGTATTTTTTCTGTCATTCCAAAAATATTTCAAAACATTTAATTAAATACCTAAAATGGTACCAACAAAATTTGGAAGAATTGTAGGTAACTTTTTTTCTCACACTTTTACAAAACTTTGAGGAAAAATGTGAATTATTTTGAAACATATTTGGAATTTGGAAAACTAGCAACCTTTTTAAAATGACATTTAAAAGTTATCAAAAAAATGTTTAAATTATTTGAAAGGATTTCAAAACATTTAAAAGAGAAATGATATTTTAGAGATTTCGAAATTATATTTTGACTTTTTAGTTTTTTAAATTACATAGTTTTAAAAGAATGGTTTAAAATATTTCAAAACATTAAAAAAAACTTTGCGAAACAGTTTAAAAAATAAATGTCCTGAAAGTTAGATTCACAAACTTATTTTTACAAAAAAATGAAAGTTGTGCTAAATTGTGTTAGACTTGTGATAATTTTTTGCTGTAAACTATTCTTTGAAAAATCAAAAATTATGGGCACAATTTTAGAAAAACTTTTTTTTGCTAGATCCGCATTTTCTTACTAGAGCAAAAAGAAAGGTTGTGGTAGGTGGCTCAAAGTATATCAAATTTTAATATATATTAAAATAATAAATTTTTTATTTTCTTTATTAATGATTAGGTTTTTGGAATTTTTCTTTCTTGCACAAAATTGTGTATACTACGAGTCGCCTAGCACAACCTATCTTTTTTGCTTTAGAGAGAAATTGCGGATCATCTAAAAAAAAACGTTTTTTCATCAATTATGCCCGTAATGATTGATTTTTCAAAAAACACTTTACGGAAAAAAAGAACACAAGTCTAACACAATTAGAATTTATATATAGAAGATTTTGAATCCATTTCTTGCAGGATTTTACCAAAATTTTACAAACCCTGAGAGTCACTTAAAAATGTATGTTAAAGTTCTGAAAAAGGTTCAGAAATAATTTTAAAAATTTTTTTAAATTTTTTAAGCAAATTGAGTAGTTCGATGATTTTCAAATTGATTATTGACTTTTTATTTTCTTTGATTAAATAATTTTATTGGAACGATTAACAATATTTCAAAATATTGTCAAAATTGTAAAAACAAAATCTTTAAGATTATGTTGCAATTTTTGATAATTTGTGGAGATGCCAAAACATTTAGAAAGGATGTTGATTTTGAATGATTTCGAAACAAAATTTTTAATTTTTAACTTGAAAATCACATAATTTTGAGAGATTGCTTAAAAATATTTCAAAAAAATTGGAAAGATTACGAGGCATTTTTTTAAAAGGATTTTATAACAATTTTAGAAACAATGATGATCATTTCAAAAAAGAATTAATAGTTCTGAAAAAGTCAAATAATTAAAAAATAGATGGAGTTTTTAGACGATTTCGTAAGTAAAATTAAGACTTACTGTTTTGAAAACCTGCATAGTTTTAACAAAAGGTATGGGTTAGCAAAAGGTAATGGGACAACTGAAAAATTCTGAAAAATAAAATTTCCGCCAACTGTAAAACTAACGAATAATAAAATCCCCGAAATTATAAGATTGCCGAAATAGAATCACGATTTTAAACATTCCCAAATAATAAAATTTCCGACAGTTTATAATATTATCGAACTTTAAAATTGATGAGAAAAAATTGCCGAAATATAAAATATCCGAACTAGTACAATCCTGAATTTAAACAATTAAAAAATGATTTTTAAATAAGTATTGAAAAAATAATAAAGTATTAACATCAGAGAAAATTTGTTTTATGTACAAATTTCTTTTTAATCATTGTTCGAATTTGAAATGAAAATAACTGAAAACCAATACATATTTCTGCATAAAAAATTTTATTGAAAATATGCATAGTATTTTAAAAAATTATAAAAAAGTTTTCAAAAATTAAATTACTAATTTAAAAAAAGATACTTAAAGATAAATCAGTGCTAAGTTGAATCCTACAAAGCTTTCTTCGTTCGAAGTAGACATGTTTTTAAATATATTTTTTATTAAATCATTTTTATAAAATTATTGTTACTTTTAATTTAAACAATAATTTTATACATTTTAAACATTAAACAAATTTTCTATGATCAAAATATTTGATTATTGCATTTTTGATGGTTTTTTAAAAAAATGGTTTGATTTATTGTTTAAATGCTGAAATTTTTAATTTAGTTTTTTGTGTAATTCTACAATTTTATGTCGGAAATTTTTTATTCGGTAATATTGTAAACAGTCGAGAATTTTGAAATTCCAGATTTTTATCTTTCATCAACTTCATAATTTCGGGAATGTTCTTAATCGTGAATTTTGCTTTTCGTAATTTTTCTGTTGTTCCAAAAATATTTCAAAACATCTAATAAAATATATAAAATGGTAGCGAAAAACTCTTGAAGAATTTGAGGTAATTTTGTTTGCAGAATTTTACAAAGCTTTGAAGAAAAATGCAAATCGTTTTAAAAGATATTTAGAATTTTTGAAAAGAGGTCGAAAATATTATGAAGATTTCAAAAAATTTAAAAGGAAATTTAAATTTTCTATTATTTTTAAATTAATTGTTCACTTTTTATTTTGAAAAATTACAAAGTTTAAAGATGTTTACAAATATTGCAAAACTTTTTAAAGGTTTACACTTTTTTTTTAAAAACTTGAAGATTTTGAGACCATTTTTGTGCAAGTTGTTGAAACAAATTTTGGGAAAATGGAAATCATTGGAAAAGATAGTTCAAAGTTCTTGGTAAAAATCAAAAATAATTTGAGATGATTTCAAAAAGTTCAAAAGAAAATTGAGATTTTTTTATGATTTTTAAATATAATTTTGAAGTTTTCTTAATGTTTTAATAACTTTAAAGATAGGCCGAGGCTACTTGTACGAATATTTCAGCACAAATAGCCGGATTTTTTCGATACGAATTGGGAGGAGCTGAAAAAAGAGCTCTTTGTACCAATATTTCTCTACGAATAGCCTAATTTTTACGGTACGTGTGAACACTCTCTTCAAAATAATAATAAAACGATTTCTTTAGATACTTGAACAAATTAAAAATGATTTTTATTTTGAAAAATTAATTTCAAGAGAATATTTGAAAATATACTAAGATACACATTTACAAAATAGACCTTTTATATTAAAAATTGAACAAAAAGAATAACAATGTATCAGTTCTTACCGGCATTGTCACACCACTCCTCATATCTCGGGTCGCTTTTCTGCGGATAGCAGAAGAGCATGGAGAATAGACATAAGGAGACCAAACTAGTGGAACTGAAAATAAACACTTTTCTGTTGCTAGAAGTACGCACACACATGTGCAAAATCACACTTACATATTGTTCAAAACTTCCCGAGCGTGGCGTGCCAACCGCACTTAAAAAAAATATGGCCGCCGATGTGAACGCGAGTCAAATGTAAATAAATAACACAGCCACACAAAAAAAAGTGTGCGGATCTGGTAACAAGACACACGTATTCCTATGGATTTTGGGGCGCTGAATTCAAATCCGGTATAAGAATTCATCCATCACGTCATGGTTGAGCCATAACCTTAAAAAATGACGAAAAATCATGCACTGAGGCAAATAAATTTCAAAATAATGCCAGCCATGCAAATTTTCACTTTAAAAACATGTCGACAACTGTGAAGGATCAACCCTTGCCTAATATCAACTTATTTACCATAACTTTACTTAACATAACCTGACCTCACATAACCTGATTTAACAGAAATTTATTGAACTACACGTAAAGCTCTGGAAGCATATTTTCCCAGTAGCAAATGTGTGCTACATCGAATGGGTCAACTCGAGCCTAACCTAGAAATAAATCTAACCTAGCCTAACCTAATCTCACGAAACACAATTAAACTGATTGTGTTGTCCCATTGTGTTTGCGGTACCGTTTGAATCAGCTTGGGCTTAACCTGCAAAGAGGTCAAACTTATCCTAATAAAAAAAACCTGACCTTACCTAACCTAACTTAACTTCACGTAACACAATTAGACTCATTGTGTTGTCCCGTTGTGCTTGCGGTACCGTTTCATTCAGCTTCGGCTTAACCTACATAGAGGTTTAACCTATCCTAACCCAACAAAACCTGACCTAACCTAACCGAATGAAATTCTATCACACGTGTAGCTGTGTAAGCGTACGGTTCTCAGTCTTAAATGTGTGCTTTATTTAATAGATTAACTCGATCTTCACTTACAAATTAATCCAACTTAACAGAACCTAACGAAATTTTGCTTAACGCAACACAACTTCACTTAAGTGTTCCCGTTGTAACACAATAAAATTCATTTCATTGTACTACAGGTGGTTAAAAATTTAGACGCACATTACTCATTTGAAGAAACTTAGAACT
>NC_046666.1:101117853-101124060 GCF_010883055.1 Belonocnema kinseyi | reverse complement strand
TTAAGGGATATATTTATACTATCTTTCGTGTTTACATTATATCTTGCTTTTTATCGTAATTAAATTGATTTATAGACCTACTTCAGTCTATTTTCTGCCTGCAAAAATCAGCCATCATGACCTCGTGCCATCTACCCTGATATCGTTGTTTCATCACTTTTATGTCATGATGAAAACGTTCCCCTTGTTCTTCGCTGAAATCGCCAACATTTTCTGGAACTTATCCAGATGGGAATCTAGAAAGTGAAGTTTTAAATTCTTCAATCAGCCTAACATTTTATAGATTGTTATCATTTTCACAACAATATTCTCGTAGTCTGGACTTTTTTGTTACCGAGGAAATTTGCGTTTACTGCTTTAAAACTTTCCCAAGCGTCCATTTCAATTTTCGTCATGTGGCTCACGAAATTAGTATCTCTTGTCAATATTCGAATCTGTGGTCCATCAAAGACTCCTTCTTTCAATTTAGCGTCTGAAACATTAGGGAATTTAAGGGATATATACTTATTGCATTGTCCATCTTTGTCTAACGCCTTGACAAATTGCTTCATGAGCCCAAGCTTTATGTGGAGGGGTGGTAGTAACATTTTTTCTGGATTAACGAGACTTTGGTTGATGATATTATAAGAACCAGGTTTGAATGAATCTCTTAAAGGCCAATGTTTTTTGCTGTAATGATTGGTTCGATCTCTGCTATTCCACAGGCATATAAAGCATGGCTCTCTCGTGAAACCCGATTGTTGGCCTAATATCATTGTTATGATATTGAGATCACCACATACTTGCCATTCGTGATTCGTGCAATTAATTTGTTCAAGAAGCATTTTAACATTGTTATATTCCTCTTTGATGACCGTTGAGTGAGCTATAGGGATAGGGGCGTAAGTATTCGTGTTATGCAGTAAAACAGTCTTAATGCTGCGTTTTGACGAATCAATGAAAAATCGCCATTTTTCGTCTCTGTACACATTTTTCTTCAAGTGGTTCATTAGTCCGTTAACGTCACTGTAGTACACTAAAGACGTCTCTTCGTCTTTAAAGAAAAACTTTCTGAAATCTTTGTCCCTGTCGCGATAGAATGAAACTTTTGTCTTTGGCTGTAGAAGATTTCTTCTTTTTAGAAATGAAGCGGCAAATTCAGCGCCGTCTTTCGTTAATTCAAGATCTCTGATAAAATCATTCAGTTCTAGTTGCGACACTAATATTGGAACCTTCAATTTCATTTTATGCACGCCAAATTCGTCATCTTTTTCGTCATTTTCATCGGAATCACCAGAACTATTTTCTGTTCGATCACTGGTTTCACTACCGTCTCCATGACGTTGACTTTCAACTTCCATTCTATCATCTTCTAAAACGCTTAAATCAGTTTGGCGTGCATTTTTATTTATTTAAATTGCTCTTGCGACTGTGCACACATTAATGTACGAAATGTTATTTTTATTTTTGGCGTTGAGCCCTTTGACGGAATTCATGCAAAAGTAGCAGTCCTTTGCAATAACGGGTTTTTCCCATGCGGTTGATGCAGAGTACTTGCGGCACATTTCGTTGTTTGAATTTTTTAGACGATACAACATAAGTCTGCAGGAATTGCAAATAATGTGAGGAACCCATTTTGTTTCTTGGTGCAGCAATTTACGGTCAAAACACTTTTCGTAAAGACTTTTCACTACCTCGTCGTTTGATTTTCACAAACTGTTCACTTCGTATTTACTGCAAATGTAACAGTATAAATCTGAGCTATTCTTGCAGGCATGTGATTGAGAAATGCTCGCGGTTTTTTTCCTTGTAGCATGAGACTCTACACCAACCAAGTGATCCATTGATGAAGAGCTACGGTTACATGATGACGACGTCGGAGAGCCCGCTTTTCCATCCTGACCAGACGCCGATACTGGGGGTTTTCCCTGCATCGTAATACACTTTTTACCTGCGTCTGCCATGACGGCATGAACGCCGTTTAGCCAGGGACTCAGCCAATGTGGATCCGTTGCCCACTGTCAGCACGTGGAGGTGCCCTGGTTACAGACACAGGCGAATAATGCTAGCAACAAGCAGTTACGAAACTCCAGGCATTTACTGCTATTAATGTCAAAATATGAAAGTACGCAAGAACAGGGTTGCCAGCGTAATCGGTTAGGTTAGGTCAGGTTTTGTTAGGTTAGGATAGGTTAAACCTCTATGTAGGTTAAGTCGAAGCTGAATGAAACGGTACCGCAAACACAACAGGACAACACAATCAGTTTAATTGTGTTTCGTGAGGTTAGGTTAGGTCAGGCTAGGTTAGATTTATTAATAGGTTAGACTCGAGTTGACCCATTCGATGTAGCACAATTTGCTATTGGGAAAATATGCTTCCGGAGCTTTACGTGTAATTCAATAAATTTCTGTTAATTCAGGTTAGGTGAGGTCAGGTTCTGTCGGGTAAAGTCATGTTAAATAAGTTGATATCAGGCAAGCGTTGATCCTTCACAGTTGTCGACATGTTTTTAAAGTGAAAATTTGCATCACTGGCATTATTTTGAAATTTACTTGCCTCAGTGCATGATTTTTCGTCATTTTTTGAGGTTATGGCTCAACCATGACGTGATGGGTGATTTTTAATACCGAATTTGAATTCAGCGCCCCTAAATCCATAGGAATAAGTGTGTCTTGTTACCAGATCCACACACTTTTTTTGTGTGGCTGTGTAATGATTGAACAGTTAATAGTTTGTGAATTAAGGCAAGGTTATTACAATTAAAAATTGCTGTATAAAAGCGAAAGTTTCCAATAAGTGTGGTTTCAAGTGTATAGTGTACAAGACTTTCAGAGTGTTGAAAAGTTGTATGTTTATTGTTTTTGTTACAAACGCGTCGAATACCTGTCGCACGCATAGTATTGGTAAAAGTAATTTGATATTTTCATAAACATACTACCTACCTCTTCCATGGCAAATAATTTTTTATTCCACAAACATTTTTAAAAACCTTGTCTGATTATTAATTCTTTATTTGTTAAAGCGACCTGTCAAAACAAAACAATGGAGGCGGCCATATTTTTTCAAAAGTGCGGTTGGCACGCCACGCTCAGAAAGTTTTGAACTATACGTAAATGTGATTTTAGACATGTGTATGTGCGTACTTCTGGCAACAGAAAAGTGACCGTTTTTGGTGAAGTCCATGCATTACAGATTGGTCTCCTTATATCTATTCTCCATGCAGAAGAGAATCACACCATCAAATCTTTTGTTTGCACATCCCACGTATGCACAGCAATTGCGTGATGGCATTTCTTTGACCGTATATCTGTATGTAGTAGTAGTTTTCTTACTTTCCGGAGGGAAAATTTCGGTCAAACTAAGCCATCAGATGGTACCACAAAAAGTAGGTCTCTCTTTTTCATTGAATTGCATTAAGAAATGTGACGTTGCAGTTTTGTTGCACGTCACAAGCAAAATTAATTTTTTTTCGAGTTCAATAGTTATTAATATTTGATTTAAACGAAGCTCAAATTTTAAGACTCTGTTCTATTTTGTTGAATCCGCAAGCTGCAGGGTTTTCCAAGTCTATGATTTATTTAGTTTAGTTCTCTTAATTTAAAAATTGATTTTTCCCTTTTTTTATTTTGTTACTATGTACATCATGAGATATCCAACCATCTTCGAAGATTCACAACCTTCCCGACCTATTGAGAAACTTGAAGAAGCATTTGGGACGCCTGTTGTCGAATGAAGTTACTCAGCCCGTTTGAACTTTCCCGCCTAAACCTGCTGTGTGTCATCCCGTTCCTGTCCTTCCTGTCGTATCTCAAATTGTAACAAGAGAATTCTGAAATGCTCTTGGGATTATTGCTAATTTGTATTGACGCCCCATTCAACTTATCCACCTGGGAGTGGAATTCAAGATCAACGTTTTTTGAGAAGGTCTATTGTCAATCCCCGGCAACGTGAGTGGGACCTGTATAGCTCAGGTCCGAATACTGACAATTGACGTTCTCGGTGCTAGGAGCTTATTTCGAATTTAAACAAGTCCTAGTAGTCAACTTGGTTATTGGCACTGTTCGGAGAGGAAGTCTGGGACAAGAGTTAACATCTGACAGACGATATAGATGATTGGAAATCATCAGATTCAGAAGGATGCATTTTGTTTTTGGACACAGCATTTTTTTAAAAACATTTGACAGCACATCCCCGGTTCTGTTTCCCGGCTCTAAAATTGTCCATAGCAACGCCAATCAGAGGATGGAGTATAGACCAATCAGGGCTCATCTCATCGCGAGGGAAGTAAACGGCGCCAAAGCACGAGTCACTTTCTCGTCGGCAGCTTGCGGAGCAATACGTCTACCCCTTTGCTCTCTAGTGTGGATTTAGTTTTTCTTTTCTTGTGTTATAGACACTTTGAGTAATATGTTTGTGTGAATAACTAAGTGCTACTACGGATTCTGCGGAGTTCTATTCCACTGTAGTAGCCAGTCATCGAGAACTTGTGGTTTAACCCAGACATTCGGAGGTATAGTTGCCTTTTGTTAAGATTCTGAAAGGATTAATTGTCAATTTGCGTGTGGTCCCCTTTTTCTGCTTGTTTATCCTGTGAATCTGTAGAGTTCTTTTTTTGGGCACACGAGAATTAAGATTATATCCTTGACCGAATTACTTGTTTATTTGATGTTTCTTTTTATGTTGAATGTTGAATTTTATGGTTGTACCCCGAAACAATTTTTGACCCACTCCCAGTGAATTGTGTAATCGTATATTTTTTGAACTTTACGTGCTTTAGTCTAAAGTTATACCCCTAAATTGTTTATGACCCATTCCCCATGAATTTGATCGCTACTTTATCATTCAATTAGAATGTGTTAGATTGTATATTTTATCCCCAAATTTCTGACTCATATCCAGCGATATTTGTCTCAGGTTCCTATAAGATAAAATTTCGCTAAAAAATTATTTCCGCCTTCCTGCCCCCATCAATATTGTTTCAGACTGACCAGAATTAATTCGAATTTTAATTTCAACGTGATAATTATACACTGAATATTGCCCCCACCCCCCTGTATTTTATCCGTCTTTTATTTTGTGAGTCGGCATTTTTATAGTCTCGGAAAACCTGACGGGAAGTCAGGTTAGGTTAGTGAATGTTTCGCGACGTTTTTTTTTTTTATAGTCATAATTGAATTTAAGAATTCATACTCAATTCTTTTATGTCTCATATCACTTATTGTTAAAATAAAATGTAACAGATTTTCGTCTCAGTAATCTCTTGTCTTATTTAATGTAGAGTTGAATTTTTAAAATAATTTTTGGACCACTCCCTCTACCATTATCCAGACGAGGGATTGAGTTTAGCCGAGGCACATTTTCGGTTCTCCTAATTTGATTTCTTTTTTCTTATTTAACGTTTTTTTTGGTCTAAGTAGACCTGGCACCCGGCAACTAAAAAGTTTATTTTGTATTTTTGTTTTGTTTTAAACTATAGTTGGGAACCGAAGTTTGTAATGGCATTAAGGGAAATTGTTGTTATAGATAAAGCAAAAATAATTAAAAATTTGATGCTGTCTGCAAATAAACAAAAAAGAATATATGAAAAAATAAGAGTAACTATTAGTAATTATTTAAAAAAAGAAAAAGTCATGAAAATATGTAGTTTAATATGAATAAAATTTAATTTTGAGATACATTTTGAAAGCAGTTTGAACTTTATATTTTTGTGATTTATTTTGCTCATATTATTGATTTTATTATTTATTAAAGTTAAAGAAAATTATTTATTGTTGAAATTATTAATGTTGCTAATGAAAAAAATAATCATATTTAAGACCTCAATGACAAAAAGATTTAAAACATATACATGATCAGAAGAATTAATGAAAAATATATTAATTATATCCAATATAAATATAATAATAATTAGAATATGCAACACTATAACTTAAGTTGCAAAGTAAAGAATCTTTGTTCCTTAAAAATCTTAAAAATGTCAACTCCCTTGCTAGGCTAGTGTTCACCGCATGGGCCACCGAGACTCTTCCAGAGTGCGAGGCGGGAATCGAACCCGCAAGCCGAAGGAGTGGGTCCAAAGCCTACGCTTTAGTCCCCACGACCATCGTCCCACTCGATTTAATATAATGTAGGGGAAGTTATCCGGTTGTGGCCATAGTTGCGTTTTCCAACCACAACTTTTGTTCAAATCATATTTTTGCAGGCATGTATGTATCAATGGAAAGCTT
>NC_046666.1:101114929-101117753 GCF_010883055.1 Belonocnema kinseyi | reverse complement strand
GCGCAACTCAGTCATTTACAGCGTCTCCTACTATATTCACACGGACATAGCCCTGTCATAGTATTGGACCGCATCTCGTTTCAGATCTGGGATCACTGTGATGATAGTGCCGAGAAGTCGACCCGGGTGGGGAGGGTAGCGGACTCAGGCACGGGCAAGCAACGCGGAAGGCCCTCAAATTTACAGCGCCTTAACAAGCTAGGCAACGCGGGTTCGAACAGAAGTCTGGACGAATGGAAAAAAAGGCAAGCGCGACTAGCAGTGAAGGGGAAGAAAAAAGGAAAAGAATGGCTGGGGAAGTTGAGGTAAAAAGGGACCAGGATAACAAGCGAGTTAGAATTAAAAGGAAAACACCAGAGAGAGATAGAGGGGATGGGGGGATGTTTGAAATATTGGAAGCTCTCATTAATGGATTTAGAGAGGAAACGAGAAGAGATTGGATGACATGAATAGGGATATGAATAGGCAGGGAAACGATGTAAGGGGAAAGTGAAAAAGGCCAGAGAAAAATGAGAAGAATGGGATAATCGTTGGAAGAAGGAGAAAGACAAGGTTTGGGGTAAGCTAGAGAGTATTGAGAATAGACAGAGAGAGGCTGACGAACAGAGATCTAGAGAAATAAAACAGTTGGAAGAACGGGTATCCAGTCTAGAAAATAGGAATGAGCATATGGGGGAAAAGACAGAAAATAAGAAAATAGTTCAAGGGAATGAAAAGAACATCCGAAGTGAGAATGGAAGATTGAAGAAAAGACTCAGTGAGATCGAAAGAAGATTAGAAGGGGAAGAAAGAGCAAAGAGGAAAAATAACATAGTAGTTAAGGGATTGAAAGTGGAAAGTAAAAAACAGGAGAAGTGGAAATAACAAATCTTTTGCGAGATATTAGAGTGCAGGCAAGGGTAGAAGGAGTCAAGAGAATAGGATGGACAAAGGAAGAAAAAGAAAGAATATTTCTAGTAAAAGTGGGGAGTGAAGCGGAGAAAAAGAAAATTATGGAGGGAAAAAAATTATTGAGAGAAAGAAGGGAAAGAATTGAAGATCTGACATGGAAGGAGAGGATAAGGAGATGGCAAATAGAGCGGAGGGTTTGGGTAGAGAGGAAAAGGGGCCATATGGTGTGGATAGGGAGAGACAGGTTATGGATAAATAGGGAGGAATGGTGCTGGGATGAAGAATTAGAAGAATTAAGGAAAAAAGAAAAAAGTCTTGAGAAAGGTAGGGGGAAGGGAGACGAAAAAGAGTCTAGAAATAAATCAGAGCAGTTTCCAAACGGCAAAGGAGAAACAAAGTGTAGAGGAAAGAAGAGGAAAGGGAAGAGAGAAACGTGAAAATAGCTTTCTGGAATGTGTCAGGTTTGAAGAACAAGAATAAAGGATTTTGGGAGAAGTTAGAAAAGTGGGGTGTGATTATGATGAGTGAAACTTGGGCAGATGAGAAGAACTGGAAGGGAATAAAAAAGCTGTTACCGAAAGTTTATGTGTGGACAATGCAAGAGGCATGAAAAGAACAAGTTAAAGGGAGAGGGATGGGCTGCATGGTGTCAGGGGTGAAAAAATTATAATTGGGAAAGTAGAAATAGCGGTGGTGTGCGTATACAGAAGAAGAGGGGAAAAGGAAGGCTGGAGAATAATAAGGAGGTGGGTGGAGGAAAAGAAGGAAACATTGGTTCTAATAGGAGGATACTTAAATGCATGGACTGGCGAACAAGGGGGAGGGTTATGGGATAAAGAAAAGGAGGCGTTTATAAGGAACTCCAAACATAGAGAGACGGACAGGGAGGAGAGGAAGTTACTAGACATGATAGGAGAAACAGGATGGTTTATATGCAATCGCAATATGAAAGGAGATGAGGAAGGAGAGATCCCATTCATAGGAAAGGTAGCAACAGTAATAGACTACATCTTGGCTGATGGAAGAATGCGGCATATGATAGGGAGTATGAAGGTAGGGAATGAGATAGGGTCCGAGCACTTCCCGGTCATAGTTATACTAAGAAGAGGCGTCAGTAAGCGCGGCAGAGGGAGAAAGGAAAAAGGGTGCGAAAGAAACACGAAAATGGGAATCTAGGTGACTGATAAATTAAAAGAGTTTAAACGAAAGATGGAAAAGGAGAAGGTTAGGTATGAAAAAGATGAGGGAATAAAAAGACAAAGGGGAAAGGAAGAATGTAAAGCAGAAGTATAAAAAGCCATCAAAGAAGGTAGGGTGTGGAATGTGATAAATAGTAATAGAGGGAAAAGGAAGGGCGTTAAAGAAGAAATAGAAATGGAGAAATGGACAGATTGTCAAGAAAGGGGAAGGAAAGAAAGTAGAGGAATACAGAGGGATCACTCTCATGTGAGTCGGCTATAAAATATATGCAGAAATCTTAAGAAAAAGGTTGGAGAGTCAGGTAGAACAAAAAGAAAGTATCCTACATAATCAGACGGAATTTAGAAAAGGGATAGGAACTATAGACAACATCTACGTATTTAACTATTTAGTTAACAGAAATTTGGGGAGAAAGAAAGAAAAACTAGTCGCTTTGTTCGTAGATCTCAAAGCAGCGTTTGACTCAGTGAACAGAAATATACTATGGTAGGCAATGAAGGAGAGGGGTGTAGAGGAAAAGTTGGTGGAGAGGATAAAGGAAATTTTTACTGAAACCAGGAATAGGGGAAAAATAGGAAAGAAAATAGGGCAGGTTTTCTGGACAGGCCGAGGTCTAAGGCAAGGGTGCCCGTTGAGTCCGTTACTATTTAGTATCCTATTGGCAAACTTAGAGGAGAAGCTAAAGGAGAAAGGGAAAGGAGGAACGGTTTTGGGTAATAGCAAACTATACTCT
>NC_046666.1:101108170-101114829 GCF_010883055.1 Belonocnema kinseyi | reverse complement strand
ACTAGACTAGAACACCGCTATGAGAAATGTATCAGCCTTGGAGGAGATTATGTTGAGAAATAAAAAAAAAAATTCTTAAATACGTTGTTTTTCTTGGTCAGGCCGGAAACTTATCAATCCACCCTCGTATATATAATAGTATTAATATTTATATAATTTATATTTTATACATGAAATAACATAACCTCAAAATATACGCATATCAAGAGGCGCACGATCTATTCAAATCATGAAAATCGTCAGCATCGAAATCTGGAAATATTAAAATCCCAATCTCCTGAATCTATTTCAAAGCAGTTAGCTGTTAGCATTTAGATATATAAATAGAATCGACGAAGTGCTCCGACCGGCAATCGTGCATCTTCGAGTTTTCAAATTCAGAAGAGGAGAAATGGGTTGCGCGCGCAACTCAGTCATTTACAGCGTCTCCTACTATATTCACACGGACATAGCCCAGTCATAGTATTGGACCGCATCTCGTTTCAGATCTGGGATCACTGTATCATCACCGCTGCTGTCACTGCGATCAACGTCACCCATCCCCTCACTTCCAATGCTTTCAGCAACGTCAGCTGTTGCAGCCACTACGGTTTTCTGCTCTGTGCGATCGTCCAGTAACTGTTTTCCTCTGGCGCTAGTTTGTGGACTTCGCGTCGTCGGCATCCTACCTTACCCAAAGCTCCGTTACGTTTCCCGCCTTAATCACCTACCTCTTGCCCCCCTGACCAAGCAACTATTTTTTCACTCCTAACCTCAAAAACTTAACACGCTCCAAATTTTCACTTCAAACCACTAACTTTCACCCTTCACACCTTTGCCTTCACTCACCCTTTTTCCTTTACATTCGATCTCCGCACTTTCTGCCTTTTCTGCATCCACTCACCCTCATTTGCTTCACCAAAGCCAAAAATACACCACTGGACAAAAAAGAGTTCTTTCGTGATCGATACTGGAAACGGAAGTCAATAACCACTGTTATTAACAATTCTTGTGACAAAATATTTAAACTTAAGGTTTTATCAAATTTAAATTTTCTTTGATGGCCAAGTCGGTGGGTTATTATCAAAAGATTTTGTATTGAGTGAATCTTAGCATGTAGTGTTCTATTACGATTGAAAACCCGACTTTTTCCGAGTGATACTGCCAGCATTGGGACATTTTTTATGTAAATTATTTATAAACATGTAAGTTGTTATATTCCACTAAATATGATCAAAGATACATTTTTTAGGAATATCCGTAGCCATTGTAGCGATTAAAGAAACTAAAAATTTTAATAAAACCTAACATTTGAATATTCTGTCACAAAATTATTCATAACAATAGTTATTGTTAACTTCTCACATATTTTTGTGACAAGCAGTTATTCGCCGAACAGCTTAAAATATTTGCAGTGTAAAAAAAATTTCTATGCGAAAGGACCAAAATTTTGAATTTCTTTATCTAATGTATTTGCAGAAATTTAAATTGTTATATTTTAACAAATATTATTAAATATTTATTGTTTCAGAGAATACCTGAAGTCTTTCTGGCGCTTGAAGGAAATAATAATTTGAAAAATCTCAAATTATAATATTTTGCCACAAGAATTGTTTATAACAATAGTATTTATGAACTTTTTAATTATTTTTGTTATTAAATGCAATTCCTACATTAATGTGAAGCTCTTTTAGCACCAAAAAATTTTACCGATAATAAGACTATTTGTACATTTGTTTATCAAATTTGTTTTCAACAAATAAGTGGAACGATAAGCAAATTATTTGTATTTTATGAGTCGCTAAATATTAATTTTAGACAATATAAAGTTTTCCGGATAAGTTATCAAAGTTCGGAGCTTGAAGCTGAACGAAAAAAATCAATTTCCTCCTACTTTCCGTCATGAGTACGGTACATTTGTTTATAGAGTTTATTAGTTTATAATCTGTTCATTTTAGAAATGAGGTTTGCAATAATATAATTAACTGTTTAATTCAAAATCTCCTTTAAATAAAAATTTGTTAATAAAATTATTAGGGGTTGAATGTAGTGAGAAAAAAGCTTTCAAGCTTAAGGAACAGATAAATGATAGCACTGCATAAATGTATATATGATATTCGGTTCAATTTAAATAAATATATACGTTATATTAAATAATATGAAATCCACTTTCTCATTTATTAGTCTTTTCGTTAACTTTTTACCAAATTATTTCTTCAATATACAATATACGTCATATATTTTTTATTAATTCTTCTGATCATGTATATCTTTTAAATATTTTTGCCATTGAGGTCTTTATTATTATTAATTTTTTCATTAGCCACAGTACTAATTTTAACAACAAATAATTTTGTTTAAATTTAAAAAATAATAAAATCAATAATATGAGCAAAATAAATTACAAAAATATAAAGTTTGAACTCCTTTTAAAATGTATTTCAAAATTAATTTTTATTCGTATTAAACTACATATTTTCATGACTTTTTCTTTTTTTAAATAATTAGTAATGGTTAGACTTATTTTTTCATATATATATTTTTTATTTGCAAACAGCATCAACTTTTTTTTTATTTTTTTTGATTTTTCTTAATTCAATTCAATGAAAAGGACAGACCTACATTTTGTGGCGCAATCTGTCGGATTAGTTTCCGAAAGAAGATAATTTCCAAATAGTTAAAGCTCTACTACTGGACCTTGCTTTCAACCGGAAATGTATTTAATTTTTTGTATTTACCTTCGCGAGGATGAAAGTTGCGAAAATTGAAAAGATAAAATTTACCAGAAAATGCGGTTGCGTTTGAAGTTTATCTTTGAAACTTAAAGAGTAATTGTAATTTCCTGCTTATCCAATTTGAAATTAAAAATTTCTTCAATTCAAAATAATTTTGTTATTGCATTTATATGTTGACACAATCTAAATTAAATTTTGTCATTTGGACAATCTTTGTTAAATTAACACCAAAATATTGACAAATATATTTTTTATCAATTAAAAAATTGAGAAATAACAAAGGGCAAAATAAAGAAAACAAACATGTATTAAAGAGATTGCGAAGTTGCCTTGTTTATCTTCTTTCCTTCCTTATTTTTGTGGTACGTAAAGTTTAACTTTTTATTTATATGACATTTTATAATTGTAAAACAAATTTGCGATAGTCAAAGAATGACATTTTGAACCTTGGTGCTTTATAGGTGAATTTTATTTCATGATTTCTGAACATCCTTGACTATGTATGGTTTCATCAAAACCTTTTCAAATTCGTAAATTTGTTTTCATTTACTCCTTATTATGTATTCTTTATGTATGTATTCTCCTTATGTGTGCTTATCGAATGCTCGAAGAAAATGTTCTGATTTCCGAAATGTTACGACATTAGTAATATTAATCACACATCTTGTAGGGCTTTCAAAAAGCAACGTCTTTCTTCTCTCGAGTTTTTTCAAGTCTCGCGTTGGTTAGTTTACAATTTTCATTTTGGTATTTTTTTTAATTTGTGGAAAATGCTATAATTCTGGTGATATTCTTTTTATCAAAAGAAGTAGATAAGATAAATTGTTCGAATTTCCAATTATTACGAATAGCCTTATATGGAATTTTTATACCTTGAAAAAAATTGTCTCAGAAATTTTGAAAATTCGTTAATTTTTTGAATTTTCACCCAAAATAACAAATGAACTTGATCTTTAGCTTCTTACACTTAAAGAGTATACCAAAGGCAAATATAATAGATTATTTTTTCAAAAGTCATCGTACTCGCAAACAAATGTGCATACAGACATGCATAAACACTTAAAAACCTGTTTTTCGTGTCAGGCGTAAAATTTTACACAAGTACAAAATAAAATAAATGATTTTGAAGATTAAAAGTCAAGAATTCTCAATTATAAATTTTCCTAATTCATGAAATTTGACATGCATACCATGAAAATAAATGAATATTCAATTTTAAAACATAAAACTTTTGTAAATTTTATGTATTAATGTTTTAATTTAGATTTAAATCTTGAAGTTATAATTACAAATTCATGAATTTTCAAGATATAGATTTCCAACTCATTCCATTGTTTAGACTTATATTTCATAGTATTGGGTTAAAAATTTTAATTAATTTGTGGCCCGAAAAAATCACATTAAAGAAATTTCAACGGGCATGCTCACCAAATCTTTCTCTTAAGCAAATAAATTTACCCTTGTTCTTTTATTTAAAAATAACAGGGTGTCTAGGAAGTCCCGGGACGGTTGAATATTTCCTCAGGTAAAACATTTTTAAAAAAAGTGAAGGCCATTCCTGAAGTAAATTTCAATGAGGAACTCAATGGTGTCCTTCATTTTGACCTTGAAGTTGACCTTCATGGCTTTTTGAAGGTCAACTTTTTTTTAAAACGGAAACCCCCTTTCTTTACATCTGCAATCGCTAGAGCGGAAAATTCTACGTTCAGGTACGTACCCAAGCCATAGGTCAATTGTAACGTTCAAGGTCAGTTAGAGGTTATTTGAAACTAACAAAGCTTTCCAAGAGATCAGTGTAATTCCTGAAGTAAATTTCAACAAGGAATTAAATGGTGACCTTCATTTTGATATTGAAGTTGACCTTCGTGGCTTTTTGAAGGTAAATTTTGTTTTTGTAAATGGAAACCCCCTTTTTTTACATCTGCAATCGATAAAGCGGAAAATTCTGCGTTCAGATAGGTACCCAAGTCATAGTTCAATTGTAACGTTTAAGGTCAGTTAGAGGTTATTTGAAATTAACAAAGGTTTCTAAGAGTTCAGTGCAATTCTTGAAGTAAATTTCAACGAGAAATTCATTAGTGAGCTCTGTATTGATATTGGTGATGATCTTCAAGGTTTTTTCAAGGTTTTTTCTGAGCAGTTTACGTTTTTCGTTTAGCATTACCCAGGAACAACGATGTGGACGTAGTAAACTCTGTTTCCTTTGGGGTGCTTGATTAGCGTGAGTCCTCTTGCCTCTCATGCTTCAGTGAAGATGTTCGAACTGAAAACCTTGAGCTTTTTGACAAAAAGTTATGCGATTGTAAAAATGAGTAACAGCATTACGAATCATCTCCCTATCAATCAAAGTAGCCTATTGCAAAATCCGATTCCGCAATTCGCCTAAGCTTTGCGGTTGCGTTGAGTATACTTTGCTCTTTAAATAACCCCAAAGAAAGTAGTCTAGAGGCGTCAGATCAGGAGATCAAGCAGGCCACTCGATTTCACCCTTTTCTTCCAATCCACCTTTCAGGGAACTGAGTATCCAAATATGCTCGAACCTCCCTACCGTAATGAGCCGCGGCTCCGTCCTGCTGGAACCAAATATTTTGAAAATTATCGCCTGTAGTCTCCCTTATTCTTGGTACAATTTGGGTTCTGAGAATCTCTTCATATGAACGGCCATTGAGATTATTATCGATGAAGAAAGGGCCTATCAATGTATCATTCAAGATACCGGCCAAAACTTTAATCTTTTGTGGATATTGTGTGTGACTCTCCAACGTCCAAGCAGGAGTTATGCCGGACCAATATCTACAATTTTGCCTGTTAACTTCACCTTTTAAAGTGAAAGTAGATTCATCTGAAAATACTGCATTGTACAAGAAAAGAGGATCTCTATCAATTCTGTACATCATAATTTCACAAAATTCAAACCGATGATCAGGATCGTCTTCATAAGCTCTTGTACCAGATGAACTTTGTAAGGATATAAATTAATGCTTTTAAAATTATTTCGCACTCTCTCTGGAGCAGCATCACGCTCATCACTAGCTTGACGTAAAAAAAGGTGTGGGTTTTCAACGAATTCTTGGGCTATGTCCATCTGCATCACCTCAAATCCTGCAGAGTTTGCCCGAACAGTTCTCTGAAGGTCCTTGATAGATCCGTGATTCATAAAGTGCCTTACAGTTTTTTCTATTATTGATTTTGAGACAGGATTTAATCCATCTTCATTACGAAAAGTGCGATTAAAAAGGAAACGAACTTGATCATAAGATCGAACTCGATCTCCCCAGCAACGCATCATTTATACAGATACCCTCTCTCGTTCAGAAAGTTTAGCTTGCGCCACAATAATCTTTTAGCAAAAGATAGTAAGTATGTACTCGTAATACGCAAATTTAGTTTCGATTCATAATATTCGTATGGAAAAAACGGTATAGGACTTATGGTATCGCCTTAGGTATTGACTTAGGTATCGAAAAACGGTATAGGACTGTATAACACTTCACGGAGGAACAGAACTCTCAACAGAACACCTGGAACTTTTAATGAAAAATTTCCTTATGATTTTACAATACTCAAAACGCTGTAAGCAAGATCGATACGGAGCTCACCAATGAATTTCTTGTTAAAATTTACTTCAGGATTTAAACTGACCTCTTGGAAAACTTTGTTAATATCAAATAACCTCTAACTGACCTTGAAATTTACAATTGACCTATGACTTGGCTACGTACCTGAACGTAGAATTTTCCGCTCTATCGATTGCAGATGTAAAAAAGGAGTTTTCCATTGAAAAAAAAGTTGACCATTAAAAAGCTATGAAGGTCAACTTCAAGGTCAAAATGAAGGTCATCATTGAATTCCTCGTTGAAATTTACTTCAGGAATGACCTTCACGTTTTTGAAAAATATTTTACCTGAGGAAATATCCAACCGTCCCGGGACTTTTTAGACACCC
>NC_046666.1:101103808-101108070 GCF_010883055.1 Belonocnema kinseyi | reverse complement strand
ACTTATTATTACTCTGCCATTCAACACATTGTCAGTGACCGGAACGTAATAATTAAGAAATTTTTAAATACATGCGGGAATTTCATTAGTCGAAAAGACTAAAATATCTGTAGAAATTGCAAACTATACAAACATAAAAATACGCACTCAATAATATTGAAGAACTATGTAAAAACGCTTTAATTGGCAATTTACTTTTAATTTAAATAGTTCTTGTCCCAGCTGAGTTTACCATCAGTGCGCCTCGAGGATGTGCCGAGAGATGCTTACAGCGCTCCAAGTGGCTCTTGGCAAACTATCAATGAATGCTATCTACGCGGAGCGGTGGGTAGAGGGGGAAGTGACCTTTTTCGCCGGACACGCCGTCTGTATTTATGGCGGTTAACTAAGCTCGCCCTGCAAATACGTTTATAATGTCTTTGATCGCACGCACGCAACCTGATATCGGCTTTGACCCAGGCAGATCTAGAATTGAGATGGTTCGTATTTTATACCCAGGTAAACTGTATAAATTTAATGGCAAATCAAGGAAATCTGCAAATAACTCAAGAGATTAGAGGTTATATTTCTATCTTCACCTTTCAACCTATTCTCATCATGATTGCTTGCAGGTTCTTTTTTCAGAATAATCACACCAGGTGCGATCGAAAAATCATTGGATTATCAACATGAACACTTAATATTTGACTTCAAAAAAAGAAAGCCGACCACATATTGTGAGTGACCAAAAATTAAAGAAATGTACAAGTTCAAGTCGGGTGTCACTGACTGGGAAAATCGGGAATTATAGCCCAGATATTTGAACACCAAGAAGTACCCTAGAGTTTAGACGAAAAACGAGAATTTTTCAGATTCATTTTTAAACTTTTGTTAAAAATTTTATCTAAATTTTTCTAAACAGTCATCTTTTTTTGGGAGCAAAATCAACTATATTGATGAACACTCGTCTATTTCGCATAGCTAGTTCGAACTTTTAGATTAAAAATTTGCATTTTAGTTTCAAAATTTTTCTATTAAATTCCGCGTTCCGAATTAATCTCTTCCGTTTAAAAATGCAGCTATTTTGTTGAACATCATTCCATTTTCGACAGAAGGTCTCATCTTTGGAATGAAAAACACGATTTTTATTCTATTAAATTCCGCGTTCTGAATTAATCTCTTTCCTTTAAAAATTCAACTATTTTGTTTAACATTATTTCATTTTCCACTGAAGGTTTCATCTTTGGAACAAAAAACTCGATTTTTAATTTGTAAATTTTTCTATTAAATTCTGCATTCCGAAATAATCTCTTTCGTTTAAAAATTCAACTATTTCGTTGGACATTATTCCATTTTTGAAAAAAGGTTTCATCTTTGGAATGAAAAAATTGATTTTTAATTTGAAAATTTTTCTATTAAATTCCGCGTTCCGAATTAATATCTGTCGTTTAAAAATGCAACTACTTTGTTGAACATCATTCCATTTAAGACAGAAGGTTTCATCTTTGGAATGAAAAACTCGATTTTTAATTTGCAAATTTTTCTATTAAATTTCGCGTTCCGAATTAATCCCTTTCTTTTAAAAATTTAACTATTTTGTTGAACATTATTTCATTTTACGCAGAATGTTTCATCTTTGGAATGACAAGCAGAATTTTTAATTTGGAAGTTTTTTCTATTAAATCCCGTGTTCCGAATTAATCTCTTTCGCTTAAAAATTCAACTGTTTTATTTAAAATTATTCCATTTTCGACAGAAAGTTTCGTCTTTGGAATAAAAAACTCGATTCTTAATTTGAAAATTTTTGGCTATTATATTCCGCGTTCCGAATTGATATCCTTTGTTTAAAAATTCCACTATTTTTTTCAACCTTATTCCATTTTCGACAGAAGGTTACATCATTGGAACAAAAAATTCGATTTTTAATTTGAAAATTTTCCTATTGAATCCCGCTTTCGAAATAAATCTCTTTCAGTTAAAAATTTAACTAATTTGTGGGAAATTATTCCACTTTCGATAGATGGTTCCATCTGTGGAACGAAAAGCTCGATTTTTCATTTGAAAATTTTTTCTATTAAATTTCGCGTTCCAAAATAATCTCTTTCGTTTAAAAATTCAAATATTTTGTTGAAAATTATTCCATTTTCGACACAAGGTTTCATTCTTTGGAACGAAAAAATCGATTTTTAATTTGAACATTTTTGCTATTACATGTCGCGTTCCGATCTAATCTCTTTTGTATAAATATTTAACTATTTTGTTAAACATTATTCCATTTTCGACAGAAGGTTTCATCTTTGAAATGAAGTGCTCGATTTTTAATTTGAAAATTTCTCTATTAAATTCCGCGTTCCGAATTAATCTGTTTCGTTTAAAAATTCAACTATCTTGTTGAACATTATTCTATTTTCGCCAGAAGGTTTCATCTTTCAATTGAAAAATTTGATTTATAATTTGAAAATTTTTCTATTAAATTCCGCGTTCCGAATTAATCTCTTTCGTATAAAAATCCAACAATTCAGTTAAATATTATTCCACTTTCGACAGAAGGTTACATCTTTGGAATAAAAAACTCAATTTTTAATTTGAAAATTTTTCTATGGAATCCCGCGTTCGGAATTAATTTCTTTCGTTTAAAAATTCAACTATATTGTTGAAAATTTTTCCATTTTCGACAGAAGGTCTCATCTTCGGAATGAAAAACTCGATATTTAATTTGAAATTTTTTTCTATTAACTTGCGCATTCCGAATTAATATCTTCGTTTTAAAATTCAACTATTTTTTTAACATTATTCCATTTTCGACAGAATGTATCACTTTTGGAATAAAAAACTCGATTTTCAATTTGAAAATTTTTTCTATTAAATTTCTCGTTCAGAATTATTATCTTTCGTTTGAAAATTCAAATATTTTGTGGAAAATTATTCCATTTTCAACCGAAGGTTTCACCTTTGTAACGAAAAGCTCGATTTTTAATTTGGACATTTTTGCTATTAAATTCCGCGTTACGAACTAATCTCTTTTGTTTAAAAATTAAAATATTTGGTTCAGCATTATTCCATTTTCGAAGAAGGTGTCATCTTGCAAATGAAAAACTCGATTTTTAATTTGAAAATATTTTCTATTAAATTCCGCGTTCCGAATTAATCCCTTCGTTTAAAAATTCAACAATTTTTTCGAAAATTACGCCATTTTCGACAGAAGGTTTCATCTTCAGAATGAAAAACTCTATTTTTAATTTGAAAATTTTTGCTATTAAATTCCGCGTTCCGAATTAATCTCTTTTGTTTTAAAATTCAACTATTTGCTTCAACATTATTCCATTTTCGACAGAAGGTTTCATCATGCAAATGAAAAAATCGATTTTTAATTTCAAAATTTTTGCTATTAAATTCCAGGTTCCAAAATAATCTCTTTCGTTTAAAAATTCAAATGTTTTGTTCAAAATTATTCCATTTTTGACAGAAGCTTTCATCTTTGAAATGAAAAACTTGATTTCTAATTTGAAAATTTTTGCTATTAAATAGCGAGTTCCGAACTAATCTCTTTTGTTCAAAATTATTCCAATTCCGACAGAAGGTTTCATTTTTTGGAATGAAAAAATCGATTTTTAATTTGAAAATTTTTGCTATTAAATTCCTCGTTCCGAATTAATCTCTTTTGTTTAAAAATTCAACTATTTTGTTGAAAATTCTTCCATTTTCAACAGAAGGTTTCATCCTTGGAGTGAAGAACGCGATTGATAATTTGAAATTTTTTTTATTAAGATCCGGTTTCCGAATCAATCTCTTTTTTTAAATTCAACTATTTGGTACAGCATTAATCATTCTTGACAGAAGGTATCATCTTTGGAATGAAAAAACCGATTTTTAATTAAAAACTTTCTGCTTTTAAATACCGCGTTCCACGTTAATCTTTTTTGTTTAAAAATTCAACTATTTGGTACAACATTATTCCATTCTCGACAAAAGGTTTCATCTTGCAAATGAAAAAATCGATTTTAATTTGAAAATTTTTTCTACTAAATTCCGCGTTCGGAATTAATATCTTTCGTTTGAAAATTCAACTATTTTGTTGAAAATTATTCCATTTTCGACAGAAGGTTTCATCTTGGGAACAAAAAAATCGATTTTTAATTTGAAAATTTTTGCTTTTAAATTCCGCGTTCCGAATTAATCCTTTTTGTTTAAGAATTCAACTATTTGCTTCAACATTATTCCATTTTCGACAGAAGGTGTCATCTTGCAAATGAAAAACTCGATTTTTAATTTGAAAATTTTTT
>NC_046666.1:101099363-101103708 GCF_010883055.1 Belonocnema kinseyi | reverse complement strand
AAAAATTTCTGCTTTTAAATTCCGCGTTCCGAATTAATCTATTTTGTATAAAAATTCAATTATTTGGTTCAACATTATTCCATTTTCGACAGAAGGTGTCATTATGCAAATGAAAAACTCAATTTTCAATTTGAAAATTTTTTCTTTTACATTCCGGGTTCCGAATTAATCTCTTTTGTGCAAAAATTGAACTATTTGGTTCAACATTATTCCATTTTCGACGGAAGATGTCATCTTGCAAATGAAAAACTCGGTTTTTAATTTGAAAGTTTTTTCTATTAAATTCCGCGTTCAGTATTAATATCTTTCGTTTGAAAATTCAACTATTTTGTGGAAAATTATTCCATTTTCGACCGAAGGTTTCACCTTTGGAATGAAAAGCTCGAGTTTTAATTTGGAAATTTTTGCTATTAAATTCCGCGTTACGAACTAATCTCTTTTGTTTAAAAATTCAAATATTTGGTTCAGCATTATTCCATTTTCGATAGAAGGATTTATCTTTGGAATGAAAGACACAATTTTTAATTTGAAAATTTTTCTATTAGATTCAGCGTTCCGAATAAATCTCTTTCTTTAAAAATTCAACTATTTTGTTGGACATTATTCCATTTTCGACAGAAGGTTTCATCTTTCGATTGAAAAACTCGATTTTTAATTTGAAAATTTCTTCTATTAAATTTGGCGTTCCAAAATAATTTCTTTTTTTCAAAAATTCAACTATCTTGTTGAAAATTCTTCCATTTTCGGCAGAAGCTCTCATCATTCAAATGAAGATCTTCATTTTTAATTTCGAAATTTTCGCTATCAAATTCCGCGTTCCGAATTAATCTCTTTCGTTTAAAAATTCAACTATTTTGTTGAACATTATTTCATTTTCAGCAGAATGTTTCATCTTTGGAATGTCAAGTTCGATTTTTAATTTGGAAGATTTTTCTATTAAATTCAGTGTTCTGAGTTAATCTCTTTCGTTTAAAAACTCAACTATTTTGTTTAAAATTATTCAATTTTCGACAGAAGGTTTCATCTTTGGTATGAAAAACTCGATTTTTAATTTGAAAATTTTTTCTATTAACTTCCGCATTCCGAATTAAAACCTTCGTTTTAAAATTCAACTATTTTGTTGAAAATTATTCCATTTTCGACAGAAGGTGTCATTTTTGGAATGAAAAAATCGATTTGTAATTTGAAAATTTTTGCTATTAAATTCCGCGTTCCGAATTAATCTCTTTTGTTTAAGAATTCAACTATTTGCTTCAACATTATTCCATTTTCGACAGAAGGTGTCATCTTGCAAATGAAAAACTCGATTTTTAATTTGAAAATTTTTTCTATTAAATTCCGCGTTCCGAATTAATCCCTTCGTTTAAAAATTCAACAATTTTTTCGAAAATTACGCCATTTTCGACAGAAGGTGTCATCTTGCAAATGAAAAACTCGATCTTTAATTTGAAAATTTTTTCCACTAAATTCCGCGTTGAGAATCAATATCTTTCGTTTGAGAATTCAACAATTTTGTTGAAAATTATTCCATTTTCGACAGAAGGTTTCATCTTGGGAACAAAAAAATCGATTTTTAATTTGAAAATTTTTGCTTTTAAATTCCGCGTTCCGAATTAATCTCTTTTGTTTAAGAATTCAACTATTTGCTTCAACATTATTCCATTTTCGACAGAAGCTGTCATCTTGCAAATGAAAAACTCGATTTTTAATTTGAAAATTTTTGCTATTAAATTCCTCGTTCCGAATTAATCTCTTTTGTTTAAAAATTCAACTATTTTGTTGAAAATTCTTTCATTTTCAACAGAAGGTTTCATCCTTGGAGTGAAGAACGCGATTGATAATTTGAAATTTTTTTTATTAAGACTCAGTTTCCGAATCAATCTCTTTTTTTAAATTCAACTATTTGGTACATCATTAATTATTCTTGACATAAGGTATCATTTTTGTAATGAAAAAACCGATTTTTAATTAAAAAATTTCTGCTTTTAAATTCCGCGTTCCGAATTAATTTCTTTCGTCTAAAAATTCAATTATTTTGTTGAACATTATGCCATTTTCGAAAGAAGGTTTCATCTTTGGAGTGAAGAACTCGATTTTTAATTTGAAAATTTTTCTATTAAATTCCGCGTTCCAGATGAACTTCTTTCGTTTAAAGAATTCAACTATTTTGTTGAACAGTATTCCATTTCCGACAGAAGGTTTCATCTTTAAAATGAAAAACTCGATTTTTAATCTGAAAATTTTTCTATTTAATTTCGCGCTCGCAATTAATCTCTTTTGTTTAAAAATTCGACTATTTTGTTCAACATAATTCCATTTTCGACAGAAGCATTCACCTTTGGAATGAAAAACTCGAATTTTAATTTGAAAATTTTTTATATTAAATTCCGCGTTCAGAATTAATATCTTTCGTTTGAAAATTCAACTATTTTGTTGAAAATTCTTCCATTTTCGACAGAAAATTTCATCTTTGGAATGAAAAACTCAATTTTTAATCTGAAAATTTTTGCTATTAAATTCCGCGTTCAGAATTACTATCTTTCGTTTGAAAATTCAACTAGTTTGTTGAAAATTATTCCATTTTGGACAGAAGGTTTCATCTTTGGAATGAAAAATCGATTTTTCATTTGAAAATTTTTGCTATTAAATTCCGCGATCCGAATTAATCTCTTTTGTTAAAAAATTCAACTATTTGGTTCAACGTTATTCCATTTTCGACAGAAGGTTTCATCTTTGGAATAAAAAATCGATTTTTAATCTGAAAATTTTTGCTATTAAATTCCGCGTTCCACGTTAATCTTTTTTGTTTAAAAATTCGACTATTTTGTTCAACATTATTCCATTTTCGACAGTAGGTTTCATCTTTGGACTGAAAAACCGATTTTTAGTTTGAAAATTTTTCTTATTAAATTCCGCGTTCCGAATTAATCTCTTTTGTTTAAAAATTCAACTATTTGGTTCAACATTATTCCATTTTCGACAGAAGGTTTCATCTTTGGAATGAAGTACGCGATTGATAATTCGAAATATTTTTATTAAGATCCTGTTTCCGTATCAATCTCTTTCTTTTAATTCAATTATTTGGTACAGCAATATGCCATCTTGGACAGAAGGTATCATCTTTGGAATGAAAATACCGATTTTTAATTTAAAAATTTCTGCTTTTAAATTCCGCGTTCCGAATTAATCTCTTTTGTGTAAAAATTCAATTATTTGGTTTAACATTATTCCATTTTCGACAGAAGGTGTCATCATGCAAATGAAAAACTCGATTTTCAATTTGAAAATTTTTCTATTAAATTATGCGTTCCGAATTAATCTCTTTCGTTTAAAAATTCAACTATTTTGTTGAAAATTTTTCCATTTTCGACAGAAGGTTTCATCTTCGGAATGAAAAACTCGATTTTTAAATTGAAAATTTTTTCTATTAACTTGCGCATTCTGAATTAATATCTTCGTTTTAAAATTCAACTATTTTTTTAACATTATTCCACCTTCGACAGAATGTATCACTTTTGGAAAAAAAACTCGATTTTCAATTTGAAAATTTTTCTATTAAATTTCGGGTTCCGAATTAATCTCTTTTGTATAAAAATTCAACTATTCTGTTAAACATTATTTCATTTTAAGCAGAATGTTTCATCTTTGGAATGACAAGCTCTATTTTTAATTTGGAAGTTTTTTTAATTCAATTCCGTGTTCCGAATTAATCTATTTCGTTTAAAAATTGAACTATTTTTTGAACATTATTCCATTTTCGACAGAAGGTGTCATCATGCAGATGAAAAACTAGATTTTCAATTTGAAAATTTTTTCTATTAAATTCTGCGTTCAGAATTAATATCTTTCGTTTGAAAAGTCAACTATTTTGTTGAAAATTATTCCATTTTCGACAGAAGGTTTCATCTTTGGAATGAAACACTCGATTTTTAATCTGAAAATTTTTGCTATTAAATTCCGCGTTCCGAATTAATCTCTTTTGTTTAAAAATTCGTCTATTTTGTTCAACATTATTCCATTTTCGACAGAAGGTGTCATCATGCAAATGAAAAACTCGATTTTTAATGTGAAAATTTTTGCTATTAAATTCCGCGTTCAGAATTACTATCTTTCATTTGAAAATTCAACTATTTTGTTGAAAATTAATCCATTTTCGACAGAAGGTTTCATCTTTGGAATGAAAAACTCGATTTTTAATCAGAAAATTTTTGCTATTAAATTCTGAGTTTCGAACTAATCTCTTTTGTTTAAAAATCAAATCTTTTGTTCAAAATTATTCCATTTCCGAAAGAAGGCTTCTTTTTTTTTGGAATGAAAAAATCGACTTTTAATTTGAAAATTTTTA
>NC_046666.1:101098137-101099263 GCF_010883055.1 Belonocnema kinseyi | reverse complement strand
TGTTTAAAAATCAAATCTTTTGTTCAAAATTATTCCATTTCCGAAAGAAGGCTTCTTTTTTTTTGGAATGAAAAAATCGACTTTTAATTTGAAAATTTTTACTATCAAATTCCGCGTTCCGAATTAATCTCTTTTGTTCAAAAATTCAACTATTTTGTTGAAAATTCTTCCATTTTCGACAGAACGTTTTATCTTTGGATTGAAAAACTCGATTTTTAATATATAAATTTTTTCTAATAAATTTGGCGTTCCGAATTCATCTCCTTTGTTTAAAAATTCGACCATTGTGTTCACTATTATTCCTTTTTCGACAGAAAATTTGATCTTTGGAATGAAAAACTCGATTTGTAATTTGAAAATTTTTCTATTAAATTACGCGTTCCGAATTAATCTCTTTCGTTTAAAATATCAACTACATTGTTGAACATCATTCCATTTTCGAAAGAAGGTTTCATCATTGGAAAGAAAAACTAGATTTTTAATTTGAACATTTTTGCTATTAAATTCCGCATTCCGAATTGATCTCTTTTGTTTAAAAATTGAACTACTTTGTTGAACATTATTCCATTTTCGATAGAAGGTTTCATCTTTGGATTGACAAAGTCGATTTTTAATTCGAAAATTTTTGCTGTTAAATTCCGCGTTCAGAATTCATTTCTTTTGTTTAAAAATTCAACTATTTTGTTCAACATTATTCCATTTTCGACAGAAGGACTCATGTTTGGAATGAAAAACTCGATTTTTAATTTGAAAATTATTCTATTAAATTCGGCGTTTCAAAGAGATCTCTTTCGTTTGAAAATTGAAATATTTCGTTACATTTTGTTCCATTTTCGACAGAAGGTTTCATCTATGGAATGAAAAACTCGACTTTGAATTTGAAACTTTTTCTATTAAATTCCGCGTTCCGAATTAATCTCTTGCGTTTAAAATATCAACTACATTGTCGAACATCATTCCATTTTCGACAGAAGGATTCATCTTTGGAATGAAAAACTCGATTTTTAATTGGATAATTTTTCTATTAAATTACGCGTTCCGAATTAACCTCTCTAGTTTAAAAATTGAACTACTTTGTTGAACATTATTCCATTTTCGACAGAAAATTTGATCTTTGGAATGAAAA
>NC_046666.1:101093914-101098037 GCF_010883055.1 Belonocnema kinseyi | reverse complement strand
TAAATTACGCGTTCCGAATTAACCTCTCTAGTTTAAAAATTGAACTACTTTGTTGAACATTATTCCATTTTCGACAGAAAATTTGATCTTTGGAATGAAAAAATCGATTTTTAATTTGTAAATTTTTTGTGTTAAATTTTGCGTTCCGAATTAACCTTTTTCGTTTAAAAATTCAACTATTTTGTTCCACATTATCCCATTTTCGAAAGTAGGTTTCGTCTTTGGAATGAAGAAATGGTTTTTTAATTTGAAAATTTTTCTATTAAATTACGCGTTCCGAATTAATCTCTTTCGTTTAAAAATTCAACTCTTTTGTTCAACATTATTCCATTTTCGACAGATGGATTCATCTTTGGAATGAAAAACTCGATTTTTAATTTGAAAATTATTCTATTAAATTCGGCGTTTCGAATAGATCTCTTTCCTTTGAAAATTGAAATATTTTGATACATTTTGTTCCATTTTCGACAGAAGGTTTCATCTATGGAATGAAAAACTCTACTTTTAATTTGAAACTTTTGCTATTAAATTCCGCGTTCCGAATTAATCTCTTTCGTTTAAAATATCAACTACATTGTCGAACATCATTCCATTTGCGAAAGAAGGTTTCTTCTTTGGAATGAAGAACTAGATTTTTAATTGGAAAATTTTTGCTATTAAATTCCGCGTCCCAAATTAATCTCTTTTGTTTAAAAATTCGTCTATTTTGTTCAACGCTATTCCATTTTCGACAGTAGGTTTCATCTTTGGATTAAAAAATCGATTTTTAATCTGGAAATTTTTGCTATTAAATTCCGCGTTCAGAATAAAATCTTTCGTTTTAAAATTCAACTATTTTGTTGGAAATTATTCCATTTTCGACAGAAGGTTTCATCTTTGGAATGAAAATCTCGATTTTTAATCTGAAAACTTTTGCTATTGAATTCCGCGTTCCACGTTAATCTTTTTTTTTTTTTAAATTCGACTATTTTGTTCAATATTATTCCATTTTCGACAGTAGGTTTCATTTTTGGAATGAAAAACCGATTTTTAATTTGAAAATTTTTGCTATTAAGTTTCACGTTCCGAATTAATCTCTTTTGTTTAAAAATTTAACTATTTGGTTGAACATTATTCCATTTTCGACAGGTTTCATCTTGTAAATGAAAAAATCGATTTTTAATTCGAAAATTTTTTCTATTAAATTCCGCGTTCAGAATTAATATCTTTCGTTTGAAAAGTCAACTATTTTGTTGAAAATTATTCCATTTTCGACAGAAGGTTTCATCTTTGGAATGAAAATCTCGATTTTTGATTTGAAAATTTTTGCTATTAAATTCCGAGTTCCACGTTAATCTTTTTTGTTAAAAAATTCGACTATTTCGTTCAACATTATTCCATTTTCGACAGTAGGCTTTATCTTTGGAATGAAAAACCGATTTTTAATTTGAAAATTTTTGCTATTAAATTCCGCGTTCCGAATTAATCTCTTTTGTTTAGAAATTCAACTATTTGGTTCAACATTATTCCATTTTCGACAGAAGGTTTCATCTTACAAATGAAAAAATCGACTTTTAATTTGAATATTTTTACTATTAAATTCCGCGTTCCGAATTAATCTCTTCTGTTCAAAAATTCAACTATTTTGTTGAAAATTCTTCCATTTTCAACACAAGGTTTCATTTGGTACAGCATTATTCCATCTTGGACAGAAGGTATCATCTTTGGAATGAAAAAACCGATTTTTAATTTAAAAATTTCTGCTTTTAAATTCCGTGTTCCGAATTAATCTCTTTTGTGTAAAAATTCAATTATTTGGTTCAACATTATTCCATTTTCGACAGAAGGTGTCATCATGCAAATGAAAAACTCGATTTTTAATATGAGAATTTTTGCTATTAAATTCCGCGTTCAGAATTACTATCTTTCGTTTGAAAATTCAACTACTTTGTTGGAAATTATTCCATTTTCGACAGAAGGTTTCATCTTTGGAATGAAGAACTCGATTTTTAATCTGAAAATTTTTTCTATTAAATTCCGCGTTCCGAAATGATTTCTTTTGTTTAAAAATTCAACTATTTGGTTTAACATTATTCCATTTTCGACAGAAGGATTCATCTTTGGAATGAAAAACTCGATTTTTAATTTGAAAATATTTCTATTAAATTCGGCGTTCCCGATAAATTTCTTTCGTTTGAAAAATTCAACTATTTTGCTAAACTGTATTCCATTTCCGACAGAAGGTTTCATCTTTGAAATGAAAAACTCGATTTTTACTTGAAACTTTTTCTTTTAAATTTCGCGTTCCGAATTAATCTCTTCCGTTTAAAATCTCACTATTTTGCTGAACATTATTCCATTTTCGATAGAACGTTTCATCTTTGAAATGAAAAACTCGATTTTTATTTTGAAAGTTTTTCTATTAAATTCCGCGTTCCGGATAAACTTCTTTCGTTTAAAAATTCAACTATTTTGTTGAACAGTATTCCATTTCCGATAGAAAGTATAATCTTTGGAATGAAAAAATGGATTTTGAATGTGAAAAATTTGCTATTAAATTCCGCATTCCGAATTGATCTCTTTTGTTTCAAAAGTCAACTATTTTGTTTCACATTATTCGATTTTCGACAGTAGGTTTCATCTTTAAAACGAAAAACTCGATTTTTAATTTGAAAGTTTTTCTATTAAATTCTGCGTTCCGGATAAATTTCTTTCGTTTAAAAATCCAAATATTTTGTTGAACATTATTCCATTTTCGAACGGAGGTTTCATCTTTGGAATGAAGAATTCGATTTTTAATTTGAGAATATTTTCTATTTAATTCCGCGTTCTAAATTAATATCTTTCGTTTAAAAATTCGACTATTTTGTTCAACATTATTCCATTTTCAACAGAAGATTTCATCTTTGGAATGAAAAAATCGATTTTGAATGTGAAAAATTTGCTATTAAACTCCGCATTCCGAATTGATCTCTTTTGTTTCAAAAGTCAACTATTTCGTTTCCCATTATTCTATTTTCGACAGTAGGTTTCATCTTGGAAACGAAAAACTCGATTTTTAATTTAATTTTTTTCTATTAAATTCCGCGTTCTAAATTAATATCTTTGGTTTAAAAATTCGACTATTTTGTTCAACATTATTCCATTTTCAACAGAATATTTGATCTTTGGAATGCGAAAATCGATTATTAATTTTAAAGTTTTTGCTATTAAATTTCGCGATCCTAATTAATCTCTCTTTTTTAAAAACTGTACTATTTTGTTGAACATTATTCCGCTTCAGACAGAAGGTTTCATCTTTGGAATGAAAATCTCGATTTTTAGTTTGGAAATTTTTTCTATTAAATTTCTCTTTCCGAATTAATCTTGTTGAATTGTATTATGATCGTGCTGCTTGCCCGGAGTTTTCGTTATCCGAAGAGCCGTACCATAGATCTTGCGCATTAAAATTCAAGAGATTCAATGAGGAGGAGGGTAGTTTAAAAAATAAGTCAATTTAACAAGATATGATAATATAATTTGAACTTTAGCGAAATTGATACAGAACACAAATTGAAACAATAACTTATTTTAGCCGAGGGAACTACAAGGGACGCTGCAAGTAGTTAGTTAAGCATTCGGTTACGGTGTTAAAGCTCGACTAGTTCACGATCCGTTGCCGATTTGGAAAATCAGGAAAGATTCACAAAATTTGAAGGTGGGGGTAAAATCCAGCGCCCGAAGGCGTTACAAGTTCCGATGATGCACGATATAAGACGGAAAAGTCCGAAAAGGTTTTTCCCGGTACGGTCGCCGGTCTGCACGGCGATTGCCATTAACGCCTAGGTACAGGAAATTAACCCTAAATGGTCAATAGGTTGAAAGACTTAACGCCTGCAAGTGATAAAAGCATAAATCTTGAGATTTAAAGAGATTAAAGGAAATCCTAAAATTCGGGATTTAGGTAGTCGATAGTAAGAAGCTTAAGTACCATAAGCTTTTTGTACCATAAATAATAATAAATAATAACTTGAGTGAGTCTCAACATGCCGGCCCCTTTGAGCAATCGGTTCAATAAAATTGGATTACGGTAGTGATTATGCGCTTAGTTATCACCATGATTCGTTAACTAAAGGTAATTGATTAAACTATTTCTTCACACCTG
>NC_046666.1:101092352-101093814 GCF_010883055.1 Belonocnema kinseyi | reverse complement strand
AGGTTAATTACAGACTCGAAAAGCTTTGGAAAATGGTTCACAAAAAAAAAATAGGCACGAAAAATCACGTTTTTTTTTTGTTTAAACTGCATTTTGGGATAAGAAAATTTTTTGAGAAATTTCATTGGCACCGTCGAAAAGAGGAGACCTTAAGCAATGAAAATATATGTGTCTCAATTTTTTCTAGTGTCGAATAGTCTTAGTTATTGGCCGTTGAAAAGCAGTGTCCCGGTAGTGGCGTTTTGGCCGTTTAAGGGTTAATTTTGCGTACCGAATTAATCTCTTTTGTTTAAAAATTCGACTATTTCGTTTAACATTATTCCATTTTCGACAGAGGGTTTTATATTTGGATTGAAAAACTCGATTTTTAATTTGAAAATGTTTCTATTAAATTCGGCGTTCCCGATAAATTTCTTTCGTTTAAAAAATTCAACTATATTTTCAAACAGTATTCCATTTCCGATAGAAAGTATAATCTTTTGAATGAAAAAAATGGATTTTGAATGTGAAAAATTTGCTATTAAATTCCGCATTCCGAATTGATTTCTTTTGTTTAAAAATTCAAATATTTGGTTTAACATTATTCCATTTTCGACAGAAGGATTCATCTTCGGAATGAAGAACTCGTTTTTTAATCCGAAAATTTTTTCTATTTAATTTCGCGTTCCGAATTAATGTCTTTTGTTTAAAAATTCGACTATTTTCTTCAACATTATTCCATTTTCGACACAAGGTTTTATCTTTGGATTGAAAAACTCGATTTTTAATTTGAAACTTTTTCTATTAAATTTCGCGTTCAGAATTAATTTCTTTCGTTTAAAATTCAACTATTTTGTTGAACATTATTCCATTTTAGAAAGAAGATCTTTGGAATGAAGAACTCGATTTTTAATCTGAAAATTTTTTCTATTAAATTCCGCGTTCCGAAATGATTTCTTTTGTTTAAAAATTCAACTATTTGGTTTAACATTATTCCATTTTCGACAGAAGGATTCATCTTTGGAATGAAAAACTCGATTTTTAATTTGAAAATGTTGCTATTAAATTCGGCGTTCCCGATAAATTTCTTTCTTTTAAGAAATTCGACTATTTTTTTAAACAGTATTCCATTTCCGACAGAAGGTTCATTCTTTGAAATGAAAAACTCAATTTTTACTTGATGCTTTTTCTATTAAATTTCACGTTCCCAATTAATCTCTTCCGCTTAAAATCTCACTATTTTGTTGAACATTATTCTATTTTCGATAGAACGTTTCATCTTTGAAACGAAAAACTCGATTTTTACTTATTGCATTCCGCGTTCCGGATAAATTTATTTCGTTTAAAAATTCAACTATTTGGTTCAACATTATTTCATTTTCGACAGAAAGTTTCATCTTTGGAATGAAGAACTCGATTTTTAATTTGAAAATTTTTCTATTAAATTCAGCGTTCCTAATTAATGTTTTCCGTTTAAAATCTC
>NC_046666.1:101063511-101092252 GCF_010883055.1 Belonocnema kinseyi | reverse complement strand
TTAATTTGGAAGTTTTTCTATTAAATTTTTCTTCCCGAATTAATCTCTTTTGTTTAACATCTTTGGAATGAAAAACTCGATTTTTAATTTGAAAATTTTTCTGTTAAATTCAGCATCCCAAATTAATGTCTTCCCTTTAAAATCTCAACTATCTTGTTGAACATTATTCTATTTTCGACGGAAGGTTTCATCTTTGAAATGAAAAACTCGATTTTTAATTCGAATTTTCTATTAAATTCCGTTTTCAGAATTAATTTCTATCGTTTAAAAATTCAACTATTTTGTTGAACATCAATCCATTTTCGAAAGAATGTTTCACCTTTGGAATGAAGAACTCGATTTTTAATCTGAATTTTTTTCTATTAAATTCCGCGTTCCGAATTAATCTCTTTTGTTTAAAAATTTAACTATTTTGTTGAACATTATTCCATTTTCGAAAGGAGGTTTCATCTTTGGAATGAAGAACTCGATTTTTAGTCTGAAAATTTTTTCTATTTAATTTCGCGTTCCGAATTAATCTCTTTTCTTTAAAAATTCGACTATTTTGTTGAACATTTTTCCATTTTCGACAGAAGGTTTCATCTTTGGAATGAAAAACTCGATTTTTGAGTTGAAACTTTTTCTATTAAATTTCGCGTTCCGAATTAATCTCTTTCGTTTAAAATCTCAACTGTCCTGTTGAACATTATTCTATTTGCGATGGAAGGTTTCATCTTTGGAATGAAATTCCGCGTTCCCGATAAATTTCTTTCGTTAAAAAAATTCAACTATTTTGTTGAACAGTATTTCATTTTCCACAGAAGGTTTGATCTTTGGAATCAAAAGCTCGACTTTCAATTTGAACATTTTTCTAATAAATTCCTCGTTCTGAGGAAATCTTTTTTGTTTAAAAATTGAACGATTTTGTAGTATATTATTCCACTTTCGACGGCATGTTTCATCTTTGGAATGAAAAAATCCATTTTTAATTCGAAAATTTTTCAATTAAATTCTGTGTTCCGAATAGATCTCTTTCGTTTAAAAATTGAAATATTTTGTTATATTTTGTTCCATTTTCGACAGAACGTTTCATCTATGGAATGAAAAACTCGATTTTTAATTTGAAACTTTTTTTTATTAAATTTCGCGTTCCCGATTAATCTCTTCCGTTTAAAATTTCAACTATCGTGTTGAACATTATTCTATTTTCGACAGAAGGTTTCATCTTTGAAATGCAAAACTCGATTTTTAATTCGAATTTTCTACTAAATTCCGCGTTCCGAATTAATTTCTTTCGTCTAAAAATTCAATTATTTTGTTGAACATTATGCCATTTTCGAAAGAAGGTTTCATCTTTGGAGTGAAGAACTCGATTTTTAATTTGAAAATTTTTCTATTAAATTCCGCGTTCCGGATGAACTTCTTTCGTTTAAAGAATTCAACTATTTTGTTGAACAGTATTCCATTTCCGACAGAAGGTTTCATCTTTAAAATGAAAAACTCGATTTTTAATCTGAAAATTTTTTCTATTTAATTTCGCGCTCGCAATTAATCTCTTTTGTTTAAAAATTCGACTACTTTGTTCAACATAATTCCATTTTCTACAGAAGCATTCATCTTTGGAATGAAAAACTCGATTTTTAATTTGAAAATTTTTGCTATTAAATTCCGCGTACCGAATTGGACTCTTTTGTTTAAAAATTGAACTATTTTGTTGAACCTTATTCCATTTTCGAAACAAGGTTTCATCTTTGGACCGAAAACCTCGATTTTTTACTTGAAAGTTTTTTCTATTAAATTACGAGTTCCAAATTAATCTCTTTTGTTAAAAACTCCGCTATTTGGTGCAACATTATTCTATTTTGGACAGAAGGTTTCACCTTTGGAATGAAAAACTCGATTTTTAATTCGAATTTTCTACTAAATTCCGCGTTCCGAATTAATTTCTTTCGTTTAAAAATTTAACTATTTTGTTGAACATTATTCCATTTACGAAAGGAGGTTTCATCTTTGGAATGAAGAACTCGATTTTTAATCTGAACATTTTTTCTATTTAATTTCGCGTTCCGAATTAATTTCTTTCGTTTAAAAATTCAACTATTTCGTTCAACATTATTCCATTTTCGACAGAAGGTTTTATCTTTGGAATGAAAAACTCGATTTTTAGCTTGAAACTTTTTCTATTAAATATCGCGTTCCGAATTAATCTCTTCCGTTTAAAATCTAAACTATCTTGTGGAACATTATTCTATTTTCGATGGAAGGATTCATCTTTGGAATGAAAAACTCGATTTTTAATTTAGAAGTTTTTTCTATTAAATTTCTCTTTCCGAATTAATCTCTTTTGTTTAAAAATTCAACTACTTGGTTCAACATTATTTCATTTTCGACAGAAAGTTTCATCTTTGTAATGGAAAGCTCGATTTTTAATTTGAAAATTTTTCTAGTAAATTCAGCGTTCCAAATTAATGTCGTCCGTTTAAAATCTCAACTATCTTGTTGAACATTATTCCATTTTCGAAAGGAGGTTTCATCTTTGGAATGAAGAACTCGATTTTTAATCTGAACATTTTTTCTATTTAATTTCGCGTTCCGAATTAATTTCTTTCGTTTAAAAATTCGACTATTTTGTTCAACATTATTCCATTTTCGACAGAATGTTTTATCTTTGGGTTGAAAAAATCGATTTTTAATTTGAAAATTTTTCTATTAAATTCCGCGTTCCGAATAAATCTCTTTCCTTTAAAAACTGTACTATCTTGTTGAACATTATTCTATTTTCGATAGAAGGTTTTATCTTTGGATTGAAAAACTCGATTTTTAATTTGAAACTTTTTCGATTAATTTTCGCGTTCCAAATTAATCTCTTCCGTTTAGAATCTGAACTATCTTGTTGAACATTATTCTATTTTCGACGGAAGGTTTCATCTTTGAAATGAAAAACTCGATTTTTATTCGAATTTTCTTTTAAATTCCGGGTTCCGAATTAATTTCTTTCGTTTAAAAATTCAACTATTGTGTTGAACATTATTCCATTTTCGAAAGGAGGTTTCATCTTTGGAATGAAGAACTCGATTTTTAATCTGAAAATTTTTTCTATTAAATTCCGCGTTCTGAATTGATCTCTTTTGTTTAAAAATTCAACTATTTGATTCAACATTATTCCATTTTCGACAGAAGGATTCATCTTTGGGATGAAATACTCGATTTTTAATTTAAAAATGTTGCTATTAAATTCGTAGTTGCCGATAAATTTCTTTCGTTTAAAAAATTCATCTATTGTGTTAAACAGTATTCCATTTCCGACAGAAGGTTTCATCTTTGAATTGAAAAACTCGATTTTTACTTGAAACTTTTTATATTAAATTTCGCGTTCCCAATTAATCTCTTCCGTTTAAAATCTCACTATTTTGTTGAACATTATTCTATTTTCGACACAAGGTTTCATCTTTGAAATGAAAAACTCGGTTTTTAATTTGAATTTTTTTCTATTAAATTCCGCGTTCTAAATTAATATCTTTGGTTTAAAAATTCGACTATTTTGTTCAACATTATTCCATTTTCAACAGAAGATTTGATCTTTGGAATGAGAAAATCGATTATTAATTTGAAAATTTTTGCTATTAAATTTCGCGTTCCTAATTAATCTCTCTGTTTTAAAAACTATTCTATTTTGTTGAACATTATTCCATTTTAGACAGAAGGTTTCATCTTTGGAATGAAAGACTCGATTTTTAATTTGGAAGTTTTTTCTATTAAATTTCTCTTTCCGAATTAATCTCTTTTTTTTTAAATTCAACTACTTGGTTAAACATTATTTCATTTTCGACAGAAAGTTTCATCTTTGGAATGAAAAACTCGATTTTTATTTGAAAATTTTTCTAGTAAATTCAGCGTTCCAAATTAATGTCTTCTGTTTAAAATCTCAACTATCTTGTTGAACATTATTCCATTTTCGATGGAAGGATTCATCTTTGAAATGAAAAACTCGATTCTTAATTTGAAAATATTTCGATAAAATTCGGCGTTCCCGATAAATTTCTTTCGTTTAAAAAATTCAACTATTTTGTTAAATAGTATTTCATTTCCGACAGAAGGTTTCATCTTTGAAATGAAAAAGTCGATTTTATACTTGAAACTTTTTCTTTTAAATTTCGCGTTCCGAATTAATCTCTTTCGTTTAAAATCTCACTATTTTGTTCAACATTATTCCATTTTCGACAGAAGGTTTTATCTTTGGATTGAAAAACTCGATTTTTAGTCTGAAAATTTTTTCTATTTAATTTCGCGTTCCGAATTAATCTCTTTTGTTTAAAAATTCGACTATTTTGTTCAACATTATTCCATTTTCGACAGGAGGTTTTATCCTTTGATTGAAAAACTCGATTTTTGATTTGAAACTTTTTCTATTAAATTTCGCGTTCCGAATTAATCTCTTCCGTTTAAAATCTCAACTGTCTTGATGAACATTATTCTATTTTCGACGGAAGGTTTCATCTTTGAATGGAAAAACTCGATTTTTAATTCGAATCTTCTATTAAATTCCGCTTTTTATTTGAAAATTTTTAAATTTAAATTCCGCGTTCTATGTGCACTGCCTTAGCTGAAACAAGAAACAAACACGCCTCCCCTACACTGCCGCACGTGTGCTCCACACGTTCCCACAAAATGCCCATACACCCACTAAAATAATGTGTTTTGCAAATCGTAAATTACGATTCTTTTTTAGGAAAAAGAAATCTACGATAAGCATGCACTAACTGTTCCTGTAGAAATAAAAAAACTTTAAAAATGTACACTCTACGGAAGATTTTTTCACTCGAAATCTGGCAGCTCCCATCAAAGGAAAAACGACTAGCGCTGTGTATCGCTCGTCAGGCTTGGCAGCCAATTACATTTGTATCTTTTTTCGCGAAATCATGAAATTTGTTTTACCACCTACAAACACTTCAGTTTGCACATAAATATAAACTGATTAATTATTGTATGACTCAAGAATTTATTTGATATAAAAAAGAATTAGTTATTCTTTTATACCCATAAAGACCAAGCTTGTAATCGTAAAATTACTTTAAATATAAAAAAGTGTGAAAGAAATAAAATTTGAAATTTCACCCACGAGTACTTTGAAATTAAAAAGTTTAAGAATTAATTGAAATGATATATCAAAATAAAAAGTACCCATTTAATTCTGAAAATACTCGACAAACAAAAGTCGACCATTTTGTCACACACCATTCAACTTAAACGACTGAGAGTTCAATTTATGTTAATTTATTTCGATTTCAGTGGTTTTTAGCTAAATAATCGCTGAAAAAAGGAAAAAATTGTTATTCAGAATCAATGAACCTCCCAAATCTACACTTTAGTGTGCCCGATGACACCCAAAAAAATGTTGAGTTAGGCGCATCTAAAAATGTCATAAAAAATGTGACATTTGAGAATCACGACGCCTATATAAGTTTGGGGGTACTACTACTAACTAATAAAAAACGAATGAAGTAAAATAACAAGCAGATTAAATTTTGTTTTTGTTTTGCTTACGGCACCTTCCAGAAACATATGCTATAAACAATTCAATTATGCCTACACTGATGAACCTTAGATTTTTAACAATACAAAAGTTGATCAAAAAGACATTTTCACAAAATACTAGAATAATATCAATAATGCTTACCTCCTTATTATACATAATAGAATCGTCAGCTCATACTTACCTAATGAAATTTTTGGTTTTCTTTTTTAAAACAGACATTAAATACTTTCAAAATATTTGAAGAATATAATTTTTAACAGTCACCGTCACTACTTTCGTAGACACTTATGTACAAATTTGTAAATCTATAATCTGCTATATTCTTCCGTAGTTATTTATTTTATTTATTCAATTTCATAATAGAATTTTCAAATTAAAAATCGACTTTTTCATTCCAAAGATGAAACCTTCTGTCAAAAATGGAATAATGTTCAACACAATAGTTGAAGTTCATCTTCTGTCGAAAATGGAATAATGTTCAACAAAATAGTTGAATTTTTGAACGAAAGAGATTAATTCGGAACGCGTAATTTAATAGAACAAATCTTCAAATTAAAAATCGAGTTTTTCATTCCAGAGATGAAACCTTCTGTCGAAAATGGAATAATGTTCAACAAAATTGTGGAATTTCTAAACGAAAAAGATTAATTCGGAACGCGGAATTTAATAGAAAAAATTTTCAAATTAAAAATCAAGTTTTCCATTCCAAAGATGAAACCTTCTGTCGAAAATGCAATAAAGTTCAACAAAATAGTTGAATTTTTAAATTTTGAAATTAAAATGCGAATTTTTAATCTAAAACGTCGAACTAGATTTTCGAAATAGACTCGGTTACCAGTGTTATGTAACAGTTCTGTAACAGATCTAGAACGATGCGAAAACCGATCTGTAACATTTCTAGAACAATTCTAGAACTCAATTACAAATGGTGTATAATAAATATGTAACAGATCTAGAACGCTGTGACAACCAATCTATAATATTTATAGAACAATTATAGAACTTTGGTACGCTGCATTGTGAAAAATCTAGGGCAATTCTATAACAGTTATATAATAATTCTAAAACTACTATGTATCTTATATGGAACAGTTTTATGTGCCCCTCACAGACTACAATAGCATATCTATATGTTTTTAGGGTCACTGAATTCGAATCCGGTGTCCAAATAACCAAGTTGGCTCGTATTTTTCTGAAAATCGCAAAAATAGACGTAAAATCGGCGAATACAGCGATTTTTCTTCTATACTTTTGCAACAAAAAAATTTTCATGCCCGGTGGTCTAAATCAGCATATTCTTATGTTTTTGTGGTCGCTGAATCCGAATCCGGGGTCAAAATAACCCAGTTGGCTCATATTTGATCGAAAAATGCAAAAATAGAGGTAACATCGACGAAACCAGCGGTTTGTCGTGCATATTTTTGCAAAAAAATATATATGTTCATCCCCGGTGGACTTATCCAGCATATGCTTATGTTTTTGGCATCACTGATTCTGAATCCGAGGTTCAAATAACCCAGTTGGCTCATATTTGATCGAAAAACGCAAAATTAGACATAAGATCGACGAAAACCTTTAAACCTTTACCTTCCTCGACTGGGATTGTCGTTCATTGTAGATTCCCTTTGCGTCTTACGTTTCGAGGTTTTTAATTTGCGTTAGTCTCCTTGCATGGCAATAGTAGGATTTTTTGTGAATAAGTTTTATTTTCTTTTAGCGTTACCCAGGAACAACGACGTGGACGTAGCAAATTCTGTTCCCTTTGGGGTGCTTTATTACTGTGAGTCCCCTTGCCGCTCACGGTTATAGGGTTCTTTTATTTGTTATTTTTCTTTATATCGCTTGTATCGAACCCTTTTGTCCTTAAAAAACCTACGTAGTGGGTTTCGCTTTCGTTTGGTACCTTGATCGACTTGATCTCGTTTTAAACTCCAACAGTAGTTAGCCATCATGTTGATATCCCAACATCCCTGATATCGCCTCTCCATCTCTTTTATATCCTGGTGGAAAAGTTCGCCTTGCTTTTCACTAAAGTTTTCCAGGTTGTCTGGAAACTTATTTATATCCGAATGAAGAAAATGTAGCTTCAAATTCATAAGGCAGTCTAGTTTACCAAAATTTGTTACCATTTCTGAAACCACATTTTGATATCTGGACTCTTCTTATTACCTAAAAAGTTTTTTACAACATTTTTAAAATTAAGCCAGGCATCTTTTTCAGTGCCAGACATTTTTGTAATGAATTCTGGATCCTGTAACATTTTTTTTGTCTGCGGTCCATCGAAGATCCCCTCTTTTAATTTTGCTTCGGAAAATTGTGGAAATGGATCTTCCAAATACGCATAGCAATCGCCATCCTTGTCAAGCGCTTTGGCAAACTGTTTCATAAGACCTAGCTTTATATGAAGGGATGGAATCAAAACTTCTTTCAGGTCAACTAGAGGATCTTCAATTATATTTTTTTGTCCTTGCTCAAACAATGTTCTTTTTGGCCATCTTTTTTTTTTTGTACTGACGAACGCGATCTCGACTGTCCCATAAGCACAAGTGACAAGGTGTTTTGTATACCCTGATTGCTATCCGAAAACGATTCCAAGAACTTTGAGATCCTCGCAAATTTCCCCCGGTGTTATTTGAACCCCAGATTCTAAATGAGTGATACCAAAAACATAAGGATATGCTTGATAAGTTTACCGGGGATGAAGACTTTTTTAAAGGTAGTTTTTAGCCAATTTATTATGAATGTTTTGAAATAAATGTAAAATATCGAAAAATGCCCCAAAATGTCTTTCGGAGACGTCCAATTATAAATTTAAATATTTTTATAGAACTTTCCACGAGGCAAAACATTGGAGAACGTCCTTACATCTTTACGATGTTGCGATGGCGACGTATTTCTGTATCGTAAACTTATCTTTAAATATCTCTAACATATTTTAATGAGATAGAGAGAGAGAGAGAGAGAGAGAGAGAGAGAGAGAGAGAGAGAGAGGGAGATAATACTTAGTTGCTTAGAACTCAGCGCACGTGCGCTTAATGTGTTTCAATATATTGTTCTATGATCTTCGATACAAAAATATGTTTTTGTTTATATTAATAGAATTGCATTATTAAAAAATGTATTAATACTTTCATAAATGTTTATCTGTGTTTTGATAAAGAATATTAATATTCTTCAATTATAATTACAAAACAGCGTTGTTTCTTTTTAAATAAATTTTGTTTAGAAAAGACAACATGGTAGTACAATCCTTTCTTCCCGTTATTAGTTATGAAATTACCTATTTTATTTAAGGAATTCAACCCTTAAAAGTCCCCTTACTTTGGTATAACGTTGAGGTCCTCATGGGGTCGTTGAAGACCCCAGCCGTAATTTTTTATTGCGTAGAAGCTTTTTAATATTTTGGCGTAAAATTTTGTTGGCTACTTCTTGAAATGTCTTGTTATAAGATAATCTTACTTGTTAAATGATTTCTTTTTATTTTAAGACATTGAACAAAAGATTAAAAACTGAAGAAGAAGGAACTTCGTAAATTTCAATATAAAGTGTCAGAGCACTAATGACCCCATGGGGACTTTTCAGGGTTAATGAAACGGTTTCCACAGAACGTCGAAGTAACATTCGGACGGCACAATAAAGATAATAAAGTTAATAATAATAATAATAATAATATAGACAACAATAAAGATCGTCTGTGCTAGAACGTGAACGCTAGAACTTTAGTGCTAGAACTGTTAAGTAACAGATCTCAATTTTTGTTCTTGATTTATGCTAAAACACATTTGCAAAAGGATTTTATAACTTCGATATACAATATTACGGCACAGTTCTAGAACAAGCTTGGATCAAATGTTACAGAACGTCTGTGATTGGTCACCCTGCTGGAAGTAAAAAGATTCAAAAAGATAGAAACTTATGTATAGAAAAAGATAGAGATATTCAATCCTTCCCAAATGCACACTTTGCATCCCACAAACTCTATTGTTTTCTTTTCTCGCTCTATTCGTCGCGTCTACTTAAATCTATCTCCTTGTATCCTTGACTCTATAACTGACGGCCACAACTGTCTATCTTTTTCTATTCATGGTGTTCACAAATGTGTATCTTTCTCTCTCACTGACTGCATCCCTTGTGGTTCCATGGGCCTATCTTTTTCTATCTTTGTTGTTCACAAATGCCTATCTTTACCTATTTCAGCCTACCCACTATCAACGATGTATTTCGAATTTCAAACTCCCGCAAAATAGTATTCAACGAGCAAGGGTTTATATACCTAACAAAAAAATTCCCCAGCTTGACGACTTACTAGTCAAAGTTGGAACCCTGCAAAGGCGTCTACTTACCCTCCAGTTATAGACGGTGCAAATGATTTCACTTGTGTCTGACTTTTACAGTCAGCCATCTACTGGGAACCTGCGGGGACTAAGTCAGGGATGTACGTCAACTAGCGCGCGCCTCACTAAGGATAAACGTGGATAATCGGAGGATTTGTTTAGATAGAGCGTCTTAGATTCAAGAAGATAGGGCTACCTCATATTGAAAAAAATAGAAATGGAGTCATTTGGATTGGGAAATAGGTATTCAAAAAGATAGACTAAATTTTGGTTTGCTCAACGAACAGAAAAAGATAGAGGTGAATAAGTGGAGGATTCATATAAATATAAAGGAAGGGATTCAAGAAAATAGGGCTATCTTAGATTTTAAAAAGCTAGAAATGAATTCACTTGGATAAGCAAATAGGGATTAAAAAAGATAGACGAAATTTAAGATTGCCCAACGGATAGAAAAAGATAGAGGTGGATAAGCTGTTGATTGATTTAGATAGAAAGATTGATATTCAAGAAGATAGGGCTATTTTATATTTGAGAACAGATAGAAATGGATTCAAATGAATTGAAAAATAGGGATGAAAAAAGATAGACAAAATTTAAGATTGCCCAACAGATTGAAAAGAATAGAGGCGGATAAGTGGAGAATTCATTTAGATGGAAAACTGGGATGCAAGAAGATAGGGCTATCTTATATATCAGAAAAGATAGAAATGGATTCACACGGACAGGAAAATATGGATTAAAAAAGATAGACGAAATTTAAGATTGCCCAGCGGATAGAAAAGGATAGAGGTGGATAAGTGGAGGATTCATTTGGACAGAAAAACTGGGCTGCAAGAAGACAGGGCTATCTTAAATTTCAGATAATATACAAATTGATTCACTTGGATAGGAAAATAGGGATTAAAAAAGGTAGACGAAATTTAAGATTGCTCAAAGGATAGAGGTGGATAAGCTGTGGATTCATTTAGACAGAAAGACTGAGATTCAATAATAGAGGGCTATCTTATATTTCAGAAAAGATGGAAATGGATTCACATGGACAGGAAAATATGGATTAAAAAAGATAGACGAAATTTAAGATTGCTCAACGGGTAGAAAAAGATAGAGGTGGATAAGTGAAGGATTCCTTTAGACAGAAAAACTGGGCTGCAAGAAGACAAGGCTATCTTAAATTTCAGAAAATATAGAAATTGATTCACTTGAATAGGAAAATAGGGATTTAAAAAGATAGACGAAATTTAAGATTGCTCAAAGGATAGAAAAGGAAAGAGGTGAATAAGCTGTGGATTCATTTAGATAGAAAGACTGAGATTCAATAATAGAGGGCTATCTTATATTTCAGAAAAGATAGAAATGGATGCACATGTACAGGAAAATAGGGATTAAAAAGGATAGACGAATTTTAAGATTGCCCAGCGGATAGAAAAGGATAGAGGTAGATTTATTTAGATAGAATGACTGGGATTCAAGAAGATAAGGCTATCTTCGATTTTAGAAAAGGTAGAAAAAGATTCAATGAGATAAGAAGATAGGATTTGAAAAAGAAAGACAAGAGTTTGGATTGCCTAACGGACAGAAAAAGATAGGCGTGGATAAGCCAAGGATTAATTTGGAAAGAAACACTAGAATAGGGATTGGGAGTGGAAGAAAAGGGATACATGCGGACAAGTGGCGGATAGACATTGATACGAACATTGGGATTCAAAAGAAAAGAGGTGATTGTAGATTGGAAGAAATGGACACATCGGTTTTTTCCATTTCAATCTTAAAGATAGAAATTGATTCAAACGTATAGAGACTCTATCCATTTACTTTCAACAGGGCAGTTCTAAAACAATTACGTATTAACTGTTCTGGAACAGTTATTAATCTTTGTTACAGATCGTCTGTAATTGGTCAGTGCGAGAACAATTACGTAACAAGTGTTCTGGAGCAGTTATTATTCTTTGTTTCTAATTCGTTCTAGAACACACTTGTAATAGGGTTCTAGAACTTCGATACAATACAATTACGGCACAGTTCTAGAACAAACTTAAAACAAATATTATAGAACGTCTGTGATCAGTTTGTTCTAGAACAATTCCATAGCGACTGTTACAGAACAGAGCTATCACATAGTTCGAGAACAGTTATGTCACAATTTTGACACAGTGTTCTAGAACACTGTTACCTTTTTGTTCTAGAACAATTCTGTCACCATCATGTAACAACTGTTATAGAACACAGTTCCTTTTTTGATCTGGAACAGTTACAGAACGTTTTTGCTGGGTGTTCATCAATATAGGTGATTTTTCTGCCCAAAAAAAGATGACTTTTTAGAAAAATTTAGATAAAACCTTCAACAAAAGCAAAAAAATGAATCTAGAAAATTCACGATTTTTCTCTTATCTCTAGGGTACTTCTTGGTGTTCAAAAATCTGGGCTATAATTCTCGGTTTTCCCAGTCAGTGATACCCGACTTGAACTTGTGTATTTCTTAAACTTTTTGTCACTTACGATATGTGGTTGACTTTAATTTTTTTAAGTCTAATATTTAGGGGTTGATGTTGATAATCCAATGATTTTTTCGATCGCACCTGGTGTGATAATTCTGAAAAAAAGAACCCGAAAATAATGATGATGAGAGTGGACCTGAAATGTAAACATAGAAACATAACCTATAATTTCTTAAGGTATTTGCAGATTTGCTCAATTTGGCATTAAATTTAACCAGCTATGAATAATAATTATAGCACAAATAGACAAAATGTACAAACGGATTTTAAGGTAAAATACTGGATAGTCAAAAAACACAAAATTGGCTTATTTATATCTCAAGTGACATCTTTACTGGCTTTTTGAAAGATGCCGGATTTAATTGACATATAATAATATTAATATAAGATACGACTTAAGATTTAAACATAAACGATTTAAATGAAATTAAAAATTTGGCATTCAGTATTCAGTTTAAAAAAATGCTTTTTTGATGCAGAAACTTACACCGTCAACTTTCTCTCTGTGTGGTCGTCCCGTTCCGTCGCAAAAGGATGAGGTAATCGCGGGGAAGTAAATCACTTCGTAATCCCACAAACGCAAAAATCACATAAACGTCGCACAGAGACACACACTTAAAGTTTGAGTTGAAGTTAATAGAAAGAAACACAAAATCAACGATAGAGAATATTTATAAAACAGAATTTCTGTAAATATAAGAAGGATAGTTTTCGACATAAATAAAATTAGAGACATCCGCTCCGCTTCAAATCACGAAGAAAACTAAAACAGTATTCACAGAGGTCCTCCAATTGTACAACTTACGGGGTTCAAAGGAACGGTGCCCTTTAGAAGGCGAGAACCGTAGTGACCACGTGTTCTCAAAATTTGTTTCGCTTAACAACAGGATAGTATATTTTTGAAAGTTCTACCACGTCGGTCCTTAAATTGACAGCATTCTCATTACCAGCAATATGACACATTTCCAACATCAGACGTTTGCGATAGTGACATTTATTCGCAAGAATTTTCGCGTTATCAAAATCGAAAAAATGATCCTTCTCAATACTATCGTTAATGCCCTGGCGAGAGTTTCGGATAGAAAAAATATCTATCCGTCTGAATCAATTTTAATCAGAAATCTGTACCCGAAACAATCAGTGTGTATTCTGATCTAATCCGAGATTGAACTACTGATTCCTATCCGACTGCATCTGAAGTAATCCGAGGTTGAAACCAAGATTCCAATCTGGCTGAATCTGATCTAACCCGAGATCGAAACAAGGATTCCTGTCCAATTGAATCTGAACTAATCCGAACTCAGATCAAGGATACCTATCCGACTGAACCTGAACTAATCCAATTTTGAAACCAATATTCCAATCGGGCTGAAACAGAACTAATCTGAGCATAGCCCAAGGCGTCCTATGCGACCGAATCCGAACTAATTCGATGTTGAAACGAAGATTCTAATCCGTCTGATAACGATTTAATCAGAGGTCATAGGGATTCCTATCCGAATGAATCCGAACTAATCCCAAAATCAGACCAGGAATTCCTATCACAATGAATCCGAACTAATCCGTGGTTGAAACCACGATTCCAATCCGATTGAATCCGCTCTAATGCAAAGTCCAAACAAGGATTCGCTTCCAGCTAAATCCTATGCCTCTCAATCGACTTAGTAAAATTTAACGAAAGCATTAAAATTTCAGAATTTACATTACGCAAGAAGGAATTAAAATAACTTAGTACACATATTTTGTGAACTTATTAGAAGGAATTAAATAAAATCAAAATATAACCACTTCTGAGGAATAAATAATATCTCTGTGAGGTGCGTTACCGGTACAATTAGAAGGAATTAAATATATTGAAAACACGTTCTCTTTGGGAGAATAGAAAACTGTGCGGCGGTCGCTATGGAAATAGAAGTGAATAAGTTTATCAGGTATTTTATTCGTGTTGTGGCATTTTAGACAGATGGAATAATCGAGCATTCAAAATAATAGAATAATCTTCACTTTTGCGCTGAAATCTGAAAATATTAATTTTTCTCTATTCTGCGCTTATTACTGGGTTTCCATTCGACTTAATCAGAATTCGCATCAAGGATTTCTATCGTACTGAATCCGACCAAGTCGGTGGTCAACGGAGTGATTACAATCCGAGGTGAAGGGTGCAGATTATTAAAATAGTATGACATATATACTTCAATTATTTGTTGATAAAATTTTATTTCAAGTAGCTAGTACTGTAAATAGGTACATATAGTTTACTCATTAATACTGTAGAAGGTTACTCCACTGCTTAAATTCTGTATAAAACTAATCACTATATTAAATTATTCTCTTATAAAATAACTTCATTTTAAGTGCCTAGCTCCGCAAATAGGTACATACATTCATTAATACTCTGGAACTTCATCGGCCGCTTAAATTCTGTAGAAAACTAATGACTATATTAAATTATTTTCTTATAAAATAACTTAATTTTAAGTGACTATCACCGCAAGTTGCCCCGGTAAAAGTTTCGGATTGGAATTTATTTCGAAATCTGTAGCCGAAACAATCCGAAAAAAGTTTACATCCGAAAAAAGAGATTGCAAATTTTGTTCGGATTGAGTAGGAATTATTTTAAACCGATTTGGATCGAACGAAATTAAGAACTTTCTTCTGAATAGTTCGGATACAAATTTCGGAATAAATTTCTATCCGAAAAATCTTACCAGGGAGGTACGTATATATATTTTAAAATAAATTTAGGTATTTAGGCGTTTACAAATTAAAGAGAAAACGTAACATGTGAGCAGGAAGACATTTTTCCTTGTAACACCTAAACCTTTGTAACAGTTAATCAATCGGAGTCTTTTATTATGTAGGTACTTATATTATTCATATTAAAGAACTTAATTTCAAGTAACTAGCACCGCAAATAGGTACGTACTTATTATAATACGAATACTTTTCTCAAATAGACTCTGGCATAAATGATAAATATACTTGTTTAAATGTATATACTGTTTGGTACCAGAATACTTTTGATTACTTTGATATACGAGTAGGTTCGGTCATTTGAATATAGCACCCTTTATAATCTGAGGCGATTGCATTTTTGAGCATAAGGTCACGGTCATAATTGAGTATTCTAATATTACGACAAACTCGTTCGGTAACGTCAAAATTTATAAGGCTACACCACTTGGTAGACTGCAAAGCATTGTTTATATAGGAGTTTGACGAAAATTGATTATTTAGGCGAAATTAAGTTAAAAATCGTGATATAGCTTTGCTTTTAAGGTAGTAAAGCCATTTCTTTCATTATTTTGGGGAATTTGGAAAGTGTGTGATCAGGCAATTCACGACGATAAATTATAAATTGCCGTAACTTAGGGCGCAGTCCCATGGATACATATTAGGAGAGTAGCAGATTTGCGGAGTAAGTTATTCGACCAATCAGATGATTAGCGGGAGTTTGCTGAAAAGTGTTCCGAAAGTAATAAGTTCGACCCACGCAGGGACTTGAAAATAATTTAGAGCCTGCGCTCGTAATGTTTTCGAATATTTCAAAAGTATTTGATAAGTGAAAAAGGAAATTGTTGGTTACAATATTTTTCAAAATGTGTAAAATTGTTGTATAATAAGGGGACCTGCGAAAAGTGGTTAGTGGAATTTCCATGGAAACTCAATGGAATTTCCACAGAATTTCCATAGAGTATTTTCCGGGAAATCTTTTCACGTGCCTCTAAATTCCGAGCTGAATTTCTTAAATTCCGTTAATCCTATAAAATTACCGAAATTATCTAAATGCCTGGAATTTCCTAATGTAGCGAAATGCGTAAAATTTAAAATGCGTAGAATTTGGGTAATACAAAAATTAAAATTGATTTGCCTGCATTTCTTAAATATTCTGAATTTCTTAAATTCTTCAAATTCTCTAAATCACCTGAACTCCTGACATTCATAGAATTTTCAGTATTACATGTATTCTCTGAACTCTTTCAATTCCTTCAATTTCATGAATGTATTGAATTTCTTTATTGCTCTGATATTCCGAAAGTTCTACCAATTCTTTCATTCTTCTTAATTTCGTGAATGCTCTACATTCTCTAAATGTTCTAGAATCTCTGAAAATACCTGACCTCCCTGAAATTTTTGGGTTTTCTTGAATATTATGAATTTTCTGAATTTCTTGAATGTGCTGAATTTCTTGCATGTGCTGAATTTTCCATTTTCCTTGAATATTTGAAATTTCCTGGTTTCCATACATTTTCTGAATATTCTGAATTCCGTCAATTCTATAAATTTGTGAAAATCTGTCAATTCCTTCAATGTTCAGAAACCCTTGATTTTTCTGAATTCTCCTAATCTGCTAATCCATACACTTTCTTACCTACCTGTCCCAAGACCGTACATTGAACGGCTTATAGATTTGGACAATTAGAAGGCTCATAATAACGCACCATTTTAAGAAAAAACAAAGCATAATGCATACAAAAAAAGGCATCCCTATTGGATGATTTTTAATCCGCACATCACTTATATGCACCATGGCACAGGCCAGTTTCGATATATTTGCAGATTACATATTAGCAGATTATAAAAACTTTCCTTGTTCTATTTATTTAAAAAATGGTTACAAGAAAACGCGATGAGTAGAAAAATATTTTTCTTAAACTTGGCTAGTCATCCCGAATCCCATATTTACGTTTTTTTGCACAAATTATCTGCAAAACCATAATATTTTATTATATCAATACTCACCCCAGAATAATTCCCGTCGTTATTACACATTTAAACAAATATGTTAACCACTATTTTCCTTTTTCACTTGTCAAACACTTTTCACATATTCGATACACATTACGAGCGCCGACGCTAAATTATTCTCCAGACCCTCCGCAGGTCGAACTTATCAGTTTCGGAACACTTTTCAGCAAATTCCCTGCAATCATCTGATTGGTCGAATATCCTAATACGCAAATCTGCTACTCTGCTAATATGTATCCATAGGAATGCGCCCTTAGGTGATAATCTCAATAGTCGGCGACTTATGTCATAATACTTTCTGATAGTAAGTGATTTTAAGTAGTTTCATATCAAAAGAGATACATCAAAGAGACTTTAAAGGAGTTGAAAAAATGTAAGTGTTCTAAGGAAATCTGAAGAGATTTTTAATGATTTAAAGAATTTGAAGGGATTTCAAAAAAAAATCGGAGGAGTTTAAGAATTTTCAAGAAATCGTTCAGGATTTATAAAAATTCAAGTGATTTTAAGAAATTACTATAGGGAGTTGACGGGATTTAAAATTTCCTTTTAAAGGATTTAAAAATAATTCAAAAAGTTTTACGGATTTACAAGACATTTTAAAGAATTTTAAGAGAGTTTTCGTGATTTTAAAGAATGTCAAGTGTGCTATTGAATGTTATTAAAAAAGATTTTATTTCATTTTAAGAGATTTCTAAGGGTTTAAAATAATGCAGAGCTGTTTAAAACATTTTCAAGAATTCTTATAGGATTTCTAAAAATTTAAGTTATCTTAAGGAATTACTAGGGACTTGACGATATTCTCAAGTTTTTTTAAGGATTCAGAAATAATTCAAAATAATTCAAAAAGTTTTAAGGATTTGCAATAGATTTTATGAGATTTTAAAACAGTTTTAGTGATTTTGAAGAATGTCAAGCGAGTAATTGACAAGTTAATTAAAAAGATTTGAAAGGATTTGAAAAAATTTAAAGATTTTAGGGATTTTCAAGAGAATTAAAGGATATTTTATAAGATTTTAAGACAGTTTTAGTGATTTTAAAGAATTTCAAGCGAGCTACTGAATGTTATTTACAAAGATTTTAATGAATTTAAAGAAATTTCGAGGGATTTAAAGAAATTCAAAGATTTTAAGGATTTCAAAAGATTTAAAGGAATTTAAGAAAAATTGGCAGGTTTTAAGCGATTACAATTAATTTTAGTCAATTTCGAGATACTTCGAAAGATTTTAAATGATTACAAAGAATTTGAAGGGATTAAAAAAAATTCGGAGAACTTTAACGAATTTCTAAGAAAGATCACAGTCTTTAATAATTTTTATTTTTTCCTTGTATCTTTCTTAATGCAAAAATAACCGCTTGACATCTCTGAAAAACACACTTGAACGCACTAACAAAATTACAAAATTTTGACCGCCAACTATCACAACATTGTAACCTAACCTCAATCACGGAAAACTATATATTTTTTTATGGATTATCCAAATCGCACATTTTCCAAATTGCCAACAATAATGAATGAAATGGCTTTTCTGTCGGAAAAGAAAAGCCATATCACAATTTTTCAATTATTTTCATCTAAAAAATTAATTTCAGACAAAATCCTATATAATCAATGCTTTTCAGTCCATCAAGTGGGAAAACCGGATAGATTTTGACGTTAGCGATCGAATGTGACGCAATGTTAAAATACCCAATAGGATAGGTGAAAATGTCAGGAAGGCTAGCATAGTTGTTATATATTTGCATTTGAATGTATGCGACTTCCTGCGAAAACTATTCTGAATGTCAAAGTAAGTTATAAATGTATAAATAGTAAAATTTTTCAAGTGCAGAATACATATGTGCAATTATGTTTCATTCTTTTGTCAGCTGAAGATCTTTCAGGTTTTAAAATAAAATCCTGCAAATTAAAAAAAATCCTTAACATTTGAATTTATAAATAATAATGGGAACACTCATTATATGTAGAAGACATTAGAGTAATTTTAAGAGATACTTAGAAGTTTAAAGAATATTACAATTAAATTTAGAACTTGAAATGATTTCAAATATTTTAAACGAAGTTTGCAACCCGAAAAAATTGGGCTATTCTTACCGAAATTTAGGTGCATTATTGTAACAGAAAATTTAAAAATATTTTAAGAGATTTCCAAAATGATCAAAACAGAACCTGGAAGATTTTAAGGATTTTCTTTCATTTTCAGGATTTTCCAAAAGTTTCAGGAAAAATTTGGTTAATTTTAAAATGTATTCAGAAGTTCTAAACCAAACTGTTAACACACTTCTTTTCAATTACTTAAAGACTCTTCAAGTTTTTAATTAATTTTGTTCAATTGATATTTATACGTCAAAATTTAACAATTTCACTTACAAAATAAACATTTCTTAAACAGAACAATTCAAATTGTAACGTTAAAAGTTGAAAAGCTCTTTGCAATTCTACAGATTTAAAGCTTTCTATGTAAAACAATTCAGTTTTAAAGTGTTTACTTTTACATCTATTTGTATTCAATTTACTCGTCTTCAATCAATAGTGAAATTTTTAAAGGCAAATTTTTCTGCTTAAAATTCGTAAAATTCCCGGTTAAGAAATAAATTCACTGTTATTTCCCAGTTTTTCTCGTTCTCAGAAAATTTCCGGTCATTTCCCGGTTTCCCGGTCCAGCGGCCACCCTGAAATATGCACCAACTATGTGAACCTTCCTGATATTTTCACCTATCCTATCATGGTCGTGACGTCATGCTAAATTACAATACAGATTTTGCGATGAAAATTAAATAATGTAATAAAATGAGTTTTATAAAATAAATTTCGCTATTTAAGCGATTACAATTTAAAAGAAAATGTAAAAAATGAACAGAGACATTTTTCCCTTTAAAGTACTAAGATATAGGATTTCAAAAATACTCATTCTAAATACTAATAAGGGTTTCAACAATTAAACATAAAACATTCGAAGCGTTTTTAGTAAATTTCTTCACTTTCGTTCACCTGTAATTAAAGAAAAACAGAGATAGGACGATAGACTTGCTTTTTCTAACAGTTAGAGCGTGCAATGTCTAATAAACTTATAAATTAAAGTATTTATGTTTACAAACTCTAGCTCAACCGTTACTTTAGAATTTAATAATATCTTTCAAATGGTCAATGAACCCCAACTGATGACGTGAAACATCAATATTTTTTAAATTGTCACTTAACCCCAACTGATAACGTCGAACCTTTAGCACGTAATTTGTACGTTGTTAACAAATTTTATGGAAGATAATGAAAAACAAAAAAGACTGTGTATTTGTAATTCAATACATCGAACTCTCGCTTTCAGTGCCGAGCCGGGTTTTTCCTTCAAATAGCCTTGGCCTGAATTCGCTCTGCTCCCCTGAGAAACTGCATGGGCCATCAGTTCTAGGAAGGCCAAAAACAGGGGGACTATAAGCGAGAGTTCGGTTTATTTAAAATATAATTTACATTCTTCTCAGATTGGATTAAGCTTCGGCACACGTTTTTAGGGTATTAAAAGGAAGAAAAAGTTCCTTAACCAGCCATTCATGACCAAAGTTTCTGGTTTTATCCATTAAAATTGCTTTTTAAGAAATAAAAAATATTGTTTTCCACGAAAACTGTAAGAGCTATGCAATTTGAAAAATGCTGATAAAAATTAAAAATTAAATTTTTCGATAAAACTATAAAAGAAAAGAAAAAATATAATATACACACCATCAGTTTCTCTTGATCTTCCAGAGAAGCACTTCTCACTTGTTTCTCACAAGCATTTTCTTTTTCTTCCTCTTCGACATCAGCAATATCTGCTTCATCTTTTTCGATGTGAGCGATTTTTTTAGAACGAACAACGTCTTCTTGTTCAGTACGAGCCCTCTTTGGTTTCTCCTCGAACCCCCTTCCAATTTGATTTTGACTTTCTGTCAAAGAAGCTGAAAAGGGGAGAAATGGCTCTAACTACAAAAGTAGATAACCGACAAAATCTGCTGCACGTTCACCGTATTGAGTGGTGGGCTTAATTTCTGTGTTGACCAATACTCAAAAGCGCCTGCAATATCATTTACTTATTTTCTTATAGGAAAACAAAACTTGTTTGTATTAAAAAATGGAGAAAATTGAGTTAGGGTTATGTTTTGGATCTTTCCCATGAATTATATCGCTTGAAATAGTCTAAATGAAGCATCAGATCCGTGAAGTTTAGCTCGATTTTGACGATTCCAAGCGGTGTAATTGATGGGAAAGTTCCAGAACATAACCGTAACTCAATTTTCTCCATTTAGTGACTTTTGTGCTTTTGTTTTTCATCCCCTTAAATGGTACACGTAAAAACTTAAAAGAAGACGTACTTTGAATAGCTATTATTTTTGTGAGGTCCAGTTTCTCTCTTGTCTCCTTTACCGGTGCCCTATTGGACGATTTTCCTGTAACTGAGCTTCGCAACAATACTTCCTCGCCAAATACAGATCTGGCGGGAGTTTGAGCGAATAAGGAAGCTGTGTTGCTCGAATTTATTATGATACTATTCCATTTCTCAGCTGGAATCCAAATATTTTCATCAAGATAAACCTGGCACACAAAGATATTTGAATTGTACAAATTTTACAATTCCACTTTCGAAGGGTAGTAGGAAAACGAGAAGAAATTTTCCTTAAACAGCTCATCAAACAATTTATTATAGAATGTCCTTTTGCTCATTTCAATCGTAAATTTACGTCATCACAGACCTCTCGAAGTTAAAAGTGAATACGTGACATTAAGCATAAAATTACTGGATAATTAAGCTACTCAATTTGAAACTGTGCAATTTTTATTGCTTGAATTTCAAATAGGGGAGACCACTCTACAGTAGATTATGATATCACAGTAGATAATCATGGGGGACATGGTTAGGTCGAGTGAAAGTGTGCGGAACGTGTCCATATCGACGAAGTTAGGTGTAATAGCAGCAGATGGCGTGAAGTGTAATATGTAAAAAGACCGATATCGATAGAGACAAGACTGACAAAACTGAAAAGACTGAAACTAACTTAGATAATAGACGAGTCGAACAAACGGGGTAGAGGGAGATCACCAAAAGAAGAAAAATTAGTAAGAGAAGCTCAAAATAACAAAGATACATGAGATATTCAAAGTTTTCGAAAAAATAGTCACATAATCAACAATACAGAACACAATAAATGCATCGAGTGCAGATCAGGCAATACAGAAAGAGAAAATTTTAGAAAAGGAGAAAAACAAATTTGATTTCCCAAATCCAGTGTGAGAGGGTGGGAATTCGGAAACTGCTTTAAAATATTTCTGGAAACACATGCAAGACCTACAATTTGAGAACCGGCACATGAGATTACAATTAGAGAAGGAAAAGGAGAATCGTGAAAAAGAGATAAGACAGTTAAACGATGAATTGAAAAGAAAAACAGAAGAATAGGAAGAAGAAAGAACAGACTTCACACGTAAATTCGATCCAATTAACTCCATCGTTGGGATCCAAGAGAATAACCAGATTATAGAGGAGATAATGAAGGCGAAAGTAGTGGAGATTGAAAATAAAATAAGGAAAGAAAATAACTCAATTCAAGCGGGAAAGTCGGTTTTCAATAGGGGAAAGGAGGAGTACACATACAATAGAGACTTTCTTGAAATAAAAAGAGCATTTGAATTTGAATTTGATTTTCATTGTTCATGATCTCACCAGAGAAGAAAGGAGAATACAAAGGAAAATAGTAGACATGGCTCAGACTGAAAGAGAACAGAGTAAGGAGGTAAAGTTAGGGTACCAAAAATTGAGGGTTAACCAAGTTTGGATAAGTTGAAAGGATCTGGAGATGAGCCAGAGAAGAGAAGATACAAATTTTCAGTATCTCCAACGACCTTCAACAAAGAAAAAAGAAAGGGTGAGAGAGCAGGGGGTGCAAATTTCTATTTTGGAATGTAGCTGATGTTAGGAAAAAAACAGGGACTTCCGAAATTCTATAAAAAGTTTTGATTATGTCGGATTAACTGAAACTTGGATTGAGGAGAAAGATTGGGCAACATTCAGGCAACTGTTACCTAATGGATTTAATTGGGTGTGTCAATTTGCCATGAGAGAAAACAAGAAAGGAAGAGCAAGTTAGGTATCATTACAGGAACCAAGAGAGAAATAAAAGAAATAGAAGGAGATAAAATTAAAGATTTGATAGCTAGACTAGATGAAGAAATAAAGGAGAAGGGGAATGAAAACTTGCTAATCGGAGGAAACTTTAATGCAAGAACGGGTTCAAAGAGAGCAATTTAGAGAGGTCCAGAAGAGAAAAAGTAAAAAGAGCATCTAAAGACAAAGGAGCCAATACAGAAGGAGATCAGCTAATGAAGTTAGTAAAAAGTAAAGGATGGTGTGCATTAAATGGCAACTTAAACGCATGCTCCCTGGGAACCACGTAACCAAACTAGTCCCCGTTTATGAATATTTTTGTTGGTGTTCACTATGTCCAAATGGATTGAGATATCGTGTTTAAAATTTGACAGATTAAATGAAAAGCACTAAAGAATGTTTGCATACATCAATATGTTTACAATTACAATGAAAGTTTATTTCTAAATTGAGAAAATAGGAAATTACCATTCGAGTTGTAGTACTTTGCAGATAATTTTTGGTTTGATGCATTTCAGATTTTTTTATTTGCGTATATGGAGCACTGACACAAATTTTTGACTTTCTATATAAGTTTATAAATCCTGAACACGATATCTCAATTCGTGTGGATGTAGTGAGGAGCAAAAAATAAAAATCATTCTACACAAAAATTTAATGAACGAACTTAGTCATGTGATCTCGACTTTATCGACGTTTAAAGTTTATTTTTTTCTTCGCTAAAAATCGCTAAAAATGCTCCAAAATAGTGATAGGTTACGTATGTGCAGATACGTATTTGTTTATTTGCAACGAATTTGCAAATTTTATTGTTTATATTAATTTACAAAAATGTTTAGACGATTTAGTTCCAAATTTCTGTCAGTGCTCAATATACGCGAATCAAAAAATCTGAAATGCATCAAATCAAACATTATCTGCAAAGTGCTACAACTCGAATGGTAATATCCTATTTTACCAATTTATAAATAAACTTTGTTTGAAATTATAAACATACTGATGCATGCAAACGTCCTCTAGCGTTTTTTATTGAATCTGTCAAATTCTAAACACGATATCTCATTCCGTATGGACATAGTAAGCAAATTGTTTTATTTATCTTTAGTGGGTCTCAGGAACGACGTAAGGTCTCTTTTGTTTTTAAACGCCGTAGTTATGTCATAATGCCCGAGAACTCTCGCAATTTGCTCAGATAGACCTTCAACATATGGAATGCTAATAAAAGACCTAATTTCCGCGTTTTGAACTATTTCGTCAACTCTACGTTGTTCATTTTGGGCCAAAATATGTAATCTGAAATTTATATTATCTTTAACAAATTTTTCCGGGTAAAAGTTTTCGCGAAGTATGTCTTTCAAATTTTTTTGATGATTATGGTTTATTCGAAAAAAGAATAGCTCTGTCAACCATATTAAAAACTACACTTTTTTTGTATTTTTGTGGGTGATTTGAATCAAAATTTAGGCATCTACCAGGCCAGGTGGGTTTGCGATACCAATGACACTTTATTTCTTGAAATTCATTCCTGTGAAGAGTTACATCCAGAAAGTTTATCGCTCTATTTTGTTTACAACAGTACTTGAAAACCTATTTTGGGTAAAATACCCGATCTTCTAAAAGATAATGCTGAGCTTTGCACTTCAAGACTCAAAGAAAGGAAACTATTGTTACCTGGCACTAGAGTAACTGTTTACAGAAATAGAGAAGAAAAGTTTATCAAGTACTTTTCAATGGACAGTGGCATTGTGTATTGTAATGATATCGAAGGACTCATTAATTTATATAAAATAAACTTACATACGCCAGAGGATTGGCGTCTTTTCATAGATTCGTCTACAGAAAGTCTGAAAGCAGTACTATTGCATCATGGAAATAAGTACGCTGCAATTCCAGTAGGTTACTCAACTACACTGAAAGAATCGTATGATACTTTCCAATTACTCCTGATAAAAATAAATTAGAATATCCATAATTGCTTTATTCGTGGTGACTTCAAAATAATAAATCTTATAATAGGTTTACAATCAGAAAACATTAAATACCCTTTTTTTCTTCGCTTTTGGGACAGTCGTGCAAGGGATGAACATTGGATAACGGAGAAATGGCCAGGCAGATTAGAGTGGACAGTTGGTCAGTATAATGTTGTTTATGAAAGTCTTGTTGACAGAAAAAAAGTATTATTGCCACCACTCCATGTAAAACTAGGGTTAATGAAGCAATTTGTGAAAGCCCTAAATACCGAAGGAGAATGTTTCAATTATATCAGATCTACATTTCCGCATTTAAGTGATGCCAAAGTTAAGGAAGGTATTTTTGTTGGGCCTGATATAAGAAAACTTATCAAAGATGATGACTTTATCAAAACCATGATATCTATTGAAAAGGATGTATGTTTGAGTTACAAAGATGTTGTACAGAAATTTTTAAGGAACAATCGAGATCTAAAGTTTAGAACTATTGTATCCAGTATGTTAAAGAATTTTAAAAGATTAGGTTGTTTGATGAGTATGAAATTACATTTTCTCAAATCTCCTTTGGATTATTTCCCAGAAAACGTTGGAGCATTTAGTGAAGAAGTGAGCGAACGCTTTCATCAATACTTTCACCAAAAAGAGCAACATTATCAAGGTCGATGCAATGTAAGAATGATGGCCGACTATTATGATCTTTGCAAAGAAATGATAATGACCCTACTAGTCATAAGCGAAAGTCTCTTCAACGATCGTTTGACATGAAGCGCGAACGTTTCCATAAGAAAACAAGCAATTACTTTCACCTTCATTGGACATACAATCGTAAGTCTTGCCTTAACTGGCTGGGCAATCTTAAGTCTTGCCTTGACTGGCTGGACGATTTAAAGTCTTGCCTTGACTGACTGGGCGATTCAAAGTCTTGCTTTGACTGGCTGGGCGATACAAAGTCTTGCCTTTATTGGCTGGGCAATTCAAAGTCTTTCCTTGATTGGCTGGGCAATCTAAAGCCTTGCCTTAATTAGCTGGAAAATATTAAGTACTTCCTTGCGTAACTGGACAATCCCAACTCTTTCCTTAAGTGGCTGGGCAATCGTAAGTCTTGCCTTGACTGGCTGGACGATTCATAGTCTTGCCTTGACTGACTGGGCGATTCAAAGTCTTGCCTTGACTGGCTGGGCGATACAAAGTCTTGCCTTTATTGGCTGGGCAATTCAAAATCTTTCCTTGATTGGCTGGGCAATCTAAAGCCTTGCCTTAATTAGCTGGAAAATATTAAGTACTTCCTTGCGTAACTGGACAATCCCAACTCTTTCCTTAACTGGCTGGGCAATCGTAAGTCTTGCCTTGACTGGCTGGACGATTCATAGTCTTGCCTTGACTGACTGAGTGATTCAAAGTCCTGCCGTGACTGGCTGGGCGATACAAAGTCTTGCCTTTATTGGCTAGGTAATTCAAAGTCTTTCCTTGCTTGGCTGGGCAATCTAAAGACTTCCCTTGATTGGCTGCGCAATCTAAAGTCTTGCCTTAATTGGCTGGAAAATACTAAGAACCTCCTTGCGTAGCTGGACAATCCCAAATCTTGCCTTAACTGAATGGACAATCGTAAGTCTTGCCTTGATTGGCTGGACGATTCAAAGTCTTGCCTTGACTGACTGGGCGATTCGAAGTCTTGCCTTGACTGACTGGGCGATACAAAGTCTTGCCTTTATTGGCTGGGCAATTCAAAGTCTCTCCTTGATTGGCTGAGCAATCTATTTCCTTGATTGGCTGGGCAACCTAAAGTCTTGTCTTAATTGGCTGGAAAATATTGAGTACTTCCTTGCGTAGCTGGACAATCCCAAGTCTTGTCTTAAATGAATGGGAATCGAAAGTCTTTCCTTGATTGGCTGCGCAATCTAAAGTCTTGCCACAATTGACTGAAAATATTAAGAACTTCCTTGCTTAGCTGGACAATCCCAAGTCTTGCCTTAACTGGCTGGGCAATCGTAGGTCTTGCCTTGCCTGGCTGGACGATTCAAAGTCTTGTCTTGACTGGCTGGACGATAAAAAGTCTTGCCTTTATTGGCTGGGAAATCCAAAGGCTTGCCATAATTGGTTGGGCAATCTAAAGTCTTGCCTTAATTGGCTGGAAAATATTAAGTACTTTCTTGCTCAGCTGGACTATTCCAAGTCGAGCCTTAAGTGGCTGGAAAATATTGAGTCTTGCCTTAATAAGCTGGAAAATCCTAAGTAAATTGACAATATTAAATGAATCATAACAGTAAATTTTTTTTAAAGCCCTAACTGTTTTCCATATTCGCTCTTCTGGGAGTTATAACAAAAAACTGAACCAATCGAAAAAGAACGCCCGAAAACCCCTCAGATAACATTTTCAAGGGACAATGGCATACCATCTCGGCATTAATGGGTTAATACGCTAAATTGAACAATTTCATTTTAAGGTTAGCCCACTTGTAGTGTGGAATTTAATTATTTCGCGAAATGTAAACGCCTAAATTCACTGCTCCCAGGGTTAGGTGGGTTAGCCTGCTTATGATTTGGTAGGGGTGATTTCTGGGTTTACGTGGATTAGCAGGTAGGTCGGTTAACCCACTCATGAAAAATAAAGATATCCTGAAAAATCCAAGTAGGTTTGAAAGGGGAAGATTAGTACTTTCAAATTCCATATTAGCTTTTGTGGTAGACATTTTTCTTGTTCGGTTACATTACCCCAAAAACAGCTAAAAAACGCGTTTTTACACATTTAAATTAGTATATCTTGAAAACCTGACGTACAGGAGCAATTTTGAGCTCGGATTCGGATTCAGCGCATCAAAACCCTTCGGAAATGTTTAGTCTGCTTTCTGGCTTTTGACTTTTGTCAAATTTTGTCGGCCTGTGTAATTAAATCACCGTTCCTTTGAACACCGTAAGTTGTAAAATTGGAGGACTCCTATGAATACTGTTTCAGTTTTCTTCTTGATTTCAAGCGGAGCGGCTGTCTCTAATTTTCTTTATGTCGAAAACTATACTTTTTATATTTACAGAAATTCTGTTTTATAAAAATTGTCAATCGTTGATTTTGTGTTTCTTTCAATTAACTTCTTCTCCAACTTGAAGTGTGTGTCTCTGTGCGACGTTTTTGTGATTTTTGTGTTTGTTGAATTACGAAGTCATTTACTTTCCCGCCATTATCTCATCCTTCTGCGATGAAACGGGACGACCACACAGAGAGGAAGTTGACGGTGAAAGAGAGAGGGGGTGGGGGGGGGGGGACGAAGAGAGTGAGAGAGAGGAGCTGTACGATATTTAAATACTAAGTTTATGCATGAAAACACATTTTTTTACCAAATACTGAATGCCAAACTTTTAATTTTAATTTCATTTAAATCTTATATCTGGCACGGAGCAGGACCCCTATCTTTGGTCGAAACTTTTGCCAATCTAATAATTTAAGAAATGCATGTTTTATAATGAAGTATTTTCATAAGACCTTAATGCCAATGAAAAAAATTTCCTCAAATCAATTCTATATCTACCTGAGTCAAAGCCGATATCAGCTTGT
>NC_046666.1:101054566-101063411 GCF_010883055.1 Belonocnema kinseyi | reverse complement strand
ACGGGTATACGGACGAGTAGGGGGCGCCATTTTTTTATCAAGTGATATTTCTAATGCATTGTGACTCTCTATTTCTCTCTGTTAATACTACTATGTATATTATTAATGTTAATATTACAATTCTATTATATTATAAAAGTCTTTTTTTCTATTTTGATCTGCATTTCAAAAAAATTCAAGAAATCATTGGCGATTCGTTTGGATAAAAACTCAATTATTTGGTTGAAAAATTTATTATTTTGTTGAAAATGTAACTATTCTGATGAAAATATGTTTTATGTGATGTTGAAAATATATTTTTGAAACTGACAATTAATCTAAATCATTTTTGGTTAAAAATGGACCTTTTCAGTAAAAAATTTAACTATTTACTTAAAAAATTTATCTTTTTTAGTTAAAAGTTCAACTTTTTGGTTGAAAAATCATGTATTTTGTTGAAAATTCGTATTTCTGTGTATAAATGAAATTGTTTTATGTAAAATTTATACATTTTAGTTAAATATTGAATTTTGAGGTTGAAATATCAACTGTAAATATTTCTTGGTTACAAAGTCTATTATTTTCTTGTAAATGCAACTATATTATTAAAAATTAAAATTATAATTTTTGGGTGGAAAATTCGATTATTCACTTAAAGTTGAAGTACTTGTAGCGTATTCGGTTATCCTGCACTGGTGCACTCAGATCTGCACCGGCGCAGGTCGGAGTGAGAAGGAAGAAGTAAGAAGAAGTAAGACGGAGCGATCAGAGTGCTCTTACTCTACACCAGTGCAGGATAAACGAATGTAAAAAAATTAATTTTTTCTCATTAAGGATTCAAAATTACAGTTGAAAATTCAACTATTTTCCTTTAAATTAACTTGTTTGTTAAAAATTGTACTGTTTTGTAAAAAATGCATCTTTTGGGCGTAAAAGTTAAATCTGATAGAAAGTTACACTATTTGGTCGAAGATTCAAATTCTGGTTGAAAAATCATATTTTTGGGTTAAAAATTCAGCTTTTTTGTAGATAATACTTTTTTTGAATTTAAAATAAAATAATTTCGTTAAAAGTTCATGTATTTTGTTGGAAATTGATCTTGTTCGGTAGAAATTTAATATTTTTGGTTGAAAATTGATCTTTTTTGGTTAAAAATGCAATTGTTGCGTTGAAATATCAACTGTACGTCTTCTTGGGCTTAAATGTCGATTATTTCACTAAGAGTTGAACTACTTTATAAAAAAATACGTTTTTTTAAACAAGTTTTTATAATTATGGTTGAGAATTTAACTATTTGGTTGATAATTGAACTCTTTAATTAATTGAAAATTCACTTTTTCGCTAAAAATTATTTTTATTTATCTGAAAATGTAACTATTCTAGGATTAATTAAAAATTATTCGCATATATTGGTTAAGTTGAAAAATCGCTTCTTTGTATAGAACATTAATCTGGAAATTGAATCTGGAAATTGAACTATTCCATTTTTGGTTGAAACTTTATCCTGTACATTGCATTAGTTAAAAACACAAATTATTCGATAGAAAATTAATTAATTTTGTCAAAAAGTAAACTTTTAGGATGAAAATTCATATATTTTGTTAATTAGACTTTTTCCCTAAAATCACCGAAAATAAAAGCAAAAAAGAAAGCTCCTGAAAGAATGAACCTCATCTCTGAATAAAATTGTAATGCGTTTACAATTTTTTAAAAATATTTCAAAATCGTTTATTTAAATGAGTCACGTTTTTTTCAGGGTGGCCACAATTTTTTATGAGAAAAATTTATCCAATCACCGTCCAATCTATCCAATTATCTTTCCATCTTTCCTTTTTTAAAGAAATTATTTACAAATTTAAAATAAGTTCGATTTCAATTTTTTTCAAATGTTCATATCAATTTTTAGCTTTTTCGATTATGATTCTTTTTCATTGAAACAATTTATAAATAAAATGTTTTAAATTAAATTTAAGGTATTAAAAATTGAAAAATAATTGATTTTACAAGATGATTCTGAAACCATTCAAAATTAAAGAATTAATAGTTAATTGTTTTTAAAATTATTTTTAATTTTAACTTTAAATATTATTTCAGTATAAAAATATTATATTTTTAACCCATTCAATTTGAAATTTTTAAATTAAAATAGAAAATTTCGCTAATTTTTAACAATATTTGACAATTCATTTAAAACAAGCCATTATAAACAATTATTAAAAGCTATATAAATTTGAACAGAAGGTTTCGAAATAGAAAGCACTGAATTGTTAAAATTGTAATGAGTTAAATTTTAACTTTAAACGCTACAATTTTATTTTTAAAAAAGATTCAAAATTATTTAAAAATTTAAATTATTTCGAATAATTTAAAAAACGATGCAGATTTTTGCAGATTAAAAAAAATCAAGCTTTTTGAGAATTAAATGAATAACAAAAATTGTTGTGATTGCCAAGAAAATTGAAAATGATTTTTTATTTTGAAAAATTAATTTTGACCGAATATTTGAAAAGATTTTAAAAATTAAAAAAGAAAAAAAGAATCAGGACGATTTCAAAGCAATTCCCAGATAAAAACTGTGATAAAAAATTGATTGTTAAATTGGCAAGGGAAAAGGTGAATTTTCGACCAAGAAGATTGATGTTTTATAAAAAAAAAATGATTTTCAAACTTGATGTCCGCTAAATTATATTCATGGTTTTAAATACTATTTATAACCATGAATAATATTTATCAAACCTTCATGATTCTTTCTTTCGTCGCCAGGGCGTTTTAACCCCACCTTTCAATAAACTTAGAATAAATTGACTCGCGGCACTTAGTCAAAAAATATAAAAGTATCTCGGACATTCGACAGCACAAGCGCGACTTTGATCGTCGATCACGCTTGTAGACTTCTGTTTGATGAAAGTGCGCCAATCGTGCGACACCCGCGCCCAACCGCATTGCCGAAAACATCCTTGCTCGTTAACTTTGGCAATTTTGACCGCAGGCCAATGCCCCCCCCCCTGACTTGCGCTATAAGTGGCGCGCGGCCACCGGCTAGCCATTAAATACAGCGCATTTCAAGACCAAGGCTGCTCTTCTCCCCGAGCCCCCAGAACGAGCAGATGGATGATCCTGACATAAAGGATCATTTTCGCCGAACCTCGCCTTCTTACCTTTTGGGACCCCCCCTTTTCTAGCATTTGCATGCCGCCTTCACGGAACAGTCGCAGCCAACCCCCTTTACGCAGAGAGTTACTCCCGTATCGGTGGGACCACCCCGCGACACGGAGAACTAAACGTCAGCACAAAGAGAGCATCGACGAAATTCGATTCCAGCATCGAAGAGCTCCATATCACCGTGGAAACCCCGTTTCACCACCAAACCGAACCATCTGTTTGAGTATGAGCTTTTAGTTCTCTCCCATGTAGGCGCTACATACCGCGTGAGGCAATTCACCCCCATCACCGTACCGCTAAGCGTCCTGCCTCCCTTGTCTCCTGGCAGCCAATCTAGGGTATCAGTGCGAACCAGTCTCGACGTAGATAACCACACGTCACCGAAACCGGACCAAACCACTCCTGGATGTCATACACGCTCCGTCAGTCTCTCGCTTATGACCTCCCCCCCCCCCCCCCCCCCCCCGATACTCGCAACGCGGATCCAACATACCTCGATCTCAATCCCGGTATCCCTTCATGGTTTCTCTCCCCCCACGAATCAACCTCACCCCCTATTACAAGGTTAAGATAGCTACTCCCACGCATAACTACGTGAACACTTCCGGATTGCTCTCCGAACACGAATACCCTAAGCGGACGATCGGACATGAGCTCCCCTCCCCCGAGCTGACTGCTCTTCTAGGAATCACCGTCGACAATTATGACACTCCGGAGGCGGTGACATTAGCAACCGATGTTCCACTCATCACCCCGTTCAACCGAGTACATAAAAATACTATCAAAGTCACTCGTCGTGACATCCACTAAAAACCTGCAAAACAATCGGTCCTTTTCAGGACCAACAAGTGTCTCAAACGTAGAGTCACTGTCTATTTCTTATCTCCCTCTCTTCATATAATTAATTCTACCCCTTTATCTAAATTTAATATCATTTATTCAGTCTCGACCCACAGACTGACCTTAATTTGGCGCCAAAACGTGGGATTTAGATCTTCCGGTGAAGCCGCACTGTCAATTACTATGGCCAACTCTACAGGAAACCCATCCCTTTTGGGCAACCAAGGTCCTGTGGATAATTTACGTCTTGAACAAAATACAGACCCCGTGGGAAATAACCCCCTTATAAATGTTCAATATCCAGCAGGAAATCCATCCCTTTTGGACAACCAAGGCCCTGTGGGTAATCTACGCCTTGAAAAAAATCTAGGCCCTGTGGGAAATGACCCCTTTATAAATGTCCAATACCCAGCAGGAAATCCATTCCTTTTCGATAACCAAGGTCCTGTCGAAGATCCACGCCTTGAACAAAATACAGACCCCGTGGGAAATAACCCCCTTATAAATGTCCAATACCCAGCAGGAAATCCACCCCTTTGACAAAATGCAGGCCCTGTGGGAAAGCTTCCCTCTTTTTATAACGTCCCCCCGCCCAAAATCACGGGTATGCTAATCAGACACCCTACCTAAATCTACAAGCATTTCAGGCAATTCTAAGTGCCCTCCCTGTTTCCCCACGCCCCTTTACAGAGTTCCACGATCGTGATTACGAAGACCCCACTATCTTCTTAAATCAAATGGAAAAATATTTTCACAACCAAGGAAGTCAAGCCGAACAACGGATTACCCTAGTAGCCCAAGCCCTAAAAGATACTGCCGCGAGATGGTGAGAAATTTACCGCGGTCTCCCCTTTGAATGGACCCACTAGGTTGACTGACTTCCCAGCTATACTCCCAGAAACAAGGAGACAAAGAGCCCGTTTTGTCTCTTTCTTCAGAAAAAGTCTCTACTTTTTCAACTTCTACAACCCCATGCCCGCGAAGAAGCTAGGTTCGCGAAGCTTGTAGAATTACTCCGTCCCTCAATTCGTCGCGGCATCAGGTCTTCCTAATCAGCCGATTTCAACACCCTTATGTTGAGGCCAGTAGAGGCTGAATTCGACGAAATCGAAACACCCCAGACCGACAAACGGTTTGAGCGTCCACATGATTTTACCGAATCCACCCCCTTACGACGACTACCAAAATGTTGGTATTGCCCGGGCAATCACTTTAATCGTGACTGTCTAGAGAATAAACAGGAAAGTTCCGCTGGAGCAACCCCCCCCTTCCAGGAAAACGAGGGGCGCCACCTAGTCATGCCGCCCCCCAATAAGACTTCAAACCACGAAACGAAGTTTCTGGTTTGTCCCCCATTTCCGACTAATTCTTAACAATAAAGATATGCTGGCCCTTTTTGACAGCGCTTCTACGGACAATTTTGTACAGCCCCAGTACTTAACTGAAGCCCAGCATAAGCGAATAAGTCATCGGACGGAAAAAATGGACATAGAAAAATCCAGAGCGTTCCTTAATGTCCAAGGAACTGTGGAACTAAAAGTCTCCGTGTGCGCACATCGTACAAAAAGTACCTTCTTTGTGAGCGATGAAATAAACGATCCCTTAATCCTCGGAGATCCCTAGATCGAGTAACAAATGGCAGTTTACGATCGACCCAGAAAATGTGTTTAAGCCGGAAAAAACAGCGTTTTACCATTTACTGCAAAAATACAACTCCCCCACCCTCCTTAGACGATCCAGAAATTGCCCAAGCTCTAACGGAAGTTCCAGTCCAGTATGTCGCCAAATTTCAGGACACCCTTCAACGGTTCCAAAACGAACGTACACCCTGCCGGAATTCCCACCTAAACCCATTGAGCTGAACATAAAAAAGAGCTGACAACTACCCAACCCTTTCGACTACGTGCCTACCCCTGTTCAGAAGAAAAACGCAAGCTTATCTGGGAACAGGTACAACAAATTTTAGCCGATCAAATAATTGAGCCCTTAAATTCCCCTTATGGTTCCCCAGTGGTAATCGTCATACGTAAAAATGGCAAACCCCGTTTCTGCGTCGATTACCGACGGTTAAACGCCAACACTGCCGATACACCCCAGGAGCTACCACATATTTATGATACCCTTAAAGACCTAGGAAATGACCGCATTTTTCTACTATCGACCTTCGTAATGGCTACTGGTAAGATCGGATGGAAGCAAGCTCAAAAAAATATACGGCCTTCACTCTTCCCCAAGGCGGTACCTATCAATTTAAGTTTATGCCATTTTGACTAAAAAATGCCCCCAGCACGTAACGACGACTAATGTCCCAAATTGCCCTTGTTGGATGCGTCAATAAATGTTATATGGTGTATCTAGATAATATAATCATCTATTCTCCAACCTGGGAAGAACATATTCATCATGTTGAACTTATTTTGGAACGTCTCAACATTCACGGCCTTATATGTTTCTCTGGAAAAAAGCCGCTTCGGAAAAACCTCAACCGATTTTCTCGGTCACGTTATCACCGCTGAAGCCAACTTTCCCCAAAGAGAGAACATGAACGCTGTACTTGAAGCCACCTCTCCCAAATCAAAAAAAAAAGTTTACATAGGTTCCTAGGTGTCTGTGGATGGAGCCAGGAACATGTCCCACATTTTTCCATTACAGTCGCACCACTTACGGACTTCCTCGGTAAGCAAGGCAGTCGATAGAACTGGACCCCAGAAGCAGAACGTGCTTTCCGAAACGTGAAAACCCTGTTTAAAAAGCTTTTACGCCTGGGGCACCCTATCAGCGGACTACTCTACACCCTGCAAATCAATGCAAGTTCCATAGGGATGGGAGCGGTACTCTACCAAACCAAGCTAAACTCTACCCGAAGCATTATCAGCTACGCTAGTGCCAAATTTTCCTCCACTCAGTCCCGTTATGAAAAAAGCGAGTGAGAATGCCTCGCAATAATTTGGGCCCTCAATAAGTTTGTTTCCTATCTACAAGGCCGTCCCATCGTCCTTAGAACGGATGATAAAGCAATCACATGGCTGCATCACGTTAAAGAGACCCGGGGAAAACTCAGACAATGGGCCTGCCAACTAGGAACTCATTCTTTCACGGTAGAAAAATGCCTCACGAGTCAAAGCCTACTCCCTGTGGCCCTAGCTGAAACCCCCTCTGTCATTAACGATGAAAAGACCCCTTTATCGATGAACGCCCACTACCCCTGAAAATAAAAATACCACGTCCGAACAGCCACCGTACTTTGCGTCGATGAAAACACGTGATCTGTACAATGACGTTACAAGAGACCAACAGGCAGATGCGGAGACGTGTAAAATCGTCTCAAAAATTAAACATCTTGCGTCACTACCAGCTCTTACGGAAAAAGAAGCAGTCTTTTTCAAACAGCATTCCCTTAACGATGGTGGTTTGTGGAGAGCCAGCTGTACAACACCCTGCACCTAGCTTCTCCACGTCCCAGATATGGCTCGTGAGTTGGTACTTTATGAACATCATGACTCTGGACTTGCCGGACACCCGGGTATGGACGAGACCCTTCGTGCCATGCAACAGCGCTTTTTCTGACCCAAGATGAGAGAGGACATCATGGAATACGTACAAAGTTGCTATCTTTGTGCTTATTGCAAACCCCTCAGAACTGCCCACTGTGACCAACAATGCCGCCGGGAGCCAAAGAACCCTTGGGAAACCGTCGCCCTAGACCTGATGGGTCCTTATCCCCGATCCGGACGAAGAAAAACCTACCTTCTCGTAGTAACCGACCTTTTTTCAAAATGGGTAGAGGCCTTCCCCCTGAGTAACTTTAAGACCCCCCAGATTATCGCTACAGTAGAACGCGAGGCTTTCCGTCGTTACAGTTATCCCAGAGCCCTACTTGCCGACAACGGGCCTTAATTTCAGGGAAAAAATTGGCTCGAAGCTTGCCAAAAATGGTCTAACTCCTGATGGACTACCCCCACTTACCACCCTAGAGCCAATGCAACTGAACGCCATAAGCAAGATCTTAAAAAAGGTATAAGGTTACGTCTAACCGTGCGCCCCCACAAAGACTGGGATCTTCAAATTCACGAAATTCTTTATAAAACTAGCACTCGATGTAACACTGCGACTGGGCTCACTCCCAGTGAAGTTCTTTTCGGAGCTATTCTCAAACGTCCTGGTGAATGGACCTTCCCAAGGCCACCTGCACCCTTTGACAGTTCCAGGAACGCCCGAATCCATAAATTGAGGCAACGTCAGGCCCAGTACCTTAACAAAAAAGCTCCTAAAGAATTCGCGCAAAATTACGAAGTCGGAGACCAAGTCTTTGTCCGAAACCACCAACTCTCGGATGCCCAAAACGTTTTTAATTCCGCCCTAGCCCCCCTATGCAATGGACCCTTCACTATTCTAGAACGGATTAATGGACAGGTCTATGAAAGAGAGGCGCCACTGCCGCTCCAACAGGGTGGGATTTCCCATTAGAGAGTAGCCCCGTAACTGCTCGGAAACCCACACCTATAGCTACTTCAATGCGGGACCTATAAACCGACCCACGCATTAAGAAAAAATCGAGGCCCCCAATGGACACTCCTGATATCCAGGTCTCTACAAAATATAGGCCCCTAATGGATACCCCGGATATCCAGGCCTCAACAAACTTTAGGCCCCCCCATGGATACCCTTGATATCCAGGACGACCAAAATTACGAACCCCTTCTTCAAAATCCCACACCACTGTCTCCATCCTGTACAGGAATATCATAAAGGGTGACCTCTAGAAAGTCCCGAGATCGATCCATTGATCCAGAATCTCGACAAAGGACCCTCCGGCCCAGAAGCGCCATCGAGGGCGGCCACCACATCGGCCTCAGGATGCTGA
>NC_046666.1:101034515-101054466 GCF_010883055.1 Belonocnema kinseyi | reverse complement strand
TACTCGACTGACATGAGTGTTTTTTTAAATTTTGGACTGAAGCAAAAATCTAGCTGAGCAAAAATCTAGCGCAATTCATGCACAATTTTCATTTTTTCGAAAAAAAAACCATTTGGCGAGGCTGACATAAAAATTTTATTTTTTCATTTTTAGACTGAAATTTTGAGATTTTGACAAAACCTTTTACGGCACAATAGTGCACAATTCTAGCACAATCTATCACAATTTTCATTTTTTAGCAATTTGAAGTTGGCGTTTATAACTTCCTGGACATCCTAAAAGGAATATCTAATTCTACGTTGTCATAGATATAAGGCAAAAATGTGTTGCCAGAAATACGAGTATTATAAAAATCTCAACGTGTTTTGTAATTTAATATTATTTATATCAGTTGAAATGTATCGAAGGGATTATGTAAATATTAAGGTACACAAGATTTAAAAGACTGATAATTAAGGCAAATATATGTGAATACTTTATGGTATCGCAGTTACTTGATTTGTTACGTTTCATTAGTATTCGCTCAGATTAAAATCAAAGCCATCCAATTTTAAAGTATAATACACATGAATCAGCTTCTTGGATTTGTCTCTGCCAAGTCGATTATGAAGTTTATTATGAATAAATGCCCATTGAGAGAACAGTCTTTCTATTGAAGCAGTGGAACTTGGAATTCTCATTAATTTTTTCGCAAATTCTGCTAATCCAGGATGATAAGGTGCACCAAATGTCCAAAATGTTTGTAGGAATTTAACACCTTTTTGATGAAGAACATTAAAAATTCCTGTTTGTTCCTTATAAGCAGAAAGGCCTTTCAATTAATTTTCGTCCAGATTTTCTTTGAAAAAGTTGTTTGCCATTTCTGTATAATTTTTTTACCCAAAAAACGTATACCCTTGTAAACAGGGTGCACAAAATTAGCAGTCAGCTTGATTGGTTTGGAAACCTTTTTAAGGCGATTTTCTAAAAGTGATTCAAGACGTTCGTCATGGTTCAGAAAATCTCATTTTAACCATACTTCCAAACCATCTGCGATGTTAAAATTATTTTGTTGGCATTTATTTATTAGTTGAAACGTCCCATCGAAAATGATTACAAACTTCAACAATTTTTGCTCAAAATCTTCGTCCAAGATTAAACCGATGACCTCTGATGAAATGTTAAAATTGGATTCACCTTTCTGTATGATGTTTCTCATTGCAAATAAGTTTTTAAGCAAAGATCGATAAGAATCTCGATAAGTGCACCATCTTGTTTCTCCTGGTAAACAATTCTGCTAAGCTCTCTTTCCAAATTTGGAGTTTTAAATTCTTTTAAAACTTTCACCACCTTTGAGTTAAAAGCAGAATCAACTAAATCCTTTGCTAATAAATTCCCAACGTGACTGTTATGAGTAATATGCCACTGCTTAATCATTTTACCCATGCACGTCATTGTTGAAACATTGTCAGACACAACAGCATAAATTTCTTTATATTTTTCTTTCGCCTCCTTTTCAGTTTCTTGAGTGACTTCTTTCAAATTTACAGCAATTTTGCTCGTCTGTGTAAAATCCCAGGAATTAAGGAAATGTCTTTTTCCATCGGCATTGTGGATGATACCCACCACATATTTTTAATTTTTTGAAGAATTTTTCCACCCATCCATAAGTAGCACGCTCTTATCAGTGTCCGAAGAAGAAGTTTTGCTTACAACCTGATCGTAAATTTTATCCAAAATCGTACAAATTAGCTTTTTTCATGTTGGAGGTTTATAATTTAAATTTAAAGAAGATACAAAACTTTTAAAGTATTCTGACTCGACTACGTGGAAGGGAATACCACAGCCAAAAAAGAAAAGCCCCAATTTTTTTATCAATTTCTGTTAAATTTCTTTGTTCTGGTAGTTGAGATTGTTTGGTATTTGATCTAAATGCGTTGCTTCTAAGGTGCTCGATGATCCTACACTTTCCTAAAAAGAAATTCAATAATTTTAGAATTTCATAATAGTATAAAATTTTTAAGTTCTTTTATAAACAGTTTTTAATTTATTTCATTGACGAAGAAAATAAAAAAAATATAAGAAACCATAAATTGATATTATATATTATTAAAAAATTTGAAGGACTTACTTGAGAATTTTCATTTGTCAATTCAGGTCTAGAAACATCATTTCCCACCATTATGATGTTCTCATAAGGGGACATCCATATACCACGGGGACAATTTTCCACCACTTTTTGACCCCCCTCCCCCCGTAATGGACAGCCGTGGAATTTTGACAAGCCCCCCCCCCCCCCAACCCTTATCTGTCCACGTGGACGTATTTTATGAAAATATAGATATTATTGGTCTTCAAAGCACAATATAAAAAATTCGAGTGTACCTCAAGTATACCTTGTCTGATTTCAGTATATTTTTCACAGATTTACGGGAACGAGTGCTCACGTGGATTCTAACTCCCCTCCCCCAGGCCCACTCAAATACAAAAACATCTGAACCACTTCCAGCTTACTATATTAGACAATATTTCGTAATAGTAATAATAACAATCAAGTATGATTGCGAAAAATATTTATTAACCGTAGATAAAACGAAAACAGACCAAACGCAAAAAAAAATCTATACAAGTTTAGGGATTTGAGGTTGGAACAAGATATTATATAAAACATTTTTTAATATTGCATTGTGAAGTAAACATTGTGCTTCTTTCTTATTTTGCTCTTGTAGGCACTGAAAATTTAATTCATTCCATGGGATATATGAATGCCCAGAGGAGAATTTTTTTTCGCTTTATTACTTTTGGTTCACATGATTAATTAATTAATCAACAATATTAATTCTCTAAATTAACTTTGTTGGAAGCTGGAGCGGAATTTGAAAAAAGTTTACATATAAACAGCAATTAAACAATTAAACAACAATCAATGCTTTTAAATATAATTATTTTATATTTATACTTGCTAATCCCAGAAAACAGTGACTTCATCCTCTGCAACCTTTTTCGATTCCACAAAATATGTTGTTAAAAATATCTCTAGTACACGTCATGTCCGAGTTTTTTTATAAAATTTTCCCCCAGGATGAATTTTTTCCAGGCCTTTAGATTTTCTTCACCTTTTGGCACGTAAAAGAAATTAAATTTTTCAGACTATCTGTCATAACCTGACTTACATCCATGGGCAATACACCGCATTCCACACATTTTACTTACTTTATTTCTAAATTTTACATGAATATTTCTTAATTCTTACAGTTTCACTTGTAAATAGGAAAACCGATTGCCATTGCGAAAATCATGTATCAAAATAGTTTTCCACCATAATCTTTCTAATTCTTGCCATATAAACACAGGATGCGCCAATGTTCCCCCTCCACGGACCCGTGAAAAGTGGACAGGAAATGACGTCAGACTCCCTGAGTACGCTCTTACTTTTAACCTCAGACTGAATGCAAGGTTGTGTCATACACACATATTTACCCACTGCACCGATGGTCAGCTGCCTCCCAAAACCCCCACCTGACCTCACCGGAAGTCTCTAATAAACTCAGCTCGACCAATCTGTATTAGGCACATGGTTTGTCGCATCCTTCCCTAGAGGATCCTTAGGCTGGAAAGACCCGCAGTGCCATCTGCACTCCACGCTTCACTTGATCCTAGTAGTGAACTGACGTCGATGCAGGGGGCTGGTCTACATATAATTCTATGATCGATAGCGTCATGTAGACCTCTGAGAAAAAGGATTCTCGGCCCTCCATAGCTTAGCGGTAGAGCATCTGACCAGGAAATCAGTCTACGCGGTATTCGAATCCCGCCAGAGCAAGAAGATCTTTTTCTCAGATTGCGCAATATTTATTATTACATAAATTTGTAATATTATTATTACAAACTGACCAGCATATCGAAAAAAATTAACCTCTTTAATTATTAAATTTAAATGGTCGAAACCTTAACATAAAAAATTAGGTATTTAATTATTTAAAATTATTTGTCGAAATAGAATCCTATGATCGCTAGAGTCTTGTAGACCTCTGAGAAAGAGGATTCTAGGTTCTGTGTCGCTTAACGGTATAGCATCTGGCCGGAAATCAGTCTACGCGGTGTTCGAATCCCGCAAGATCTAGAGGATCTTTTTTATGAGATTGTGAAATATTTATTAATATATAAATTTGTAATATTATTATTACAAACTGACTAATATATCACAAAAAAATATTAACGTCTTTAATGATTAAATTGACCTGGCCGAAACCATAACATCAGAAATTACGTCTTTATTGATTTAAAATTATTGGTCTACATAGAATTCTATGATCGACAGCGTCCTGTAGTTCAAATTGAACAAAAATTTATCAATTTTTGATACATTTTTAATATCAAATAGGTGATTAACAAAGTCTGGAAAGGGGAAGGAATGAAGGTAGAGGAATACAGACGGTCAACTCTCATGTCAGTCGGCTATAAAATATATGCAGAAATCTTAAGAAAAAGGTTGGAGAGTCATGTAGAACAAAAAAGATAGTATCCCGCGTAATCAGACGGGATTTAGAAAAGGGATGTGAACTATAGACAACATCTACGTACTTAACTATTTAGTTAACAGAAATTTGGAGAGTATGAAAGGGAAACTAGTCGCTTTGTTCGTAGATTCCAAAGCAGCCTTTGACTCAGTGAACAGAAAAGTGCTATGGCAGGCAATAAAAGAGAGGGGTGTAGAGGAAAAATTGGTGAAGAAGATAAAGGAAATTTTTACTGAAACCAGGATTAGGGTGAAAATAGGAAAGAAAAAAGGGCAGGTTTTCTGGACGGACCGAGGTCTAAGGCAAGGGTGCCCGTTGAGTCCGTTACTATTTAATATCCTACTGACAGACTTAGAGGAGAAGCTAAAGGAGAAAGGGAAAGGCGGAACGGTTTTGGGCAATAGCAAACTACACTCTCTAGCATACGCGGACGATGCAGTTCTATTAGCAGATGATGAGAAGGGGATGAACCTAATGATGATAATTTTCGAGGAGTATGTGGGAACAAAAGAGCTGACGGTGAACGTAGATAAGACAAAGGTGATGTGCTTCAGAAATAGAAAGAGCAAAATAAATTACGTTTGGAAGATGAACGGACAAAAAGTGGAAATTGTGGAGGAGTTCTGTTACCTAGGTTTTTGGTTTGATACAGAAGGAGGAAACGAGCTGCAGGTGAGGAAAAGAATTGAATGTGAGAGTAAAGTAATGGGGCAAGTATGGGGTATAGGAAAGAGAAGGTTCAAGAACGATTGGAGAATGAGGGTCAACATAGGAAAGTAGAAAGCATGCATGAGCATTTTCTGAGGTGGGTAGTGGGGGTTAGCTGGAGTTGCCTAGGATATATGTTAAAAGAAGAGTTAGGAAGAGAAAAAATGGTTACTACACAAATTAAGAGAGTCTGGAGGTTTGAAGAGAAGCTAAAAAGGGGAGAGGGAAGTAGAATTGCACAAGCATGTTTCGGCGAAATTCGGAACAATGAAGCGAGAGGTAATGTGGGAAATTCAACATAGGAGGAAGAAAGGAGAGAAGAAGAGAGATGGACAACGATTACAGATTCGAGGTACAATAGATGGTATATGATGGTCAAAGGGTAGACGGAACCAGAATATCTGCAAAAAAATAAAAAAAAGGAAGAAAAATGGAGTAGGGTTGTACGGTTCAGAATGGAAAAAGGAGTGAGAGCATGCAGATATTGGATGGATAAAGAGGAGAATGTATGCAGAGTATGTGTATACGAAATGGAGTCATGGCCACATGTATTAGAGAGATGTACAGTTGAGTGTGGATGAGTGTGTAAGATGGATCTTGGATGGTAGTGGGCAGGGAGTGATGTGGATGAAGAAATTGGAAGAAGTAAGAGAAAGCAAGGGAGTAGGGCAGAGCCAAACGGGTGATACTGAGAAGGGATTTTGTATGGTAAGAGGAAACGCAAGCCCTGGAAGCTCGCTCATTTTAAGAATTAATGTCACTACCGTTACTATTATTTATCCCACGTAATGCGAAAGAGTAGAATATAAGTAGTAGTTAAGATAGACTAAAGATGGAATTGTAAATATATGTACAGGGAGCGGATGCCCTCAAACCCGTAAAAGGGGGAGATTAAATACATACAAACATACATACATACATTCATGACCTGGCCATGTAAGACTTAAGTGTTTCCAGTCATTAAATTCTTCTCTCGATTTTTTAAAAGGGAGAACAAAATTATTTAAAATAGTTTTTAGATTGCTCCAGTCATATTTTTTTGATAATACCACTTGGAAGTACATACATATTTACATGTACTTAGAATTGTTTTCCGACAACCGGTACATTTACCCTGTATATTTAATCCCCCCGCCCCCTAATCAGTATATGGTTACCAAAATAACCAATTTTCTTTCCGTTAATTTTCATCCAACAGAATTTCATTTGAGTTCGATCGCAGGCATTATTTTTAGGTCAATACTAGCGTAGTCCAAAAATGCAAATGGGTTAGAGTTGTCCAAATTGAAAGTTATTGCGCACAAATTATTCTTTATTAAGTGACTGAAACCCATCTTATAAAAATTAATAACCATTACTTGCTTTTACCATATTTTAAAAACTGAACTTTCCCCATATACAGTCCCATGTTAACTGCAAAGGATCGGGCGCACGTGTTAATATGGTGGGATTTGGAAATAGGGATTTTTTCCGGAAACTTCCAAAATTGGGAGGGCTTGTTAACCTTTAGTGAAAAAGGTTTTTTTGTACCACCTTAGTGGCTACACCTTAGAATTAACAGCCCCACTCGGTGTTGCCGTTGATCGAGAAATTTCCCGGTTTCCGGGTAATTTTGATGCTGTCGGGAATATTTCAGGAAATTGACAAATTCCGGAACAGATCAGAACAATCCATTTAAATGTTTTTTAAGTTGAGTTGAATGTTTTAGAAAGTAACAACCAATCATTATGAGATTTTTTCATTGGTCAGTTTCTTTTAGTTCTGCTCTAGGCTAAGTTTTGCATGCAGAATGTCACAGCCCAGCCCTCTCTTAGCAGGCTCGCTCTGCGTATTTAGCAGTGGGAAGTTGCATTCTAGATGCCAAAATCGAGATCAATGGTTGATACTAGACTTAGATCATATCTTACATGGAGTGCTAAAGATACGTAGAGCTGTGGAAAATCTCGGACGGTGAAAGTGCTTGTAACTTATAATGTACAGTATTACAAATAATAAAACAAAATAGACCTTAATTTCATAAAAATCACCAAAGTTATAAAAGGTTAAAAAAAAGGACCAAAATTCTCATTTTTAATATCTCCTAAGTTTTTTTTTTTATAAAAAAAATATATTTTAGGGGTTTTCTTTCAACAATATAAAGAACGAGTACTAGAATTTTTATCAAAATTACTTACAATACCTCAAAGTCTTCATATGATTTAACATAGAATTGTTCTAAACTGACTACACAATTTTTTAAATAATTACAACACTTCTTGGCTTTTGTGATGCTATGATTTTACATGGTAAAAGAATAATTACAAGAATTAAAAGAATTAAATTATTTAATGAAAATATTTAAAACTATGATTTTCGATCATTTCAACTGATTTTACAGTAATAAAATAGAATCATTCAGTCAGAAATATTATAAAATATGTTGTTTTATAATTTAAGTTTATTCTACAGCCATACAGTTTCCGGGAAATTTTCGTATTTGTCCGGGTAAAATTCGTTCCGCCGCTAAAGTGCGCCGGAAAATTGCGTGGTCCCACTGCGGCAACACTGATCCCACAATTTAAGATAGGAAACAAAAAATTGGGCAAAACTAATTGTGACGTTCCGCGAGGAAAGGGGCCTTAAGAGTTTTAAAAATCGATTATCCGTTTTTTTATGATATTGATAGCTTCAAAATGGCTCTTTCATATTAAAAAAGAATTAAATTCTTAACTGTAAAATTGGATTTGTTATTGAGATGCAAAGTGAGGAATCAGTGTTTGGCTGCGACCGTTTCTTCAATCGCTTCTACTGAAAAATTTGCCTGTTAACCCTAAGGTCCCTTTCCTCGCGGTACGTCAAAATTGAAGACATAATAATTACTATAATTGTCATTATCCAGTTAATATTGTCATTCAGAGAAAAATTTTGCTGTCAAACTTCGGTCCAACATATTTGGATATCTCTTCATGAACCAGGAGTTTGAATTAATTATAGACTTAATATTCCTTTACAAGTGATTTTAAAGTTTTCCATTATTTATTTCCAAACTAGTAGAGTGCGATCGGAGGAAAAATATGTAATGGCAGTTACAATTCTTTATTTATATCCATATACGAATCCGAGTTTATGCGTAAGAGTATAATAGCTGGTAAACAAATCCCAAAATAACTGATAACATATTCGGAATACAATGTTTCCATGAATTATCTACATGCCTATAATTAAATAAGAAATTTCATCGCATCCAGAATAATCAATTATTTGGCGCTGTTTTAGTTTGATGTCGACGTCAAATAAAAGAACATGGATATATGATGATAATATATATTGTTGGAAATTTTTGCATTATGTAACATTTATTGGAATGTCAAAAATGCATAACATGTTATGCATTTTGCATACATGTTTTTAAATTATCCAACATAATGCTATATCTAGTCGTCATTTTTTCACTTAAATTTAGTGTTTTACGATTTATACGCAGGCTACACATACCAACTTAAAAGTTTTCATACCTCTACATAAATAGTGATTACCACTGTAAAATATTCTGAAATGTTCTAGTTCTAATATTTCTCTTTATTTGTGTTTTTTAATACGTTATGAGAAGCAATTTCATCAACATAATATTTTAATATAACATGTAGATATGGACAATAGTAACATGCAAACCTCTCCAATTAAATTTTATAAGTTAAAATTCGATTATAAAGTTGATTCAACATTTAATCAAAGTAAAGTTCTTAGCTACTCCAAATAACCAAATTATATATTTTTGATTCGAAGCATGTAAACAAAATGATGCTGCCAAATGTTAATTCCAGGAGTGACGGCTACTGCAACTTGAACTTCTAGATTGTCGTTTAAATCTGGACTGAGACAAAGAATTGTCCGCGAGATATTCTTTCTTTTGCTTGTTCTTGTCGTTTTCATTATCTTGGCGACTGTCGGCGCTACGAGACTTCCTGTCATTATTGCGCCATTCAGAATGACTTGGACTAACTTTTCTAACACTGTTACGTCTAGGACTGCTCCTTCTTGGACTGTCTCGACTTGATTTTCTCGAACGATAAGAATTTCGCCTCTTTGGCGATTCATTTCTCCTTCTTCGGTCTCGACTAAATCTACGATCGCGATTACGATCACGATCTCTAGACCTGCGCCGATCTCTCGATCTTGAACGACGGCCGACAAATCTCTTGCCTCTATCTGTGAATTCACGGCTAGAGAATCTGTTTCTGTACAGATCACGTCGTCCGGATCTCCCGTCTCTATGTCTAGAGTCCCCTTTATCAAACAATGAATTTCCATTCCTTAAATTCCTATTCTCATTCTGGCGACGAGCAATGCTGTCACCTGACTCTTCATCATCATATTGATTATTCTCTTTGCCTTCCGCTTGGTCCGGGCCTTCTGGGTTTAGATAATTGAGTTCATGTTTAGGACTTTCAGTAATGTCCCTCCTTTTTTCTGGATATTCTTCAAATTTCCTTTTTCTTTCAGTTTCACGTCTTTTTTGATCCTCTTCCTTTTTCATGCGGTCTTTTTCAATTTGCTGATGTGAAATAAATTTTAATTATTGAATATACAGTTGATTACTATACTGACCTATTCCCCGGGCTTTTTAGATTAACATGGAGTTTTAAATGGGAAAAACTCTATTTAAAAAAGAAGTAAGGTAAATGTGCCAGTCTTCGTCCATGCATGGGTTGTGGCAGATGAGCAGTATTTTACATATGCCCAAAAAAATGCAAAATAGTAGTTTTCTACCAAATTCATGCTGAAGACTGTATTTTTAAAAATTTTTTCAAAATAAATTGTTTTTAATCAATAATTGACAAATTTCCAAGTATTTTTTAAGCATATTTTTATTGTTTAAACAATCCACCCTCAGTAAATTGGGCAGTAATTATGTTTCGAGATGATTTTTAGAAAGTAATATTTGAGAGTAATTTGAGAGTAATATTCTTTCTAATGGATATACAGCAAGTTTTCTCCCCCCTAAATAGTGACAAGTTATTACCTTTCGGAATAAATTATATAAAGTTGATGACTATCAAGAGTAGTAGTTTTTTCAACATATTTGGTAAATGTTTAAACAATTTTTATTTCTTTAAGCAATATTTTCTTCCTAAAATCGTAAAAAGTTATTCTTTTCTGCAATTAATTACGCAAATAACGAATGTTGAGAGTAAAAAAAATATATATTTTGCAATTATTTAAACAACTCGTAATCATTCACTTGCGCCTGTTCATAGGGAAGGTGGATATAAGTCTAGATTTTTCGAATCTCTTACACTATGTCGCTTAATACTCTGTATTTCCTTATTTCAGAAAATATACTCTATATTGTTTAAGTAATAGTAATTTGTTTAATATATAACAATTTGTTTAAATAAAAGAAAATCCATTATTTTTTCTACGAAATATGAATATGAACACGTGCCACCGGGCACTTCAAAATCCAATTTAATTAACATTGGGAAGTTTTGAATTTTTGAAAAATTTAACTCATGTTCCAGAGTTCCATCGAAACGTGCCAATTTTTTTAGGGATTTAAGAAGAGTGTCAACGAAGTAAAACCACACTAATAACTTTTATTTCCAAACCACCCCATGCTCCCATAGCGCCCCAAATATGACCCAAAAATAAAAAACTACATTTTTACGTATACGCATGACATATAGTTAGCATGACTTTTTAAACAATTTTCAGTTGTTTATAATACGCTTTAACTTTTTAAACAATTATTTCTTTCCAAGAAATGTAAAAAATAATGGTATTTTCGTATTGAAATGTAATTTTTTGGAGTCGTACATATTTCTAAAAACATTATTTAATTATTTTAATAATTATTTATTTTCTATTTTCAAAATTGCTTAAAATTTATTTTAATGTTTAAAAAAATGAAATAAAATAGAACACATACAATAATGTTTCTGGCTGTATAGTATATAGAAAGAATACATTTACTACTTTTTAATTCTTTAAAATAATATAATTAGTTTGAATAATTACTTTTCCAAAAATACTTTTAAAATCGTAATTAATTGTATATCTTCTATTTTATATAATTTTTTTAGTTATCGAAAAATAACTGCTTCAGCGAATAAAAGTTGTTTAAAAGTTGTTTTAAACAAAGTTTAGGAATAAATAATTGTTTAAATAATTTACATTGGTTTAAATAATTGATAATTGTTTTAAAAATCATAGTAAATATTCAAATTGTCGATTAGTCATTATTTGTATGAAAAAGACGACGCAAATTGCTAAAAAGTAACAATAATACGTAAAAATAAAGTTTTTTGATTTTTGGGTCATATTTGGGGCGCTGCGAGGAGGGTGGGGGTGGGTTGGAAATAAAAGTTATTAGTATGGTTTCATTTCGTAGACACCCCTCTTCAGTCCCTAGAAAACTTGGCACGTTTCGATGAAACCCTGACACATTATTTCAATTTTTCGAAAATTATAAATTTCCCTATGTTAATTAAAAATTGTAGTTTGAAGTGCTCGGTGACCCGTGTTAATTTTCAAATTTAAAAAAAAGTTACGGATTTTTTTCTGTGTAAATGGAAACTTAGGGTGGGGGGGGGGGGTGTCTTGCCCTCTAGACTGGAGAAAAATTTGCAACGTATTTTTGGACCAGCCTAATTTACAATTCTACATGACACAAATTATAGACTTTCTCGACTTTTCTCCACCTTCCATATGAACAGGCGCAACTGAATAATTATTAGTTGTTTAAATAATTGCAAAAAAAATTAAGCAAAAAATATTACGCTTCACATTCGTTAATTGTGTCATTAATTTAAGAAAAAATAATTTTTCACGACTTATAGATACAAAATTGTGTAACCAAATTAAAATTATTTGAACAAATTAAATTTGTTTAAAAAATTGCTGAATATCCTTTACAAAAAATATTACTTTCAGTATCCATTAATTGTGTCATTAATTTAAGAAAAAAAAATAAGTTTTCTCGCCTGACAGAACAAAAAATTTGTTTAAACAAATAAAAATTGTTTAAGTACTTACCAAATATCCTTCAAAAATATATTGCTCTCAACATTACTTAATTGTGTCATTATTACCAGAAAATAGTAACTCGTTACAATTTTAGGAAGAAAAAATTATTTAAACGAATAATATTGTTTTAAATAATTACGAAATATGTTTAAAATATTTCTTAATTAAACTATTTTTTAAATACTTGGAAACTCGTCGCTTATCTATTAAAAATAATTTATGTTGAAAAAATACCAAAAAATACCGTCTTTAGCATGAGTTTGATAGAAAACTACTATTTTGCATTTCCGGGACATTTTTTGGGCACAAGAAAACAGGATTGGGGGTGAACAATTAATTTATTCGGTTCATAACAAGTACTTCTTTTTTCCCATTTTTTTGAAAACCCAGCTTTTTCCATTTATAACACCATGTTAATTTCAAAAGCCTGGGGGCACGGGTTAACGTTGAAAAAAATACGGAACTTATTTTTTTGGAAACGAACAGATTAGGTGGAGGAGGGGGGGGGGGAGAAAAAATATAATTGTTACATGTATGAATTTGGAATACTCTAGTGAGCAACTGTGGAAGTGGGAAAAACGGTAGGACACACATTTGGAGGAAACACGTTTGTTTCGTTCAAAAAAGTCTACAGCCTTTAATTTTGCCCCGATTTACAATTGTTTTAAAATTAAAGTGCGCTAAATTTTAAAGAGTACCCTGGTCGGAGATTTTGGAATTTCCATCTGCTTATTTATTACATGTTTACTCAAAACATGAGAAAATCGAGATTTTTTACAAAATAATTATTTTCTCTTCAACAACCGGACAGTCAAAGGAATATAGTACTACGGGTTGTACCGTTTGTAACGTGAATAGAGCTGAGTGGTCTCAAAAGTATACCTCTGAAATTCGAACAAGTCTGTTGTCTCTGAATTTTTCAAATTGTTTATAATATAAGAAAATCTTTCTATTAAGACTTAATTTATTCCGGTAATTTCTGCCGTTGAATCCAGATCGGAAAAAAACCTTTTTTGAGTATTCCTAGCATTGGATGTTTTTGAGTCTTGTTTTACGACACCGATTGTCAATACATCTTTTTTTAAATACGTGGAAATTTCCTAATATTTGAAATTGAATAATAACAATAAATTACAAAACTTGTTTGTTAAATGTTAATTTTACATAGAAATAGTGACTGCAAGTCTCTCTCACATAAATTGAAGACAGTTTTAGTGAAAAAATTATTTTCCAGGAGATAGAGCCAAAGTTTTGAACTTAGGGGAGCCTACCCCACAATAGATAATGATCAAACAGTAGATAATTGCTGCTTCGAAACGCACATATACCTAAAATAATTAATTCTAATATTAATTTATTAACACATATAGTTTCCTTACTAATAATTAAATTAGTTATTTTATATAAATTAGTATTTTTAATTAATGATTATCTACTGTAGGGTTGCCTTCCCTATTTATTTGATTTGTTTATTAAATCAGCAATTATTTTATTTTAAGAAATATAATTGAACTTATGTTATTTTCAAAAAAAATCTGCATCACTTCAGATGATCCAATTTTTCTACAAAAATTGTTTACAGCTACTATAATTGCTAATTTCTTATAAAAATTGCGACTGACACTCACTTTCACAATAATTTGAAGCATTTTTAGCTAAGAAAATGTTCGCAACAAAAAATACAATATTTAGCTATTTGTTAATTTAGTTCCTTCATAATAATTGAACCATACAATTATCAAGGTATTTGTACTCTGCTATTCCTCTCGCGTTCATTGAAGATGATTTGCATTATAGTCAAACCGTTTTTGTGAAAAATCTCGATTTTCGCATACTTAAATACACTAAATAAACAAACAAAAATGCTAAAATGCGAAAAATTTGAGAAAATTCTAAAATATTCTTTTAAAATTTTTGAAGTGAAGCTTCTTATGGGCTGCCGCGAGAAAAATACTTTCAGATTGGGAGCGAAATTGATCTCGAGCTTGGTGGTCACGTGGACACGTTTGGATGACGCGGCATGGGAGTAAGCGGGGGGGGGGGGGGGGGGGGGGGGGGGGGGGGGGGGGGGGGGGGTCCCTACAATTTTCAAGATTGACTGCAAATAAATTATAAACGACGTTCTCAAACTGAAAAACAATATACATTCTACCTCATCAATTTAGAATTGTAAATTCCACACGATAAAATCGGTAATTAATATGTACATTAAAATGTTGCTTCCCCCGCCTGGTCCAGATAGACATCAAGTTTTTTTAGTTCAATCCATGTCTCAAAATTCTGAAATGTTAAATAATTTAATTTCTACGGTGATTTATTTACAAAAAACTTTATCTTGAGAACAGTTGAAGTTAGGAAACCTTTCAATTGCTCTGCATACGTATTTTTGTGATGCAAGTGCATTTCAATAACTAAATTAATAATAAAATGGCTCTTACGCAAGAAATACCATTTTGAATATTTCTAATCTTAATCAGTCTGGGCACGTAGAAGGGACAGTAGGAAAAGTGGTAGGATAAAAAATTAACCTTTCGATGACAATAGTAATTTCAGAAGCAAGCCAACTCTGGTTAACAGATAACAGATGTATTCCCTCTGTGAATTCTCTCAAAGACTGAGTTGCTATTGTAATCGAAAGGTTACTTTTTTCTACCACTTTTCCTGCTTTGTCTTCTACGTGCCAAGACTGATTAAGTTTAGAAATATTCAAAATGATATTTCTTGCGTAAGAGCTATTTTATCATAAATGTAATTATTGAACTGCACTCAACTCACAAATTTGAGCATGTAAAGCCCTTAAAAGACTTCCTATCTTTATTTTTTCTAAAAATAAAGTATTTGTAAAAAAATCCCCGTAAAAATTAAATTATTAAACATTTCAAGATTTTGAAAAACATATTTCATTAAAACATGTTGAAATAATATCTTCAAATTTTCTAGAATTTTTCTAACGTCGACCACCTTTCGGGAACAGGCGAAAGTCGATGCTTGAAAAGAGATACCGAAAAACCCTGTTTTTCGGATGTTTTGACTTCTAATTATTGAACGAAATTTTCGAAGCTCAAAGTGACCACATTGATTTATTCGAAAGTATAAGCTTTTAGATATTTTTTATTAAACAGTTTCAAGATTTTTTGGGCGAGTTGCAATCACAAGAAGTGAGGTGGAAATACCAGTCTGCCCCCCCCCTTCGGTTGCAACATGTTCATTTTTTCAATTCAAATTATTGAAAGAACTGATGAGTTGCATGATTTTCTACCGTTAATTGTTTAAGAACCAATCATTTTCACTGAAAAACACTCGAAAATCCACTTGACAGGCGTTTTGCCTGGTTGATAGATAGCGGTGAAGTCGCCAAAAATGTAATGCAAACAGTATTGTCCTTGTACTTTTCCATCCATTCTGTATCATTTTTTTAGCAGAGCGCGTGATAGCCCTCTTTATTTAACACATTGTGTCATCGATAGGACCCTTATGGATATTTACCTGAACCTGAACCTGATTAGAGCAGTTTTGTTTTCCATGGGTCGACGGAACACAGGTGGCACTGGCCTGCTGTGTGTGTATGATTGAATCGATTACTTTAAAGTATGTTGAGAGGAATATATTATTGCTCGGATAAACGTGTCTTGGACAGATCCGGTTTGGAGCAGTGCTCTGAAAAATTGTACTTATCATTATTTTGAAGGAATTAAAGCATTCGGCTCCTCTCGGGCTTTTTTTTGTTAAATGGGGGTTTCCGGTCGGGTTGCACTGAAGCACATTCGCGTGAAAGTGTAGGCAAATGCAGGAGCCTGTAGAGATAGTCATTTAAATAAATTTTGTTTCTTATATTTCTGGCTTAAATCATTTCGAAATCCTACCGCTCGTCTCGCTCCAGTTATGTTCGATCGGGAGAGATTGTGACGAGCCTATTCTCTCGAGCCCATTCTCTCTCGGTCGGCTACAAACTTGGTCCTTAGAGCCGGATCACTCTGGTGATCTGTGGTTGGGGAAAGCCCTTGGTGCGAGATATTAGGTTCCTTTAAAAGAGGTGGGCGTAGACCTCGGAAGTGATGCAAGGTGATGCTGACTTTAGTACTGCGTCAGACGCTATATAGTGTGGATGTGCTCGGAGTATGTCGAATAACGAAAGACGTGAATATGCAAGATCTCTACCCACACATCTTGAAAGTATGGAGTCTTCGGTATTCCCTTTAGTCCAACGGTCGACTTTTGACGTACCTGAAGGTATTTATCGTGAGATTATGTGACAAGTCGTGCTAATATATGGGGGGGGGGCGTCCCACCGAACAACCATAAAGAAGTTTGATCTAGCCCAGTGTAACGTCGGGTAATTCGTTAGCGTTTCATAGCACAGAAACGGAGATTGAAACTTAACGCCGAAGAACGAGTTAAGATTTTGAAACGAGCTATAGAAAACAGGAAACAGGTGAAACTAGATCTGTTAGAAAAAGCGTTTAGGAGCAACTTTGGCAGAATTAGACGCAGCTGAAATGGAAGGAGAGGTAATGTTTGTGGGGCCTAATGACGAAACCGAACGAGAAGTTAATCATACTGTTAGATCTTGGCTGGAAAATCCTGAAAATAAGATTCAATCAACTAGTGGCTCAAAATACATATTCCACCAATAAAAGGTCAAGAAAGTGGACTAGAGATAAACACGAGATTAGAAAATTGACGAATCTTCTTTCCTAGACTATAGAATCAATGCGAAGGTTTAGTCAACCCAGCGGGACTACCAAAAGATTAGGGAATAGACTTACTGGATCTAAATAATTGCCAAAATATAAAGGGGAAGGAGTTGAGTGGATTCGATTTAAGTGTGCCTTTAAATCATGTACCGACGTGAGGGAATATAATAAAGCAGAAAATGCTTCAAGCCTATATAGACGTTTTGAAGGCGAGACAAAGGAATCAGTAGCTTTCCTTATGATGACTTCGAGCAACGTGAAGCAAATAATGAATACTCTGGAAATGCGTTTCGGTAACCCTGATGTAGTTCTTAGAAAAATAGTGCAAAAATGGATGTATTTACCGAAAGTAGGTCGAGTAACGGATACTGTAGCCTTGGCTACAAGGCTACATTACGTCGTTGCGGCCATGGAAGCCATGAACCATGTGGGATACTTGCACAGTTCGGAGCTAGCAACCAGTATTATCGAAAAAATGCCTTGGCCGATTATATACCACTATAATAAATTTAAGTGGAATGTAGAATCAACAAAACCGCGATTGGTAAGTATTGCTATATTTCTAGAACAGGATGCTAAGATGGCATGTGAATCAGGTACTAGTTCCTTATTAAGCAAGACACCTGTATAACGCAGTGGAAAACAATTTGACTATCATATCAAAAACGAAGACAGAACACTCAAACTAGCGCATTTGGTACAATAAACGAGACTGATATATGAAAGTGTGGGTATTGTGATGGGCAAGGTAATTAAGTCTTTAACTGTTCTAACTTTAGAGCACAGCGAATCGATAGCAGCGTGCGCGAATCCAACATATGTGCTTTCGCATTATGCTTTTCACTTTCAAGTTTCACAAATCTCGGGCTAAAGATTATAAACAAAAGGGTTGCAAAGTATAACTTCATACTTTATTACATAAAGACGATAAGCAGTTGAAATCAAGCGAGCCCGAAAATTCTTCAAAAACAATCCCTGAGCTTGGAACTCTTTCTGCAATTAACAATCATGAGAAGTGACGCCAGGTTCTGTTAAATGTCATCCCAATGACCTTGGTGGAGCCAGCATGTGAAATCTCGACCAACACATTCCTAGATGATGGCTGTACGGTTTTCTTCATTAGATGTGAAGGTAGCTAAACGGTTAGGATTATCAGGAGATGTCAATATTCTGCCGTTGCAAAGTGTAGGTGGAATTAAAAATAGTCAGAATAAAGGAGTAAAATTAGTTAACAGAGGAAAGCAATCCAACACTGTGCATGAACGGACTGTACAGAAGGTGCATAACTTAATTTTGCCATGCCAGCGACTAAGAGAAAGCCTCATGCCGCACATGCTCCAATAGCATCTCGTACAACCCTCGGTTGGGTCGTTCGCGGCCACATTCCGTCAACGATGCACGGAAAATCAAAACGTCCTGAAACGTATATCTGGGAGCGATACGGCTCTGATAAGAGGATTGAGTGATCAGATGCCGGGGGGTGACTTGGAGCTACAAGAACTCGTACGTGAATATTTTAATTTAGAGGCTATCGGTGTATCTCAATGTTGCAAATCCAAACAAACCAAGTAAATTCAGAGATATTTTTCTACAAAGCAAAATTCGAAAGGAAGATCAAGATATTTAGCGTTTTTGAAAGCGAAATGGGGATTCTACAAGTAAGCCAGGAAAGCACTGCATGACTTCCATGATTTTTGGGGCTACATCGTCACATTCTACTGCATTGTATTAAGCGATCGGAACACACGCGAAATGGAAAGAGATTTCCCAAAAATAGTGGATGCTATTACGAGTTACGAAGCTAGACCAGAAATAGTTAAAGGGTGCGAAGCTCCTTGCCACAAGAAAAATTGATATCAGGAGTAATTGATCTCGCGTTGGATCAGCTGCCGCTTGAAAGAATTTAGGGCCTCATATGGAATCCTAATTTTGACATATTTACGTTCAACATAGAATTGGCGAAGATTCCAGAGGAAATTGGCAACGGCATTAGACCACCCACTAAGCGTGAGATGCTCCGGGTGTTTATGTGAGTTTTTGACCCACTAGGATTCCTTCAAACGTTCACAATTCGGAATAAATTCCTGCTTCAAAGTGTATGACGTGGCAGTATTGCCCGGGACGAACAAATGAGGGATGAAGAATTTATAAAGTGGAAAAATTGAATGAGTGAATTGAAAATAATTGGGAATTATTAGACTCAGCATTGCTTTATAGGAATAACAGTAGATTAACGCTGCTAAAAAAAATATCTATTCCAAGATTAGAACTTCAGGCTTTATTTTTGTCTAGTTACCTTGCGCGAAGTATTGGAAAAGAATACGAATTTCATATAAATAAACGTTCTTTTTGGACTGATTCCCATACAGTCTTGCCGTGGATTCAGTCCAATGCTCGAACGCATGGGGCATTTGAGTCACACCTCTTAAGAGAAATGACGGCTTGACTGAAGTATCCGAATGGAATTGGGTGCCTACAGCTCAAAATCCGTCAGACGTCGCCACCAGAGAAAAGGGCCCTCTTGAACAATCTCTAACAAAATGGATCAAGGGAGCCAACTTTATCATAAAAAATATCTCACAGTGGCCAAACCAACCACATTTCGACAATAGAACCTCTTCAGAGAATAGCTTTGAAATGGCAGTTGCCGCTCTCATAACAGAAGTACATCCTATGCTGCTACCTAACATTATTAATTTCCCGAAATGGCTTTTTCTCGTACGTAGTACTGCATGGATTTTGATTTCGCCAGAAATCTGGACCTGAAGAAGGAAAATCAGGTCAACTACTGAAAACCTAAGGCTTGACTCCAGTAACCAATAATGATGGAAGTCTCCTTGTAGAAGGACATGTCCCCGAAGTTAATGCAGTTCAGCACGAGACAAAAGGGCCGGCACTTTTGGATGGAAAGCGTCAATATACAAGGCTGTTGGTACGTTTTTATTATAAGAAATCGTGGCAGGGAAGCACGGAGATGGTGGTTAGTGAATTGCAACAAAAATATTGGCTGTTAAACCTACGGTCAACAGTGAAATCAGTGTCAAT
>NC_046666.1:101028218-101034505 GCF_010883055.1 Belonocnema kinseyi | reverse complement strand
CGAACGAGTATCAGATCATCTGAGACCTTTCACGTACACGGGACTAAATTTTTTCGGACCCATGTATGCCACTATTGGCAGGCGACAGGAAAAACGATGGGGCGTTGTTTTCACATACCTTTCATCCAGAGCAATAAATTTGGAAATTACTGATTTACTGAGTGGGAATTCTGTCATTATAGCTCTTCAACGCATGACAGCCCAACGAGGATGTGCATCTCGCATTTATTCTATTAATGGAACTAACTTCAGGGGCAAAGCCCCTGGGAAAAATTCGTACTTTTTTTCGAAATTTTCGAATGGATTCGGACGTGCTTAAGTATCTACTTGTCATTCTGAATTACGGCTGCAGCACTATCTTGCAACAGGGAAAAAGAGGACAAGTGGATTTTTGGGTTTTTTTTAGTTAAATGACTGGTTCCTAGTAGAAAACTGACCCCTCCACAAATGGACAATTTTGGCTTCGATTGGCGCCATTTTTCAAGCGGAAAAAACGTCTAGCAAGTGTATTTTCGAGTATTTGAGCAAAAATAACAGACCCTCGAACATCGAAGCGGTAGATAACTATGCATGACATAACCACTTTTTAACAACGTCAATAGCAAAAAAGATATGCTACAAACTACAGGGGGGAGGGGGGGGTACCAGACTGGCATTTCCGTAAGTTTCACATGGAAAACAGACCCTTTGGTACACAAAGCATCGTTACTAAATCGCAGTTTTGAAGCCAATTTTCGAGACAGCTTAAAGATTTCTGATGTCTCGATTTGGGGCAGCTAAGAGATTGAACTGTAATTTTATTCTGAATGAGATAACATATACCTGAAATTCGTGCAGTTTGATAGTTCTATTTTGTGCCTGTTTCCAATGTGGTGGCGTCACACTTCTAGAACGACTTCTTGAAGGTGTGTGGTACCTCTGAAATTTGTGTCTATTTAGCTTACTCACACATATTATACAGTTAGGGACTGTGATTTATTAGTTTCTTACATTTTGACGTGAAATAAATATCAATGCCAATCTTCACTATATTCCTCCGCCATTGAATGATGAAGATTGGCACGGTGGTTTGACTTTGAATGAAATTATTTCCAGAACGATATAACAAAATCGCACTTTAAAATCATGTTTTTAAAAGAGTTCATTCATCGTCCTATCTCATAAAACATATTTTTTCATAGAACTGAAATTTTTGCTTACAAATATTCCTCTGCCTTTAAATATTCGCCCAGTCTGTCTGTTACTGCGAACACGTTCTCGTCCATAATGTTGACGAAATTCTTTTTGGTTAGCATTGTTGGTAGATCCCGCACGATATAAAAATTTGTTTGCTGGTACTTCAGGTATTTCATCGGGATCGATCTTTGTCACAGAAACGAGAGGGTGCGGTTGACCATCGTCTTCCTCCACATCTTCATTTGAATCTAGTATCTCTCCATCTTCGGATTTTGACTTTTTCCTACTTAATAAAGGTATTGAGATTACGCTATTATTTCTTTAGCATTCATGAAATGTTCTTCAGTATATTTTTTACAATGTTATAAACAATATTAAAACATTGTAAAGAATTTCTAATTTAAAATTATTTGGAGAATATTATCAAATCCTTTTTATTTCTCAAAGAATTCACATACTTGTCGAAGGAAAAAGCAGCTTAAGAAGACGTTCTAGGAATTTTAATAAATTTCAAGTAAGTAAATATATTACCTTTTTTTAGCCTTCTTTTTCTTCTTAGCTTTCACATGGAAATCGGAGTCTGAATCTGACACACTAGATTCTTTCTTGTCACGCTTTTTTGCTATAAAATTGTAAAAATTTATAAATTCAAATTAAATGTTTTCTGAGTTACTTCCGAAGTCACTGTATAGAACTCCTAAAAATAAAATCAAGAATACAATGGCCAAATATGGACAACCACCTTAAAAAAGATGCTCCTTTAAAAAAAAATCCGCTCCCTTCTCTTTTTTATTTCTTTCATATTTTTTATTTTAATTATTATCAAATCACAATAAAAGAGCACTTATAACTAATATTCACCAACTTTTCGGTACTCATACATCACCCTTATCCAGATAAGAAAAATTTGAGCAGGTAGAAACCGTAATCAAACAGCGATTCTCTCTCTCTGCTACCTGACAATCAAGTAAGGGTCAAAAGAAATATCCGCCATAAACACTTCTAAAGTAGAGAAAGTGAAAGAAAATCAAGATTCATGAATCTTCACTGTTGCATATAGTTAATTATTCATATTAGCAAAACTTTTGTTTAATTTATCTAAATCAGTTTTTAAAATAATAGATAACTCCTTTTTTTATAGAATAAAATATTTTAAAAACAATTTTCTTTCACTGTCTGTATTTCTTAAGTGTTTACGATGGATATTTCTGGTGTGTTTATAAGCGATTTGCTTACTGACCTGACTTGATTCTCGGGTATGAGAGGGGGGGGGGGCATCGTTGTTTCGTTGCTGTTCCCACACGGAGAAACTATGGCACGAGCGGTTAGTGTTAAAATAATTTTTTTTTCATAGTTTTAGCCACAGTTGCCAAGACACTGCCCGCTTGTAAATTCACACGAGCCGCTCGTGGTAATGGCAACAGCAGCGCGAGCTTAGTAAGTGTTGCCCTTGGCACGGCCCATTCTTGGGATCGGCAACAATCTCTCGTGTTAATTTTTAATAGCGCGTGATGTCAATTAGCTCTAATGTTTAGTGACAACCGCGCTTATTGCTCGACTCATTCGCCGCAATGTACCAGCTGTGCTATGAGCAGCATCAGCTAATCGAGATGAATGAACCTGCGTATGCACATCGTAATTGTTTATAACATTAGAGTATATAATGTTTCATCACATTTAACCGCAAAAATATTTTTACTTTATTTATGATTAAAACAATGATACTAGTTATGCGTTGATGATACATTTGATAAATGTAAAGGATTATAAGACATTCTACTTTCGCCCATAAAGGAACAAATTTTTTTAAGTTCAAACCCTACATTACCTAACCTTCATGTCCTTTTATGACTTTTAATTTTATATTCCCACTAGTAAAAAGTCCAATTCTAATTTGAAAGTTCTGTTCGGAAATATTTTCTTTAGATTGTATTGCGAAAATTAAAATGATCTGAGAGTACTTTATGAGTTCGTTCACTAAGTCATTAAGAGTTGAATTTTAATATGAACAACTAAAATCTGAAATTCGAAAAGTCTCTTGGGCTAAGCGCAACACTTACCCCGCTCGCGCTGCTGTTGTCATTAGCACGAGCGGCGCATGGAAATTATCAAGCGGTCAGTGCATTGACAACTGTGGCTCTTGCCATTCCAAAAAATTTAATTTTGACACTAACCGCTCGTGTCAAAAGCAGTGGCAGCTCCTGCCGCGGTCGCTACGTGCACCTGCTAAAAATATTTTCATCTTCATAAAGGTGCTGTATGAGTACTGAAATGTTGATGAATATTAATTACAAATGTTCTTTTACTGTGATTTGATAATAATACAAATAAAAAGGACGAAAGAAATGAAAAAAAGAAGGAAGGGGATTTGGTTGGTTGTTTTCTCATTTTTCTTTCCTCTTTTTTATTTTTGTAAAGATTTTTGTTTAAAAGAGGATCTTTTTTCAATTACAATAGGAACATTTTACGGTGTTTATCCAAATTTGATCATAGGATTCTTGGTTTTATTTTCAGGAATTCTATACAATAACTTTATTATTGGAAATTAAATTTGATTTTAATCTGATTTAAATTTCTCAATTTTTTGTAAGTTACTTTCTAAATCTGGTTAGTCAACATAAGTTCAGTGGATTTAGGATTTTAACTTAGGTTAGACAATCAGTGGGATGGAGTATTAAAAGTTATTTAAAATAATCTTATTTGGGGATTTGCGGAGAGGTTGTGGTATATTATCAGGATAACCCGTCATTCCCCTCTCTTACCGCATTACGCACAGAGCAGCGCTCGGGGAAGTAGCAGAGAAACGAATCAGGGAACTATCCCTGAATGTCCCTGCACTACAAAGTATATTTCATATTTAAAAAAAGTAACACATGCACTTATGGCAATCACCAATCTTACATTTTTCTGGAAAAGCGATTTTTTGATGTTCCAACTAAACAAATGCTCCGACGACTTATTTTTCAACTTATAGGGTTTATTTTTTACTTTAAATATCGGAAATTCGTCAGTTTACACTACCGTCGGCAATTGCCGGTACGACCAGAGCGAGTTAAAACTCGTTCTAACTAAATCACTGCTGACTTTGAAAGGTGATGACTCGTTTAAAAAGGAGTGAGAAACTTGTTTACAAGACCGTTGGAAAGCTGATTAAATTCTACATCGACTGATCTCTAACAGAGATATTTTTTTACACTTTGAACATAATAGACCACGTCGCTCGATGCAGAATTTAATAAGCTTCCAAACGGGTTATAAAAATGTATCTCGCACCTTTCTGAAAAGAGTAATCACCTTTCAAAGATAGTAGTAGTTTTTAATACTACTTGCGCTGGTTGTACCGACAGTTTCCCAAGATAGTCTATACTTAGATAAACTGAGAGGATACACTTCCACAGGGAGCAGAACAATCAGTATAGTGGCGCCTCTGCCTCCCATTTCGGGTAGCTATGTCTATACTCATACCACCACGCGTATATAAATTCTCACGCGCACAGCCGCAGCTCGTTGAGCGACATGTCAATTGTCGAAAGGGAACAGCGAACATTCCGAACTTGGTCGAAGGAATAATAAAAACGATTGTGCAATTTTGACAGTTTGCAACATATTGTTATTTTCTTCCCGTTCTTCTGATATTTTTTTGGTAAGTTTTTCTCTGCAAAATGTTTATGTTTTACAGGTTTTCAGTGTTTACTGACCCTATATAAATAATTTTGATTTTAATTTGAAATCTATGTCCCTGTATTCAGATTTTGAACTACATAAATAGAGATCTTAGGAACGTTTTAAGTTCCGACCACTTATTGGCAATATGCTTACTAATGCTAAACTCAAGTTCTAACATTTATTTCAGAATAAATCATTTTTCCCCTCAAATACTTATTTAATTTTTATAATTTTTGTTTCCAAGATGATATTTCTTCTTCACAGGATTTTAAGTTAAGACGGTCCACTTTCAATAGGACACCCGCTCAAAATGCTTGTGAATGCCTCTTACAAAATTCTTAGTATTCTTAAGAATTTTTATAAATTAATTTATTTTGATTAGTGTAAATTGCAATTTTCAACTACCAATTTTGAACGTTTTAACTTGAAATAAATGCTTTTCACTTTAAAATTTCTAGCACCAGGTTTCCTAAAGTTTTTTCCTGGTGGACTCATAGAAAATTCTGATGTTATTTGTGAATTCTAAAAAATTAAGGGAACTCTTATTCGTGATTGATATCAAACTTTTACTTGGAAAACTTCAGACTATTATTTATGATAATCATATCCATTTCAGATCCTAGAATAAATAATAAATTCAAAAGGGCATATGTTATTTACAAAATAAAGTCGCTTAAAAATCATAAGAGTTGGTTGCTCGAAGAACGACCTAAGGCGACCTAGGTCGTTTTTCGGGAGTACATGTTAATAGGTATACAAGGGCCCAACATATCTATATACTAAATTTCATAGTATTTCATCCATTTTTGAGCAAACTCTTAGTGTTCAAAACCACGCGCCTACCCTATTATCGCCCGCGTAGTCTCTCGCTCGACTCATCTGACTCCTCTCCTGTGCTTCAGTCATGAAAGTCAAGCAGTGTAGCCGCGTCATTTATTTTTTTAAGGCGATATATCTTTTATATATAAAATAATGGATACTTGTACGACTGATAATTTTACAAATACTTCCACATCTATCAACACCCATGGTTTAAAAAGAAAATCACGACGAGACAGGTGGGAATTAACAAATAAATAATAAAAAATAACATTTATTTGTTTTTTCATATCATTAAATAAAATTATATAAATAAATATCTCTCACTATTAAATTTTTATCGTAGATTTATAGCTAGAAAACATATTTTTATTAGTTTACCCGAAAAACAAACCAAGTGCTTTTGCATAAACTGTCGCTAAAAATGTAGTTAAAAATGTTTATTGAAGATTTTATGCTTTAAATCCATTATTCGATAGTACATGTTTTCAATAAATCAAAAAAATTAATTAGTTATATTTAACGATGAGATATTATATTATTGCATGGATAGTCCCTGATCAAAATCATTTCCTAAGTAAGGGGCCATCCATATATTACGTACTCAATTTGGCACCCACTTTTGA
>NC_046666.1:101016858-101028208 GCF_010883055.1 Belonocnema kinseyi | reverse complement strand
TATAATCAACCATAATCGTTTCATTGATCCCCCGCATTGATTGCGTAATCATCTTTAAGACGAATAAAATAATAATTTCCCTCGGCGAGATTATATAAAAAATCACACAATGGTATAAAACATTAATTTATTGTACTTTCAAAATGCAGAGTAAAAGAAAAATTTCTAATTTCTGCCGTCTTCCTCGCTCAATTTCAATGGCGCCATCGTCTCATGAACAGATTGATGAAAATAGAAATTGAAACATATGATTACCTAATCACTCAAACAATGCCCCCCCCCCCATGTAATCATTCGTAATCATACACGTGACCCCTCAATGATGATTACGTAATATATGGACGGTCCCTAAGATAATTTACATCTGGGAATCGCTAAAAACAATAGATAAGAAATTTGGTAGAAAATTCAAATATTTAATCGAAAGATGAACTACTTTGTTAAAAATTATTTTTTAATTTCTTTGATCGGAAAGTTAACTATTTTGTTAAAAATTGGTTGGTTAAAAATTTAGCTATACAAGTGTAGGTAGAAAAGTGATTTTTTTTAGTTGAAGATTCAATTATGCGATTAAAAATTCGTTTTTCTGGAGAATTTTAAAGCTATTGATAATTCGTCTTTTTACATTTCCAACCATAATAAGAAGGTATTAGTTTTATGTGAAAACTAAATTTCGCGGATTTCATCAAATGTCGACGTTTTGAGGCCCCCTGAGTTAGAAAAATAAGGTTTTTACGTCGGTGTCTGTCTATCGCCGTCGTCGTCTGTATACCGGATAACTTCCGAAAGACTAATCGGATTGTATTATGGTTTAGCACACAGTTTGAAGGACAGTTTAAAGATTTATCTATTTTGCCTAAAAATGTTATATTTGATTTGAAAGTTGATCGTATTTCTTGAAAAATTAAACTAATTTATTTTGAAAGCTGATGTATTGTTTTGTGAATGTCTTTTTTTAGAAAATAAATCTTCTTCGCTGAAAATACAACCAGTTGGTTCAAAGTTCAAGTTCGTAGTTAAAAATTATTTGTAAAACTTGAAGTGGAAATTGACCTATTCTATTTTGGACGGAAAATGGATTGTTTTAATTCAAAATGCAACTGTTGGGATGAAAATGTATTTTTTTGTTTGCAATTTATATTTCTAGTTTAAAATTGAACTAATTTGGTAGAAAGTTAAAGTATTTGTTAAAAAGTTACAGATATATTATTTAAAAATGAAAGTATTTCGTAGAAAATTAATTAAAAAATTATTTGTTCAACGATGAACATTTTTGATTATTTCATGTCAGTATCAATATACTGGTAATTTAGAATCAAAAATGTAGAAAATCATTGTAGAAATAAATATAGTTTTATTAAATAATAATTAAAACAAGACCAATGATCCACAGAGTACGTTTTCTACATTGAAATAGACCTAGCCGTAAATCAATAAATAAAAAATTACACAAATAGCGTTATTTCTTTATACCATTCTCTTATGACAAGCACATTTTTCATAATATGTTAATTCACTGTTCACGAGCTTCTCGGCGAGGAGCTCGTGAAGAGCTAAAAACTGCTCTTCAAAGACCGAAGTCATAGCATTCTCAAAATCCAAAAACCCAAACAAAAATGAGCACAGATAAAGCGTGAGATGGGAAAAAATCAAGAGAAGAAAAACATTACTTTTTGAAGGGCCTAGAAGATTATTATGACGACTTTTTGAATTCCGTTAAAAAAATATCGAGAATTCAAAAGACCCCACACAATTTACATTAAAAACCGGTCCCGGTCAAATTGGCTGAAATTTCAATATCATAATAGTTCAAAGCCTCCTAATCAAAAAATCCTAATGGGTACTAGTTCCAAAAATCAAAAGTTTTCGAGATAGGTGGAGCTGAACGTGAAAAATATCACCACAAGCGAATCTAATGTCCCGCTTGAAACTTGAAGGTTTTCTTCAGATTTTCAATAAACTGTAATCAGCACAATCACTGACAATACCAGAAACACTGGCAAGACTAGTCCAGCTAATAAGGGCAATGTAATGGGACTGCCTTGGCAATGTGAAGATTTTTCAAAATAATCAAGGCAAAAGACATTCTAGACTACCAAAGATATTTTGTAGTACAGATAATTAGGACAAGACTATAGGTCAGTCCAACCAACAAAGGCAAGACATGTTATTAGTCCAGTCAGTTAAGACAAGACTATAAATCAGTCTAACCAACAAAGGCAAGAAATTGTATTAGTCCAATTGGTTGAGACAAGACTATAAATCAGTCCAAGCAACAAAGGCAAGACATGTTATTAGTCCAGCCGGTTAATACAAGACTATAGAGCAGTACAACCAACAAATGCAAGACATGTTATTGGTTCAGTCAGTTAAGACAAGTTTGTCTACGCTGGGCTTTTTATGCAAGCACGCTTCGCTAATGACTTGTTAATGTATGTGACTAATTACCTGTCTTGCCTTTGTTGGTTGCACTGACCTACAGTCTTGTCTTAATTATCTGGACTACAAAATATTTTTGGTATTTCAGAATGTCTTTTTCCTTGATTATTTTGAAAAATGTTCAGATTGCCATTGCAGTCCCATTACATTGCCTTTAGTAGGTGGACTGGTTTTTCCTTTGATAATTGGACTGATCTACAGTCTTGTATTCATTGAATGAACTGTCTTCCAGCTTTAATATTTCGAACAGTATTTACATTGCCTGGACAGCGCCATAATTTCGCCTATTATTACCAGGACAGCGCCATTTTGTCGCCCTATTTGGTGGACTGATCTTAACAGTGTTTCTAGTATTCTAAGTGATTGTGCTGATAACAGATTATTGAAAAATCTGCACCTCATCTTCAAGTTTCAAGCGGGACATTAGATTCGCTTGTGGTATTTTTCGCGTTTAGCACCACCGATCTCATAAACTTTTGATTTTTTGGAATAGTACCCATTAGGATTTTTGCACCAGGAGGCTTTGAACTATATTATATTGCAATTTCCGCCAATTTGACCGGGGCGGGATTTAAATGCAAATTGAGCGGGGTCCTTTTGATCGCACAAACAATAATAATTTGTTACATTCTTATTAATAATGAGAAGGTATTAGTTTTATGTGAAAACTGACATACGGATTTCATCAAATTTCGATGTTTTGAGGCCCCCTGAGTCAGAAAAAAAGTTTTTACGTCGGCGTCTGTCTGTCGGCGTCGTCTGTGTACCGGATAACTTTCGAAAGATTAATCGGATTGGATTATGCTTTGGCACACAATTTAAAAGATAAAAAGAAATATCGATTTCGTTAACCATCCATTTTAAATTGAAATTCAAAAAGTTAGAGCTTTGAAAAATTTTCGAAACCACTTTTTTCAAGATTTGAACATTCTATCAGCAGCCATTTATAGTACATAAAAATATAAACAATTTATCCCCATGCATTTTTTTTTATAAAAAGAAAATTACCAGAGTTATAGCATTTTCGACGTCTGTATGCCGGATAACTTTCGAAAGATTAATCGAATTCGATTGTGCTTTGGCACACAGTTTGAGGGACCAAAAGGGAAGATGAAGTTTATTAAACAGCCATTTTCGACAAAAATTCAAAAAGTTAAGAGCCTCATTAAATTGTTGAGACCACTTTGTTCAAAATTTAAAAATTACATGGGTAACTATTTATATCACACAAAAATACAAAAAATTTATCCCCATGGCTTTTTTTCGATCAAATAAATTTACCAAAGTAATAATATCTTTTTGAAAAATAAAAAATTCGAATCACTTTTTTATATGATAAGTGGTTTTTGTTCTATTCGTAAAAGCAGCATTAATTATTTTATGAATCATGTTTTTGAAGGACACGTAGTTGTTAAAGACTTTAATACTAAGTTGTAATGTGTTCTATTTCCATAAAATGTAATTGAAAAAACGGAAGTTGATTTTAAAGGAATGTTGAAAAATGGATATTAACTACGTGAACCGGAATTGAAGAGGACGGGGAGTTCGCAGCGGATCAAGCCTAAAATCTATCAAATTGGGAATCCATCTTTTAGATTTCCTTTTTCGGAAGTGTTCGTGTTAGCGTTGGGCAAGATAACATAGAATGAAGGTGTCAGTATTTGTCCAAGTGCAAAATTATTCATGAGCGACCAGCCTGTAATGTTGAACGAAGACTTCAAAGCATTCGCTCAACAACGGCCGCACTTGGGTGAAATTGGTAGCAGATCGGAGGGCAGTTCGACGTAAAGTGTTAATAATTGCTTTCGTAGTAACCGAAACAGTTGTGCGGAGGATAGGCGTGGCGGCGAATCGAACGACCCGCCATATGATCGTGACAGATTCCAGAGAAGTCGGTCGTCATTGTTAGCTGAAGCGCCTGCTATTACTGGAGTGAACCGGATACAGCCGGATATGCATAATGGAGTATCAAAAAGTGAACATATTGCGAGCGGGGTTCGGTGGAAAATCTAAATACAAAGCCGCACGTAAATACAAATAATCGATCCGTCGCGAATCAACTCGGAATTTTGCGACATGATATTCGTACAGTTCCTGGAGTGATTCAAGCTGGAAATGCGGGCGAAGTATATACCAATGACGGTACTCGATCGCAAATAGCGAATGTAGTTCTCGAAGAAAGATGTTTGCGGACCGATAGAGCGGGTGTTCAGAGAACCGCGTATAAACGTGAAAGAATAGTTATGACTCAATGTAACTTCGGAAATTACGATAATCAAATCAATTTGAGACACCAAGCAAACCACGGAAATTTCGATCGGTACGAAATTTATCGGGAGTCAAATTATTCGGAAGACAACAGGTACGCTTATCGTGACATCGATAGGGAAACAAATGGTTCGGGCTCATCTTCAAGGAGCAGCTCTGGACTGATTTAGAATGCGGTCAAAGGAAATTCAGGATTGCAGAAGATTCCAAACAGCATTTGAGAAAATGTTGATCAGAACGAAAGGACTTTCAACGAAGTGGCAAAGAATGACAGAAAAAGTTTAAAATAAGAACGAATCAATAATTGCCTATTGTATGTAGAAGGCACGTTTATGTTACGAGATAGGATTAGGTGTTAAAGACACTAAAGAACAACTTTTGATTGGACTCTGGTCAAGAGACTTGGCATCGATTTTGACAACGAAAACTCATCAAGATTTGGAGGAGTTAATTCCCGATATTCAAGAACAGGAACAATTGAGTCACACAACAAAAACCAAAAGAACGGAAACGGCAAGCACTGGACGAACCGAGCAGACGGAACAAAAAGGAAAAAAGGAGATTTCGAATGTGGGCCGAAAAACAACATCTCTTCCAAACCCTTGTCGACGTACACCAGTTCGTAATGACGCTGGCGAACCTAAATGTTATAATTGTGAAAAATATGCACATCAAATTATTTTTTAATTTGAATTTGAATATGGACATGTTTCCCGAAACTGCCCGGATCCATTAAAGGAATTAATATGTCGTATTTGACAACAGACTGGACATACCCAGAGGCATTGCCCAAAAGCTTCAGCAAAGACAACCAGCCAAGGAATTCATCAGGTCGACGGTCAAGTAAAAAATTCAATAATAAAGTATATCAAAGAGATAGAGATCGATGGAAATTCATGGAATGCACTTATTGATGCTGGCAGCTCGGAGTGCACGATAAAGGCAACAACGGCGTTAACTGGAGGATATGAAATAATTCGAGAACCAATGGAATTGAAAAAATTCAGGCCAGCTCATTTTCGAGTGAAGTCCAGACGATTCATTGGTGACGATTATGTCACCAATGACATAATTTCACCTCACTTAATGAACCTTATTCCCACAGTAAGTACAAACAAAGAATTTCTCCCTCCTATTTTCAATTTAGGATCTGTTGAAAAGAAACCATCGAGCAAATTAGACCGTTATGAAATTTTTAGTTTGCGAGAAATCTGGAAACCAAAAGATAGACCAGCCGTGAATCTATCCGAAATTCATGTAGAAAATAATCGTTTCAAAGAAGAAGTTGAGGATTTGGTATCAGTCTTAAATGATTATCGAGTAACAGTCAGCTGCAGTTTGTTTGACTTGGGATGCACAGATTTAATTTCCATGAAAATTAGCGAGAAACCTGGAACTGAACCTATTTATTGTCGTCCTCATCGAGCCAGTGATAAGGAGCGTAAAGAGATTGATCAAATCTTTAGCACATACAAGGAGGCAGGATTGATTGTGGCAACCAATTCACCATATGCTAGTCCCGTTCTGCTGATACGAAAGAAGAATGGTGAAACGCGATTGGTTATTGACTATCGCAAGTTAAACGCGCAAACGGAATGATTGAATTTCCCCTTACCAAATATCGATGATCATCTGTCGTTACTGAATGGAAGTACCTTATTTATCACTCTGGATTTAGCGCATGAGTATATGCAAATTCCCCTTTATGAAGTGAGCAAACATAAGAGGGCAATGATTACGCCAACGAATACTGCTTAATTTACGAGAATGACGTTTGAGCTAACTATCGCCCCATTCTATTTCTCGAAGTTCATGCAGAAGGTACTTGGACTACTTTAGGATAACTTAATTCTTTTCTACCTGGATGATATCCTGATTCTCGAGAAAAGTTGGAAAAATCTGAAAGGAAGACTTATTATGGTATTAGAAGCTCTGAAGAACGCCGGTCTCACCATAAACTTATCGAAATGCCAGTTTTTGATAGAGAGGGTAACCTAATTAGGATTTGAGATTTCGGCGGATGGAATCGAACTGGGTGAACAAAAGTTACAGGCGATCTTGGAATTTCCCTCACCAGAAAATGCAACTGAAGCAAGAAGATTTTTGAGAATAATCGGATTCTTTCGTCGATATGTACCGAAGTTTGCAGAGAGAGAGAGAGAGAGAGAGAGAAAGAGAGAGAGAAAGAGAGAAAGAGAGAGAGAGAGAGAGAGCAAGATAGAGAGCCAGACCTTTGTTTAATCTACTGAAACCGGATATCGAATTCCGCTGGGAAACGGAAGAAAAGAAATATTTTGAAGACTTGAAGCGAGTAATGGCCCAAAAGCCTATTATTCAGATGTCCGACCCTCAAAAGTAGACGGAGCTTCATACAGATGCAAGCTTGAAAGGCTTGGCAGAAATGCTACCACAACGTGGAGATGACGCGAGGCTACACATGGTTTACGCAGTAAATCATCGATGAACCAGTGATTTTGAGAAAAAGTATCGCTCAAGAAAATTTGGAACTGAGAGCCATAATCTGGACGATAAATCGCTTATAGCCGAGGTTAATTAACAAAAAATTTACAATCTTTACAGATTGCCAAACATTGGTTTATCTCAAAACTCACAAAACAAAGGTCTCATAAGTAGCTAGATGAACTAATTTGCTCAATGAATACGAGTTTGAAATCTCGCATCGCCGATCTACGTAAGAAGTATGAAATCTTGCAGAGATGCATGAGGGTATCCTTTATAAACTAGTGGGTCAGGATTTAAAGCATGTCGTATCACGTTCACTACGCAAAAGCCTGACTATCCGCTATCACGTTGTAGGAGGTCACTTCGGCTTGGAAAGAACTGTAAAGAAAATAGAGCATTATGACTACTTTCCAGGATTGCGCCGGTAAGTCCGCCAACACATAAGGTCGTGTGTACAATGTCTATTTACAAAGAAAGTCGCAGGTCGACAACCCGGTGAATTACACCCGATTCCTCCGGGTAAGAGACCCTTTGAAGTCGTCAACCTGAATCATCTCGGACATTTTGTCTCAAGTTCCCGCATAAACAAATATATCTTGGTAATGATTGACAACTTAACAAAATATGTCCGCCTGGCACCAACTAAAAGCACATTAGCTAATGGAGTCATAGAGTGTTTAGAAGAATTTGTATTGGATTATGGAGCCCCTTCGCGTGTGATTACCGACCGCGGAACTTTCTTCACTTCTGATAAGTTCGCTGACTTGTGCGCTAAGCGTGGGATTAAACATTCCTTAAATTCCCCTATACATGCACAAGCTAACGGACAGGTGGAGAGGGTGAACAGTGTCTTAATCCCAATGATACAAGCAAGTTGATGAGAAGAGAATGGACGCGATTGGGATCGACACCTAAAGGTAATTGCCCGAGACCGTTATCAATCAGTGAATAAAACGACAGACAGAAGCCGATTCGAGCTACTTCATGGGTACGTCCCACGTCACAACGAGGGTATTTTGAGAAACTTAACTGAGCTTGAAGACGACCAGAATCCGACTATTATTAGTGAAGCAGCTCGACAGAGAATTCTGGCCGAACAAGAGAAATTTAAGCAGCGCTATGATAAAAATCGTTATCGGAGTGTCCGCTACCTAATCGGAGAAGTGGTGGTGATGAGAATGAATACAGTATCCACAGGCGATTCTACTAAACTTCAACGAAAATATCGAGGTCCACTTGTTATTTATAAAATTTTCCCTGGTGATACTTACGGAGTTACGGACCTAAGAGTGGAGAAATCTGAGGGTCGTTATGTCAGTACAGCACGTGTGACTCAACTAAAACTCTGGACTCCATGATTGGAACAGGAAGAATCAGATTTGCAAGACGATGATCAAATAAGCGTAGACGAGAATGAGTGTTTTCGAGATGAAAGAACTGAACAAAAGAAATATCAGCTTGGCGAAGATGAAATTGAGCCCACTAACGATCATTTGGGAGCAATTGATCCAGACGAAGAAGATGAGGTGCGAGAACTTCAGTTAATTTTGCAGAGGCCGATCCGCACACAGTAACTAGAAGTGGTCGTGTAGTCCGGAATCCTGATCGCTATGGTGCACCTGTGGTTTACTAACTCGAGTTCGAGTTATTAGAAGGATGGCCGAGTGTTAAAGACTTTAATACCAAGCTGTAATGTGTTCCATTTCTATGAGTTGTAATTTAAAAAAACGGATGTTGAATTTAAAGGAATGTTGCAAAATGGATATTAATTACGTGAATCGGAAGTTGAAGGGGAAGGGGAGTTCGTAGCGGAGCGATTGCGTGAGTACGTATACGAAAAAGAGCGGTCTGTAAAGAGTGATTATTGTCATTAAAATTACATTTCTCTGTTCAAATCGGACTATTTATTGTGTCCTGAGCGTGAGTAAATTTAGATGATAATATAGTTTTTGTTTTAGTCGAAAAAAATAATAAAAATAAAAAATTACATTTTTTGGAAACTTAAGCAGATGGTAAAAAAACGGTTTCTGTAGTCGCTCGCGATATGATTCAAGACACGAAAAAAAAACGCTAAAGCTCAGGTTTGGATACATGGTTCATTACTTTAACGTTCACTGTTGTAAAACAATAATCGCTCTTGAAGAAAATCATTCTTCAATTTCAAAAATTTTTGTTTTGTAAAAACATGTGTAATTTTCATTTAGCATCTTTTTCAAAATTTTATTACAATCATTGTCTTTTAATAATATATTATTTATTCGTATGAAATCTAAATAGAAAAATCTAATAAGTATCCGTCAATACCACATAACCTCCGAAACGTGTTTCATTCTCTGCACGAAGACTGGGTCGAAACAGCACGATTACTCGCGCATGAACGGATTCTAAATCGCGATTACTAGGCTATCAGTCCATTTTGTTTTATTTATTTTAAATTAAAATTAGCATTAATTATGTTGTAAAACACATTTTTAAAATACTCTAAGAAGTTCCACGTTTTAATTAGTATCAACACTTTTTCAAATTATCCTTCCCAACATAATTTTCTGAAAATTTCAATTCAACGAAATGGCTTAAAGTCGCGTTTTCTGTGCCGTTGAAATGATGCATGTTTCAGCGTAGCTAAGAATAATATTTAAGGGCATGTGATACTTAGAAAATTGTCGATTTTACCAGTTTTAGGTTCCGACGGTTTTTTCTTTAATAATCAATATTTTGTCTTAAAAATTTGGGACATGATAGCGACCATGCTAACGGGCGTCTCCACACACTTTTTTTGGTTTAATTCAAAAAAGTTTTAATTTAGCAAAATCTGATTAATTTGCATAGCGCTTAGGAATTACTATCGATTTTACCAGTTTTAGGTTCCGACGGCTTCTTTTCTAGAATAATCAATATTTTGTCATAAAAATTTGGGAAATGATAGCGAACATGCTAACGGACGTCCCTGCACACTTTATTTGTGTGTGTTTTTTTTTAAATTTTTTGATATTGCTAAGAACGTGTGTACCTTTGGAGGTTATGTATGTTACAATTCTCCTGTGCGTTACTTCCAAACTACACAATATTTTTGGCTGAAAACTTTGGACTTGCAAATAAACATAGTAACTAATATTCCGGAACTAACCCTTTTTGCAGGCAATCAAAAAAGTTTATTTGATGAATAATTTCCAGATTATCGGAAAGACAGAGATGAAAAACGACGTAACCTCAAAATAATACATATGCATAAAATTTTTATTTAGCACAATACATTTTTTTTGTTATTATCCCTCAAAAAAGAGTCCGGGGACGTCCGTTATGATATTTTATAGCATCTACGAATTCAGTTTTTAAAAATTTTCATTTTTGTGGAAAAAAAGCCGGGGAAACTAAGTATCACATGCCCTTAAGCAAAATAAAAAAACATGATAAATACAATTTTTATTTCATATCGCAATATTAGATATTGAATATAAGTACATAAGTAAATATAATATACATTTGATATAGAAATATTGAACATGATGTATAAAAGTTAACATATCGGACAAAATCAAGTGCAAAGCACGACATACTAGGCAGTCATGTCGAAAAAATCCATGATATGATGTTGAATGATCCCAAAGTGAAATTGAGAGAGGTAGCTAATGCTGTATGCATATCATTGGAACGTGTGGGCAATATCGTGCATTCAGTTTTGGGCATGAAGAAGCTCTGCGCGCGATGGGTGCCGCGTTTGCTCACAGTGGACCAAAAACGAATTCGTGTGACAACTTTCCAGCAGAATTTGGCATTATTTTCGCGTAAGCCGACCGAGTTTTTGCGCAGATTCATAACCATGGATGAAACTTGGATCCACCACTACACTCCTGAGTCAACGCAACAGGCAAAACAGTGGGTTCTACCGGGCCAAAGTGCTCCGAAGCGTCCAAAAACGCAACAATGGGTCGGAAAGGTTATGGCCTCCGTATTTTGGGATGCACATGGCATAATATTCGTGGACTATCTTGAAAAAGGTAAAGCCATAACCGGAGCATACTATTCATCATTATTGGACCGATTGAAAATCGAAATCGCCGGAAAACGACCGCATTTCAAGAAGAAAAAACCGCTTTATCATCACGACAATGCGCCTGTTCATTCATGCTTAGTTGCACAAGCAAAATTGCATAAAATCGGCTTCGAATTGGTTCCTCAG
>NC_046666.1:101015032-101016758 GCF_010883055.1 Belonocnema kinseyi | reverse complement strand
CGACCTAAAAGGAGAGTATGTTGAAAAATAAAACCGACTTTGGCCAAAAAAACGTCTCCGTGTTTCATTTTTCAGGGACTTATCAGACTGCCTAGTACTTCATGAGAATGTGTCCGCTTGAGCCGAAAGAGCTTTAACAAAAAATATTTCACATTCACCAAATTACAGTTGTCCATGCTGTGACCTTTAATTTTAAAAGGTCTGTGCACAAATTTGGAGAGATACAAAGCAGAGCGCGTAGCGCGAGGTAACAACATATTCAAGAGCCAAACGCGAGTAATATAAATAACTGAGGACGAAGCGCGATAACTAACAGTCGAGCGCCCTATACACACTCAAACTTGCAAGCGAAGCGAATCGCGCGAGACTAAAATGTACCCGCCGCGCGGCGGGAAGATTTATCCGTATACATTTAATCATTTTATTGAAATCAACTGTTATAAATTTAAAATTTTTGGTTGAAAAATCAACTATTAGATACACTTTTCGTTGAAGATTAATCTTTTTGGACGATAAGTAATTTTTTTAACTGTGAATTTAACTGATCCATTTATGGTACAAAATGTACCTTTTTTTAGTGGAAACTTCAACTATTTGGTTGACAATTCAATTTTTTATGTTAAAAATTTAACTAAGTTGTTGAAAATGCGTTTTTATTTGCTTGAAAATAAAATTTTTAACTGAAAAATCAACAATTTTGTTAAAAATTTAACTTTCTGGTAACAAATTTATGTAATTTTTGAAAAATTCGTCTTGTTTGGCTTTTTAAATTTACAAGAACTATTAATTATTTAAATATATTCGATTAAAAAATTAAAAGTTTGATCTTTTTTTACAAATACGCGCCTTTTTTCTCCGAGTCAATTTGTTTAGAGAACCCACTAAGAATATCTATTATATGACTCTTTTTCTATGCTGCTTTATAAATTTACAAGAACTATTAAATATTTAAACAATTTACATTTAAAAATTTAGAGTTTGGTCTTTTTTCTACGCATAAGCTCAACTTTTTACAGAATTAACTAAGAATATCTTTCCGATGAGTTTTACATTCTCATTCCTAAGAATGTAAATAGTCCAAATTCTCAATCTCTGGTTTTTAATGGATCTTTACGTTCCGGCACTCACAGAATCCGAGAACCATAAAATGTCATCAGTGTCTGTATGTCTGTATGTATGGTCACCGGAATGTTGTAGCAACGCTAACTTTTGAAGGATGTGTCCAATCGAGTCCGCGTTTGATAGACTTCTGAAGGTCCACAAAATAAAGGCTAAGTTCGTTAATCAGATATTTCGAACCAAAATTAAAAAATTGAGAGCATTTTCAAAATTTCATAAATTTTTGTCAAATTTTCTTATAGATGGGTAAAAGACTTGCAAATTATCGAAACAAATTCTTTAATTTTGATGAAAATTAGAAGTCATACTTTTCAAAAATTTGAAAATCTTCAAAAAATAGAAAAAATTATTTTTTTCATAGATCCAAAAATTTTCACTAGATACCAAATACATTTTAAAACTATTTTAGCCGAATTTTTCGATAAGCACACATGGTTAAAAATTAGAGCCTGTATAATCTAACAGTAGAATGCGAAGCGCGATTATGGCAATGACAATGTAATCGTCAAGGTGCTTTGAGAACTTTCTTTAATGTGAATTTAAAAAAAAGGTTCAGCTTTACTTTATGATTGTAGTGTTTGAGGGGTTTGAATTACAGTATTTGATA
>NC_046666.1:101003425-101014932 GCF_010883055.1 Belonocnema kinseyi | reverse complement strand
AAGGATTAAACAATCACAACAGGTTCCAATTAGGATCAGGCAAAATAAAATGTGAGCATTATTTTGCAATATCTGAATAAGCAGTGCCAAACCAAGGTACACACAAAAAGAAATTGTAATAGTAATTTGATATAATAGTTTTTAACATACAATGTATAAAATTTCGCATTTTGGTCTGTGCAATAATGTGGAGGGTAATGAAAAGACCGAGCGCGTAGCGCGAGATAACTATATTATCGATCGTGAAGCGCGAGAAGTAACAGTTGCGCTCCGTAGGCGCGCTCAAACTAACGATAATATTAAATATTTAAACTATTTTGATTAAAAATTAAGAGTTTGGCCATTTTTCTACGATTAAATGTGTTTACGGAATAAACTAAGAATGTTTTACCGATGAGTTTTTTCTATGCTGCTTGGTAGATTTACAAGAAGCATTAATTACTCAAACAATTTAGATTAAAAAATTAAACGATTAAACGAACTCACCTTAAGTGACGTTCAATCGAAATTATGCAAGTACGTCTTGTCCGAATAGATCAGATTTGTAGTAACGCTAGATGCTCGATCCTAAATCACAGCATTTCAAAGCCTATAGATAAGCGCGCCTTCCGTCACTGGGGTGTTCCTTCCATCCGTCCCTATGCCATTACGCTTTTTTGAAATTCAAATCAGTTGAAATAAAATACAAGGGTATCGGGAAAACAACAAGGGGAGGGACTGATCTATTCGGATGCGACTCACTTGGATAATTTCGACTGAACTTCACTTAAGGTAAGTTCATTTAATGTCTTAATTACGCTGCGTCACCTCGTCCCCTAAGTCAAATATGAATTTGTTGAAAGCTGTATATTCAATTTAAAACCACCTTTATTTCTCTTACGCGGGAACTACGTTGTTAAGTATTGCCTATGCAAAATTACAAGAAGTTTCTCTTAATGGCCTTTAATAGTCTTTTTGTACTAATAAGCTCAATTTTTTTACGGGATTAACTAAAAATATCTTTTCTATGATTTTTTGCTATGATACTTTTCAAGTTTACAAGAATTTTAATTTTATTTAAACTATTTTAAATAAAAAAGCCTTTGCGATTAAATGTGTTTACGGAATCCACTGAGAATGTTTTCCCGATGAGTCGTTTCTATTTTGCCTTGTAAATTTACAAGAACTATTCATTATTAAAACAATTTAGATTAAAAATTAAGAGTTTGGCCTTTTTTCTACGAATAAGCTCAATTTTTCACGAAAGTAACTAAAAATATCTTTCCGATGATTTTTTTATGATGCTTTCCAAATTTACAAGAATATTAAGTATTTAAGCTATTTCGATTAAAAAATTAAGAGTTTCGACTTTTTCTACGAGTCAAATTGATTTCGAAGACCACTAAGAATGTATAACCGATGACTGTTTTCTATGTTGCTTTGTAAATTTACATGAATTATTAATTATTTAAACAATTTAGATTGAAAAATTAAGAGTTTGGTCTTTTTTCTACGAATAAATTCAATTTTTACAGAATTAGCTAGAATATCTTTTCGATGATTTTTATTCTATGATGCTTTGGAAATTTACAAGAACAATTAATTATTTAAACAATTTCGATTAAAAATTAAGAGTTTGGTTTTCTTTCTACGAGTCAAATGTTTACGGAGTCCACTAAAAATGTTTATCCGTTTACTCTTTTCTAGGTTGCTTTGTAAATTTACAAGAATTATCAATTACTTAAACAATTTCATTAAAAATTAACAGTTTCGATTTTTTTCTACGAGCCAAATGTTTACGAAGTCCACTAAAAATGTTTATCCGATGACTCTTTTCCATGTTGCTTTGTAAATTTACAAGAACTATTCTATATTAAAACAATTTAGATTAAAAAATTAAGAATTTGGCATTTTTTCTACAAATAAGTTCAATTTTTTACAGAGTTAAATAAGAATATCTTTCCGATGATTTTTTGTATGATGCTTTCCAAATTTACAAGAATATTAATTATTTAACCCTTAAAGGTATCCCTGGGGTCTTTTATAACCAGCCTTTTCTAAATCATGATTTTCGTAGCTTAAAAATTTTAAAATCAGACTTATGGCACCATTTGTTGACAAAGCATGAGTACCAATTCCCTTGATGTACATTTACGTCAAGCCTACTGCGTCAGGCGCGATTTCGTGGTGTTCCGAAGAGGACTGGTGCCGCCAGAGATCCCACGGATACCTTTGTGTTTCAAACGTATTACTGACTTCGGAAATTATTTGATCATTTGTACTTATTTATTCTTATATAAAGTAAGTACATAGTCTTTTGAAGTATTTAAATTTATTTTAAGTAGTTTTTAAAATAATTTTTCAATTATTAGGATTTCTTATAATCGACGATCGAGTATACGGCAGCGTCTACTCGAGCAAGACATCGTATTTAAAAATCATCGTGTTCTAAAGTCATTGCAACTTCAAAATTCCAACGAGAACCCAAAAATACCAGCAATCGCAGTTCTGTAAAGTATTAGTATGTATTTGATGGTAACACACTTACAAGAACGATTGACCTATTCTGGGCTACCGAGAAACATCAAAGTTGATATTGAGTGCATTTTGCAATCAAATTTACTAACTGTGAGAGCATACGAAAGGGTTCAATTTGACAGTAGAGAGAGATGTTCTGTCTGTCCAAGAAAAAGGGACCGAAAGTCTACTGAGGGATGTACGTCGTGTATGCGACCTATTTGTGATAAACACCGTATCTTATTCTGCAGCGACTGTTGTAATGAATAAATAATTGTTGTTATGTATGTTTTTTTTCTAAAGCATAAGTTTTCTGAACACTTAAACCATATTTTTAACCCTATTTGCTTTTGCTTTTCACTAAATAAATATAAATGTTCAAAAAAACTGTTTTTTCATTTTTTTCTAAAATGCATTAATTTGATTTTTTTAAATAAATATATTTTTCTGAGCCGTGACAGAAAACCTCACTATTTTTTCGAAGTGCTATATCTTAAGTATGTTCAGTTCAATTATGAGCTCTTAATATACAAAATTTAAAAAAATATCGATTTTTTTGTATAAAAAAAGGCATTTTTCCATTTTTTCAATTCTTTTTTCATATGTTAAAATTAAAAATATATATGTTAACTAGTTGTTACTTATAAAGGATATAAAAAATACACCAAAAAAATGTTCGTGCAAAAATATTTAAAATCCTTATTGCAATAAAGAAATTTCTGCTGGGGTCTTCAGCGACCCCCCTCATACTTTGTGTTATCACAGAGAGGGGATACCTTTAAGGGTTAAACTATTTCAATGCAAAAATTAAGAGTTTCGCCTTTTTCTGCTAGGCAAATTTATCTCGAAGTACACTAAGAATATATATACAATGACTCTTTTCTATAATTCTTTGTAAATTTACACGAATTATTAATTATTTAAACAACTTATATTACGATGATTTTTTCCGATGATTTTTATCCTACGATGCTTCTTAAATTTACAAGAACTATTAATTATTTAAGCAATTTCAAATTAAAATGAGGAGTTTGGTTTTCTTTCTACGAGTCAAATGTTTACGGAGTCCACTAAAAATGTTTATCTGATGACTCTTTTCTATGTTGATTTATAAACTTACAAGAACTATTAATTATTTAAACCATTTAGAATAAAAAATTAAGAGTTAGATCTTTTTTTACGAATGAACTTATTTTTTACAGAACTGGCTAAGAATATCTTTCCGATTAGTTTTTCCTACTATGCTTTTTAAATTTACAAGAATATTAATATTATTTAAACTTTTTCGATTAAAAATATAGAGTTTGACCTTTTTCTACGATTAAATGTGATTTGTATATTGTATATTTACAAGCACTTAATTATTTAAACAATTTCAATTTAAAAATTAAGAGTTTGATCTTATTTCTATGAATCAATTTGTTTACGGAGTCAACTAAGAATGTCTATCTGATGTCTCTTTTCTATGTTGTATGGTCAATTTACAAGAAGTATTTATTATTTAAGCTTTTTCGATTTGCTTTTCTTTTTTCGAGTCAATTTGTTTACGGAATATACTAACAATGCTTATTCGATTACTCTTTTCTATGTTGCATTGTAAATTTAAAAGAACTATTAAATATTTAAACAGTTTCCATTAAAACCTAAGAGTTTGCTGTTCTTACTACGAGTCTATTTGTTTAAGGAGTCTACTAAGAATGCTTATCCGACGACTCTTTTCGATGTTGCTTTGTAAATTTACAAGAATTATGAATTATTTAAAATTTCGATTTAAGAATTAAGTGTTTGGTCTTTTTTCTACGAATAAGCAGAATTTTTTTTACAGAATTAACTAAGAATATATTTAAGAATATTTTTTTCCTATGATGCTTTTGAAGTTTACAAGAATATTAATTATACAAAACTATTTAGATAAAAAATTAAGAGTTTGGCCTTTATCCTGCGAGTCAATTTGTTTTCGAAGTAAACTAAGAATGTCTATTCGATGACTCTTTTCTATGTTGTCACAATTTCAATTAGAAAATTAAGAGTGGTATTTCCTACGATACTTTGTAAGTTTATAATAATTATTAATCAATGAAATCATTTTCGTAAACATATTCAGAGTTTGGGTATTCAAGTAATTTAATAGCATGAATTGATTTCATTTAATTAATAGATATAACTTATTCATATACTTGGAAGAGGTGTAAGCAAGATTCATGAAAATCGGTTAATATTTGCAGTAATAATAGAAAATTTTAAATGTACACGACAGTATAGCCAGATACGTCGTAGCGTTTCGAACCATGCGGAACGAACTATCCTTTCACTGACAAGACATTCATGCCGGTTACGAAATCTAACATTTGAAAGGATGACTGGATACAATTTTAGTTACCAGAATTTGTTTTCTTCATATAATTAGAAGAAAGTGAAAAACATATTCCTGAAAATCGGGAAATAATTGCAGTAAGAATGGAAATGTTGAAGTTTATTTAAAGGTGTAGCTTTGCCGTTAACTAGACACCGAGCTTGACACCTGCTCCCTCAATCTGAATAATAAGTGCTTTATCTAAACTGCTGATTAAAAACTGTTATTAATTTCGAATAATAAGCTTTACTAAATGAAGTAGCAGTTTGCTAGTTAACAATGTGAGAAAAACTTACTAAAGCAATTGCTGACTTCGGTCGATAAAAATTATCATTTTCATCTTGTGCACTCACTTGACTTTCAAATTATGAACTTTGAAATAAGATTAAATCATCAATGGGGTTAAAAAGATGATTGTAAGTTTTCTATCCATATATAAACGGAAAACATTATCAAAACGTATGTTTTTAAGAGATGCACAGCATCCTTGAAGCGCAGATTTCCACACCTTCATATTCGGTAAATTTCACTTTGCGAGTTTACAAGTTCGAATCCTATTTCGGGCAAATATTTACATTGAAAAGAATTAGAATATTCTGGTAATTAATCCATTTACTTTAATTGGAGGTCGGTCTTCTTAATCTTTATACAGCTTCCACATAAATTGTTATATGGATGACAAATGATACTTAAAACACTTCTGTCAAAATTATTATACTCTTTGTAGCGCTATTACACATCATACATACACACTCATATATACACACACATGTTCCAAATGTGGTTCATCAATGATAATTAATAAACCTTTAATTAACAGGAAAATGTATTTCGTAATGTTTTCAAGGTGACACAACTATTTAAAATCTCGTACACATGTACAAATTTGCTACAATTTACAATTTTAGACTGGCTTGAGACACACTATACACTCTAATGTCTGACATTTTTTTTCACATATTTCCATGCATATCGCTCGGAATTCCACAAATTCAAATATTAGGTTTCGTACCGGAATGAATCTCTGGACAATGAAAGGATAGTTCATTCCGAGGGGCTGGTCACTCATAAATCAGAAAGTCAGACTGACAATGACTGCCACCAGAATAACGAAGATTTCGTAGAGACCTCCCTCAAACCAAACCCAGATTTCTTGTGACTTACCACGAGACTCCTTCTGACGGGATTTCGCCGAACCGGCCAGCTGAAGCAAGGCTATTCGTGACGCACTGAGACTTACTGAGACTAACCGAGGAACAACGCAATAGAATTTAGAAATTTCTACTGACCTCCACAGGATCTTTCGTAAGTCCCGGAGTCAAGTGAAATCTCAGTGACCAGCCTATCGGTTCGTTCCGCATGGTTCGAAATACTACGACGTATCTGGCTATACTGTCGTGTGCACTTAAAAATTTCTATTATTAATGCAAATATTAACCGATTTTAATTAATCTTGTTTTCACTTTCTTCTAATTATATGAATAAGCTAATTCTGTTAATTAAAATTGAATTAATTCATGCTTTTATACTTTGAGTATTTGTAATTGACCTGCATCTCATAACAATGATAGAGCCATGATTTACGAGCATCTCGACGCGCCATTTGATGCGCCCCAGGGTACCTGACTCTTGAGTTTCACGAGGGTCGATTTCTTTATTGTTCTCTCCTTTTTTATTATTAAACAAAATATATAATCTAAAATGTATAGAACGCCACCGGGAAAGGAAAAAATTGGAGCGAGGGAAAAAGAAGAGCAGGAAGACGAAGCAAAGATATATATACACTGGCAAATGTAGATGACAGTTTTGATAGCACAGGATAAGATGGGATGGCCGGCTTAATCACATGACTTGAGAAATACTTAGATGGGAAAAAGCTGAATTTAAATGTAGAAAAGACAAAGATAATGAGGTTGAGAAAAAGAAGGGGGAAGGAAGAAAGAATGGAAGGGGACATGGAAGGAAATAAAGTTAGAAGAAAAAACAGTTTAAATATTTGGGATATATATTGCAAACGAATGGAGATCATAGAGCTCACACAAGAGACAGGATTAAAAGAGCAGTAGGGGTAATGAAACAGATATGGGAAATAGGAAAAAAGGTTTAAAAATTGGAGAAGGAGAATGTGGTTTTTTAATACGCTGGTATGACCTGTATTAGGTTATCGAGCAGAGATATGGGGATGGAAAGAAAGAAAAGATATTGAGGATATACAAGAAAGGTATATAAGGTGGACACTAAGAGTATACTGGAGGATGCCAGGATATATGGTGAGAGAAGAAGCGCAAAGGGATAAATTAAGTATTAGAGCGGGAAAGAGGGCATGAAAATTTGAGACAAAGCTTAGAGAGGGAAAGGAGGAGAGTTGGCGACAAAAAGTTTGACGGAGGTAGAAGCGAGGAGAGGGAGAACGATAAACTTAACATGATGGGAAGAAAAAAGGAGGGAGTTTCTTGATGCTAGAAACATAGAAGACGGGACTGGAGTAAACTATGAAAAATTGAAAAAAAGGAAAGGGAAAGACAATTAATAGAAAGTTGGGGGATGATTGAGGAATCAAAATACAATAAATGGTATAATATAACAAAAAATGATGGAATACCAAAGTATTTAGAAAAGGGATCGGGAGAGAGAAGGTGGACCAGAATAGCAAGATTTAGATTGGGAAACGAGGTAAGGGAGGGGATGTACTGTCAAAAAGAAGAGAACAGAAAGTGTAGAATATGTGAATGGGAGGAGGAAACATGGGAGTAGGTATGGGAAGAATGTAGGAGAGGAATGGAAGATAAAGGAAGCTGGCAGGAAAATGTGGTTAAGATTCTAGGAGATGATGGATTAGGAGAAGAATGGATGAAGGAGCTGGAGAGTGCTAGAGGAGAGAATGAAAGAATGCATGTGAAAAAAATGGAAAATTGGAGGTATAACAAAAAGGCGAAAAAAGTAAACGAAAGTCTCTTAAATTAAAAGCGTAAAGATTGTAAGTAATGTTTATGTAATAGTATAAGTAGACTAAAATGATTTTGCGTTCACACACACACACACACACACACACACACTTGCACTCCCGATTTCATTCGCTTGCTGACGCGTTTGCTAATAAGTCCTAAATTGCAATATCACAGGAAATAGAGATAAGGAACTAGTCAATGAAGTCATGCAAACCCTTCGGGGACACATTATGAACAAAGAAGATATACCATGTCTCATCGGTGCGAAATACATGATAACTAGATAGCGGACTAGCACAGTCTGAAGTTGCGCACCAAGTACAGGGGACGTTTCCCGTCGTTACGGTGGGAGAGCGTCGTATATGCCCGGCGCACCCGCACTCTAAAACCAATTTACCACATGCGACGGTTCTCCGCAATGAGAGTAATAGGTTTGTGCTCATCCGCTCTCTAATGATAAGGAAGGCGATCATCAAATCACTCATCTTCTGTACATGGATGACCTCAAGCTATACGCTAGTTTAAACCTGCTGCGGATACCGGATGACCTCTCAGAGTACGCAGCCTTATCCTTGCATGAGTGGCTCTACAAGGATGGACGAACCCCTTTCCCTAGATTCTCGTGGGAACAACAATGACAACACCGAACATAGTTGTAGTAAGTGCGGTTCAAAACAACAGAACGCGCAGGGTTCCCGACAATGGGTCAGCCAACAATGCAGACAACTCTAGAGCTGGGGGAGCCAATGAAGATTGATTCAATGCCATGGACCGACGGAATATCGGGACCTTTAGGTCGACGGAGCAAGTGTGGCACCTGAACGGGGTTACATGGCACGATTGCATGCTCTGTGGTGCGAGAAACACCTGGAGCTATCGCACTTTTCGCATCTATGTCTGCAAAACCATGCCAAACTACTCCAAAAAAGGGGATATGTAAGCGGAACACCTACTCTACCATAGCCAGAACAAGCTTGTAACAGAGAAAGAGAGGCGACACTAAGACCAACCGTGGACAGGCATCCAATAGAGGAAGAGCGATGCTTTATGACCCGGAAAAACATCAACACCCAGCTTTCACTCAAGCCTCAATATCTGGCTGAAATGCATGACGAGCTTCATGACATTTTTCCGAAGAATTCGACCTCTAGACTATCAATTGCTGTATGTATAATGCAGCGAGAGCTTCGTCAATGCGAACCGTAAAAGAAAACCAACGGTTGATCATAAGACCAAAAGACGAATACATCAACACGCCATAAAGATAGGCTGGGCAAGACAGTACACGTCCCGCATTCAATGTGTGATTGACTACATCACATCTGGCAGGAATATTACCGCCAAGGTTCGAAATTTCGCGCGCGAACTCCGGACCCCTTATCACACACTTAACAAGTCGAAGCTGCTGACCATCAGGCAGCATATTGTTGAGAGAATACGTATACTATCTGACGCTAAGAGAAGTCTAGAGCGGAGGGAGAGGTGAGTCAGAGAAAATAAACAGTTTCTCTCTGACCCATCTCGACTCTTCCAAGACCCTCCAGTTACTGTCGAACACCCACCCAAACCAGAGGAGGTCGAAGTATTTTGGAGAAAAGTCTACGAAGTGCAGCATAGACTGGACGAAGACTCAGAAAATATAAAGTTGCAAGGAGCTGCGTGATGCCCTCATAACACCTGATCAAGAATGCTCACCCATCACTAACGAGAAGGTGAAAAAAGTATTAAGAGGGATGAAGAACTATTTCGCACCGGGACCAGATTGTATCAAAACTTTCTGGTGGAAGAAGTTCCCTTCAACCCATCAGCATTTAGCCCGTATATTCAGCTCATATTTGAAGTCGAAAGAGCCGATTCCGGAGTGATTGGTGGAAGGGCGCACAATACTGCCGAAAATAGGAAACTTAGCTGACCCGAAGAATTCCAGGTCAATCACTTGTCTGAACACACTGTATAAGATATTCACAGCTATCCTAAATAATAGGATTGTTCAGGCAATTGAACCTGTGTGACAAGAAATATATGATCAACGCGGCTCAAAGAAAGGCATAGCAGGATGTCGGGAGAATCTACTCATCGATAGATGTGTCTGAAAAGATGCAGCATGCTACCAGCGTGACCTATAGATGGCATGGATTGATTACCGGAAAGCTTTCGATTCAACCTCCTATACACTTATCATCTGTCTGTTGGAAAGCTTGAAGGTTCATTAGGAAATCAAGAGATGCATAGATAGATTGATGCCGCTTTGGAAAAACAGATTTACAATTGCATGTGGAAAAAAATCGTGTGACAACTAATAAGGTCACCTTTCAAAAAAGTGACATTCAGGGCGACACCACGGCCCACTCCTCTTCTGCTTCACCTTATTGCCACTATCTCTAGCACTTCGCTATTTGGACGGTTACTTTTGCGGCAAACCTGCAAATCGAAATTACAAGGTCACTCATGTATTTTACATGGACGCTCCTAAGATCATTGCTAAAAACAAAGAGCAACTACATCTAGCTCTAGGGATTTTCGAACGATATGCTAAAGAAATAGGAATGGAATTTGGGTTAGACAAAAGCGCCAAGGTTTATTTGAAGCGAGGAAAACTTAATGGCTTCCCTGAAGATCCTGAGCTCGTCGATAGAAGCGCCATACGGCACATTTGCGCTGGAGAGACTTATGCATACCTGGGCGTGCCACAGAACCGCATTCAGGATGTGAAATCTATAAAGGATACACTTAAAAGCAGATACGAACGTCTAATCCGGCAGATTTGGTCTTCCGAACTGTCGGCGAGGAACAAATTATTTGCAACGAACATCCTTGCCGTCCCGGTACTACTCTATTCATTTGGAGTAGTTCCCTAGACGAAGAACGAGCTCAGAACGCCGTCCTCGATAAGAGGATGCAAGGCATCTTCCACAGAAATGTGGAGGATCAGTCAATGTCATGCGAGCTAAATTTTTCTTTCCTTAAATCACCCGAAATTAAGTCTGACACGGAGGGTTTCATTTTGGCATATCAAGGCGGTGTCATTTCCACCTTAACATACCGTCGCTACATTTTGAGCCAAGAACTTCCCGATGATAGATGCAGGGCGTGCCATGTACACGCCGAGTATTTAGCACACATACAATCTAGTTGTCCAACTCATACGGGAACAACCTACATCTAAAGGCACAATGCAGCACTAAGAGTGCTTTATCACCATCTCTGTCAATTGTCGAAAATGAAAAGTGCCGCATACGCTGGAACTATATTCTCGACAAATGTTTCTGTTGCACGCTCGAGGCCTGACTTGGTTTTTCTTAACTTCGAGAAGCGAACCATGTTCGTTATCCAATTTTCGGCTCCAGTTGGCAAAAACATCATAGTAAAGGAAAATGAAAAGAAAAAGAGGTACAGAGACCTTAGAAGGGAGTTTCAACGATTGAATCCGGCATATTCTGTTAAACTATTCGTCCTTAACATCGGCGCTCATGGAGGTGCCAAGCTTTCACTGGTTAATAGCCTGAAAAGTATCCCTGCGTCTCAACAATATGCTAAAACACTTGCGGGAAAATTGCAGAAGGCGGTCGTCCTTGGGTCGCTCCGTGCCCTCATGGTGCATAAGAATTATGCCGGATCGTCGTATTGATTCCATTACAGACTATAACCACCGATCTCACGGGCGTGAGACGTGTTTTTGACTGAAATTTTACCTCGATTTCGCTGGGATC
>NC_046666.1:100989798-101003325 GCF_010883055.1 Belonocnema kinseyi | reverse complement strand
AATTAGCTACAGTTCTCGCGTCTATGCCAAATCGTTTTCTCGTAGAAACAAATTAATGCACGTTTTTTTATTTTATAATAAATTGATTTTTAGAACTTTGTATTTCAAATTCTATGTCGTGTGGAGCTTAACATATAAAACGTATACTTTTTTTACTTCTTCGATTTTATGCAAGAAACTATAGGTCAATTTATTTCCCATTTTATAAACTTGTTCTCTTCTCAGTAGATATGCATTTTATCCAATTATGATGCATCAAGAAAGTTATAAAAAAATTTGAGGCATCTCCAAAGTTGCATAAACTTGCAATGTTTGTAAACTCGTAGCGAGCCTTAGATATGATTATTTAACTTGAAATTATCAACTACAATAGATACAGGCCCACACCTGTAGCCCTGGCTGCCCTACGACCTACCTTCATGGCAGTACCTGCGAGCTTGGCCAGTCCCTCTCTTTCCTCAGGGGTATTTGGAATCTACGTATTTTTCTGATTCCAAAGACATGTGATGTGTTTATAAAGATTGAAAATTTGAAAAGTATTTAGTAATAAATTAAATATTAAGCTAAAGTTTCGTGATATTAAACTCCTTCAAATTTTCCATTTTTCTAGGTAAGTAATATATCATCGGAATCGGAAATATTCGTAGATGTTGATTATGCTATTTTCAAATCAATAGTTGAAAAAATAAATTTTTTTTTCATTTTCTTACTTTCACATGCCTGTGTATAAAATACCTTTGTTGAAGTAAGCTTACTCAAACTGAGGTCCATGAATAGATCGAAAATTAGTAGAAAAAATTAAGTCGGGACGAACCAGACCATACCTGAAAACTGATTAAAAAGTTAGCCGACCACTGCTGCAGCAAAGCGTTCATTTTCAATGAAAAGGAAAGTTTTTCGATTATAAAATTTGTATGATTTTTTAATTAGTGCATATATTTTCTTACAGTTCATATATTTTCATACAGATATGAACTTGTTTGAAATGTTCATAGCTGCATGTATGTTTTTATTTAAGTTCTAAAATAGTCAAAATCCGAGTTTATTTATGAAAATTGTTTTAATAATTAATCATTATTGTAAATTTTCAAAGCAGAGCAGGAAAATATTGTACATTCTCCGTTGATTCCGTAAAGAAAATGGAGCCTATTCTTTAAAAATGGCCAAACTGTTAATTTGCTCATGAGCATTGTTAAAACAATGAATAAATCTTGAAAATTTGCAAAGCATAATAGAAGAAATCATCGGAAAGATATTCTCAGTTAATTCTATAAAAAATTGACCCTATTCTATTAAAAATAGCCAAACTCTGAATTTCTTTACGAAATTTGATTCAATAATTATTCCTTCTTGTAAATTTACAAAACAAAATAAGTAAGAGTTATCGAAAAAACTATCTTAGTTGACTCTGTAAACAAATTGTGCAGATACCTTCGAAAATAGCCAAACTCTGAATATGTTTATGAAAATGGTGTAAATAATTAATAATTATTGTACATTTGGAAACTAATCTAGGAAAGACTCATTTGAAATACTCTTTTTTATGATTCCGCAAACAAATTGAGTATATTCGTTGCAAATAGTTTAAACCTGAATTTGTAAAGCAACATAGAAAAGTGATCGGAAAGACATTTTTAGTTGACTCTGTGAACGAATTGTGCCTATTCATGGAAAAATAGCCAAGCTCTGGATATGTTTATAAACATTGTTTGAATAATTTATAATTATTTTAAATTTGCAAAGTATCATAGGAAAGAGAAATTCGAAAAAACTTCTAGATTGATTCCGTAAACAAATTTTAGCATATTCATTGAAAGAATGGCCAAAATCTTAATTTTGTTTATGAAAATTGTTTAAATAATAATTAATTCTTTGAAATTTTCAGTGCATTATAGAAAAAAGTTACTGAAATATATTATTAGTTAATTCTGTAAAAAAATTGAGCTTAATCATAGAAAAATTAACAAACTCTTTAATTTGTTTATCAAAATTTTTAAAATAATAATTAATTCTTGGAAATTTGCAGAGCATTATAGAAGTCATCGAAAAGATATTTTTAGTGTTATTTCTGTAAAAGAATGAATCCTTTTCGTTGAGAAATACCCAAACTCTGAATGTTTATGAAAATTGTTGAAATAATTAATAATTATTGTAAATGTGCACAGTATCATACAAAAGAGTAATTGGGAATACATTCTATCTTGATTCCGGTACCTAATTGATCCTATCGTTCACAATGTGCAAACTCTTAATTTGTTTATGAAAATTATTTAAATAATTAATAACATGGTTAAGAATCACGTTATTCTTAGTTAATTCTGTAAAACATTTAGCCTATTAAATAAATATAGTTAAATAAAAAATAGCCAAAACTCATTTTTTATCAAAATTGTTTAAATTATTATTAATTCTAGTAAGTTCACAAAGCAACATAGAAAAGAGTCATCGGAAATACATTATTAGTCGACACTGTAAACAAATTGTGCACAATTGTGCAAAGTACCGTACAAAGAAGTCATTGAAAATATATTCTTAGTTGATAATGTAAAAAATTGAGGTTATCTTAGAAATAAGATCAAACTCCTAATTTTTAAATCTAAATTGTTGAAATAAGTAATCATTCTTCTAAATTTACAGAAACATCATAGAAAAGAGTTTTTAGAAAGATTTTTCTTAGCATCAAAGAAAAAAGTAATCAAAAAAATATTCTTGGATAATTCTAGGAAAAATGTAAGCCTATTCGTTGAAAATATACAAAAATCTGAAATTGAATTTGAACATAGAAAAGAATCATCGAAAAGACATTCTTAGTTGACTCTCTAAATAAACTGCGCCTATTCCTAGAAAAATAGCTAAGCTCCAGATACGTCTATTCATTGAAAAATATAGAAACTCGGAACATGTTGATGAAACTTGTTTAAATAATTGATAATTGATAATTGTAAATTTGGAAAGCATCACAGAAAATAGTTCTTCGAAATACATTCTTTTTTGATACCCCAAACTGATTGATCTTATTCGTTGTAAAAAGGACAAGATCTTAATTCTTTTACGAAAATTGTTTGAATAATTATAATTCTTGGAAATTTGCCAACCGTAATCCAAATAGCTCATTAGAAAGATATTCTTAGTTAATTCTGTGAAAAAATTGAGCCTATTTCTTGAAAATAGCCAAAATCCTTTTCGCGGAAAAATAGCAAAAAAACAATTCTTTGAAAAATGGCCAAGCTCTGAATTTGTTATAATTGTTTAAATAATTAGTAATTATTAAATTTGCAAACTATTGTAGAAAAGAGTAATCGACAAGTTAAAAATACGCAAACTCTGAATTTTTTAATGAAAATTGTTTAAATAATTAATAATTCTTGAAAATGTACTAAACATCACAGGAAAAAGTCTTCGGAAAGATATTCATAGTTGGCTCCGTTTTCAAATGAACCGAGGACGAACGCATTTGTTAAATTTTCTAAACTTCTTTAAACTCCAAAAACAATGTAAATTCTAATGTTTTCTAAAAGAAAATAGCACAGGATGAATTCATGTAGAATAAAATCAATGTATAAAGAACATTTTGTGAAGTTGATGCTAGTGGTGATATTAATATACATTATTCACAGTGAGTATGGTATACATACAGGGTGTCTACAAAGTCCCGGAATGGTTGCACATTTCCTCAGGTAAAATATTTTTCAAAAAATTGAAGGTCATTCCTGAAGAAAATTTCAACGAGGAATTCAATGGTGACCTTCATTTTGACCTTCAATGCTTTGGAAGGTCAACTTAATTTTTTTAAATGGAAACCCCCTTTTTTACATCTCTGAAATCGATAGAGCGGAAAATTCTATGTTCAGGTACGTACCCTAGTCATAGGTCAATTGTAATGTTCAAGGTCAGTTGGAGGTTATTTGAAATTAACAAAGTTTTCCAAGAGGTCAGTGCAATTCCTGAAGTAATTTTAACGAGAAATTCATTGGTGAGCTCTGTATTGATCTTGGTGATGATCTTCAAGGTTTTTTCAAGGTTTTTTCCAAGCAGTTTACGTTTACGTTTAGCATTACCCAGGAATAACGACGTGGACGTAGTAAATTCTGTTCCCTTTGGGATCCTTGATTAACGTGAGTCCCCTTGCCTCTCACGTGTCGGGGTGCTTGAGTAGCGTGAGTCCCCTTGCCTCTCACGTTTCGGGGTCTATGATTAGCGTGAGTCCCCTTGCCTCTCACGCTTCAGTGAAGATGTTCGAACTGAAAAGCTTGAGCTTGTTGACAAAAAGCTATGCGATTGTAAAAATGAGTTACAGCATTAAGAATCAGCTCCCTATCAATCAAGGTAGCCTGTTGCAGAATCCGATTATGCAATTTTTCTAAGCTTTGCGGTTGCGTTGAGTATACTTTGCTCTTCAAATAACCCCCCAAAAAATAGTCGAGAGGCGTCAAATCAGGAGATCTAGCAGGCCACTCGATTTCACCCCTTCTTCCGATCCACCTTTGAGGGAACTGAGTATCCAAATATGCTCGAACCTCTCCACCGTAATGAGCCGCTGCTCCGTCCTGCTGGAACCAAATATTTTGAAAATTATGACCTGTAATCTCCCTTATAATTGGTACAATTTGGTTTCTGAGAAGCTCTTAATATGCACAGGCATTGGGATTACCAGCGATGAAGAAAGAGCCTATCAATGTATCATTCAATATACCGGCCCAAACATTAATCTTTTGTGGATATTGTTTGTGATTCTCCAACATCCAATCAGGATATGTGTCAGACCAATATCTACAATTTTGCCTGTCAACTTCACCTTTTAAAGTGAAAGTAGATTCATCTGAAAATACTGTATTGTACAAGAAAAGAGGATCTCTATCAATTCTGTCCACCATAATTTCACAAAATTCAACCCGACGACCAAGATCGTCTTCATTGAGCTCTTCTACCAGATGAACTTCGTAAGGATAGAAATTAATGCATTTTTAAGTATTTCGCAATTTCTCAGGAGCGACGTCACGCTCATCACTAGCACAACGTCACTAGCTCGACGTAAACTAAGGTGTGGGTTTTCAACAAATGCTTGGGCTATGTCCATATGCATATTCTCAGGTCTTGCAGATTTTGGCCGACCAGTTCTCTGAAGGTCCTTGATAGATCCATGATTCATAAAGCCCCTTACAGTTCTTTCAATTGTTGATTTTGAGACAGGATTTAACCCTTCTCCATTACGAAAAGGGCGATTAAAAAGAAAACGAACTTGATCATAAGATCGAACTCGATCTCCCCAACCACGTATCTTTAATACAGATACCCTCTCTCGTTCCGAATGTTTAGCTTGCGCCATAATAATTTTTTAGCGAAAGATAGTAAGTATGTACTCGTAATACGTAAATTTAGTTTCGATTCGTAATATTCGTATGGAAAAAAGGTATAGGACTTATGTTATCGCCTTAGGTATTGACTTAGGTATCGAAAAACGGTATAGGACTGTATAACTCTTCGGGGAGGAACAGAACTCTCACCAGAACACCTGGAACTTTTAATGAAAAATTTCCTTATGATTTTACAATATACAAAACGCTGTAAACAAGATCAAAACAGAGCTCACCAACGAATTTCTTGTTGAAATTTACTTCAGGAATTACACTGAACTCTTGGAAAACTTTGTTAATTTCAAATAACCTCTAAATGACCTTGACCGTTACAGTTGACCTATGACTTGGGTACGTACGTGAACGTAGAATTATCCGCTCTATCGATTTCAGATGTAAAAAAGGGGGTTTCCATTTAAAAAAACAAAGTTGACTTTCAAAAAGCCATGAAGGTCAACTTAAAGGACAAAATAAAGGTCACTATTGAATTCCTCGTTGAAATTTACATCAGGAATTACACTGACCTCTTGGAAAACTTTGTTAATTTCAAAAAACCTCTAACTGATCTTGAACGTTACAACTGACCTATGACTTGGGTACGTACCAGAACATAGAAGTTTCCGCTCTATCAATTGCAGATGTAAAAAAGAGCATTTCCATTTAAAAAAACAAATTTGACCTTCAAAAAGCCATGAAGGTCAACCTTAAGGTCAAAATGAAGGTCACCATTGAATTCCTCGTTGAAATTTACTTCAGGAATGACCTTCACTTTTTTGAAAAACATTTTACCTGAGGAAACATCCAAACGTCCGGGGACTTTCTAGACATCCTGTATATTTCATTATACCTGCTCCTGGTGGATGCGTGGTACGTAGTTACAGTTTAAAATGATCAATTATTTCATTTTTTCTATCATCAACAAGGAGGTATCTACGTATTCTTCAGTTCGCACACACAGTGTGTCCATTTCCATAGCAAAATAGCGATAGGAAAATAGAAATGGCTGCGTCCCCTCGACAGCACTGGTTTGCCATATTAGGAAGGCATTTCATGTCAGCGTCAATTTTGGCTGGCGCAAAACGCAAAAACGTAAAAACATTAGATTTCTTATCCAATGATATTCTCATAGTAATTAGCATAAACACTCAAACTGGCTGACATGTCTAATAATTTGACTTTTTGTGCTCAGTTTGACGCTTCTATGGGACTCCACTCTGAGAAGTAAGCCTAACCTAAAAACATTTTGCCTATGGGGCTTAGGGGAAGGGGGGAGCGTTTTTATCGACTGTAGTTCCTGCTACATCCCCTTGGAGTCACTGATTCACCTCGCCCCATGTCAAGTTTGGCGACATATGCGTTTTATGGGCGCTATACGAAACCTATTTTTCGATTGGCAACTTCCCATTATCCGACCAGTGAAAGGAGCCTATAATGGGGGTACACTTTATTTCCTTAAGAGAATGAAGCAAATAGAAATCATGGAGCGTATAGAAAGTGCAGCTATCTGTATGCCTAATCGCCACGTCTTAAGTTTCGCTTTGTATACTAATTTTGATGTTTTAAAAGACGCTCCGCGCTCACAATCCACCAACGTGGAAACGTTACTCTGTCAAAGCGGTAAAAGCAGAAGTTATAGTGTTGAACCAAAAAGGAGAAAAGTAACAACGATAAGCAATTTACACCCCAAAACCCCGCCTATAGCAGCGCTCTATGCCCCGTGTCCCCATTGCGACTCCACTCTGAGCAGCTTAAATCAAAATTGATTGAGAAGCTCAGGTCGAGGGGTTTATCGCTCAGTGGTCGCTGGTCGAGTTCGAATGGTAAACACACACACACATCACTTATGAACACACTAAGGCAGTGCGCTGAATGTGAGTTTCTAACTGATGAGCTCCGAAAAACTGTTCAGCCCATTCTAACCCGTCTGCCTTCTCTACGACCTGACAAGGGATGTTCGATTCTTTGGAAAGAATTGTTTCTTTAGTTGATCTAAGATCAAATAGACGAGGCTCAATTCTTCAAAAGATCGACTTGGAAATAATCAATTTTCTAAAGATCAATTTTTTAGTGACACATACAAAAAGTTAGTTTAGGACATCAATGTTCACTTTCAATTGTTGTTGAATCGAATAGACCTTTTTATTTCAGGAACGAATCTCTCTATCTATCTTCACATGTTAGAAGAAGAGGTCCGTTCGATTTTCGACGTTCGAAATAGTATCGGAGTCCCATTGCAGGACGCATTTTAGGCGATATTCAAATGTTTCGAGCAATGCTCACAAGAGGGAAAAAAGTAGATATGGAAAGTCTCTTTTGCACTTACATAACTTGAATAAGTCTGAGTAAGAACACAGTTCTACTTTTTCTTCCAATCAGGAAAAAGCATGGAGTGATCGAAAAATCATATTTCTAGATTTTAAGAGGGCTGTGTACTAGCGTGGGAACTCTGAGTTGAATGTGCGAGAGAGACAGATATATGATACGCACGCCCCAAAGGGTGGAACTTTTTAGTTTTAATTTTAATTTTAATATACTGCATTAGCCTCGTTATATTATTATGAGTAAATAAAAAAAAAAGATTGATAATAATTAGTCAATATGTTCCGTCTGATCGAAACATATGATGGAGATAATTTCAAAATATACACGATATCAAGTGAAAATTTGGATTGCAATTTCTCATTCTGCCAGAAAAAGTTGTTTAAGTTATAAGAAACTTATTTTTTGATTGTTAAATCATGAATAAAAACCGCGAAATTAGTCTTCAAAAGTAAGGTAACTTTGACCAAGTCTATTTTTAATATCATTATGTATTATGAACATTTGACAAATATTCCTTCGGTCTTATTTAGTCACGAATCCAGGCGTACCATATAATTTATAATTGTCGACAATCGTTTCAACTAAAGCCAGGTGGAAATACACTAATGACACAGTTCTGATCTAGTACAGATTGCCGGAGAGGCAGCACTGGACACTTGTATTGGGCCAGTACTGGCTGGTAAACGCTTCACAGAACTGCCTGGCGTTACTGGCGAGGCGCTACACATCAGTACTGCTTCTGTACTGGCAAACCGCTCGCGTACGTTTTCGTATATTTTTCATCAAGGATCTGGCCTATTAATTTTCTATATTTTAGAAATAATCATCACAAGCCGACATTTGTTGAAATCAGAAATTTATTTGGTAAGCATTGCTGCGTTAGGATAGCGAATTTTTACAATTTTATAGCATTGATTTATACTAAAATTATAAATAATGGATTATATAAATAATAGGGTGGTTCGAATAAGATACCTCAAAAAATGTCCTGAGTACATTTTAACAAATAAAATGTGCACTTTGAAATTTTCAAATTGTATTCAATCGGATGTAAATTGGCGTTCAGCAGATGAAGGAGCAGATCATCAGTTGAAACCCTATTCGTTAAACAAAGTTGCCGTCAAAAAGATGCAATATATTTCGTAGAAGCATGATGTAAAAAATAACGTTAGTCACTTTTTATTAAACACATTAATTAATTTGTGGGTTAATAACTACAGGGAAACTTCTGTACCGCCAATTTTGGGGCTGACGGTCGATTCTCGGAAGGGCTATGGAAGGGAGGGCTATTAAAGGGTTTTACTGTATTAATTTCACACCTATACCTATTTATGAGTTATTTGAAGTTTTTTAAACATTTTTTTATAATTGATAAATTTATAACGATTACGAGAACTTTGAAATAGATTTCAATAATCTGAAGAATTTTCTTAAGATTTTAGGGTATTTTATAAGCTTCAAAAGCATTTTCAGCAGCTTTTAATTAGAAGTATTTTAGGTGATTTGTAAATATTGCAAGGAATTAAAAAAAATTAATTTCATTACTTTTATATAATTTTAAAACTTTTTCAGTACTTTAGGATACACTATGTTCTATAATTTCAGAAGATATGAAACGATTTTACAGGACGTATATAGCTTTTAAAGTATTTAAAAATATTTAAAATTATCTCATACGATTTTTGAGGCTTTCTAGGATTTTGAGGGATTTAAAAACTTTCAATGTACTTTAATACATTTTAGATGCTGTAATCATATATCTTTTTCTATTAAAATATCATTGTTACGTATTTTTTGTCAAAATCCTTGATATTTCCAGCAGCTTTAAAAGATTTCGAAGGAGTTTAAAATATTTCTAAATAGTTTACGCTACTTTAAAAGATTACAAAGAAATTTTGTATTGATTCCAGTCATTTAATTTCAATTTAATTGCTTGGCAAGACATGAGGGATTTCGTAGGGTTTCGAAAATTTGAAGAGATTTTCAAATATTTTTTACAATTCATTGGAAATTCGCCATGAAATCTTATTAATTTATCCTTTTCAATTCTTTTGAATTCTTCTAAATTCACTCAATTTTTACCTAATTTAATTACTTTTTCCATATCATCTAGTTTTTCTCAATACTTTAAAATTTTTGCAAATTCACAAAAAATGTATTATATTTAATCAAATGGATTTTAAAAATTCGTTAACATTATTCCCCATTATTTTTAATCCTATGTAACTTTATTTGAATTGTTTCGAAAACTTCAGAATTTATCCTGAATCTGTTACCCTTTGTGCCCGAAAAAATCCCCTATGAGGTTGAGAACAAACACTCTTTGGTGCCTATATTTTATCCCGGAGGAATTTGTCAAATATTATTTTTTGCAAGTGTTAAAATTTCTAAAGCAATATTTCAGTATATTTCGAAACTATCTCCGTGATATGCTTCGATCAGACGAAAATTCATGTAGAGAATTTTTTACATTTCAAGCTCTTACGACTATTTTATATAAAAGCACTGTTCACAACTATAAATTATGTGGTATGCTTGAATTCGTAAATAAATAAGATATCAGGAATATTTGTCAAGTTTTAGTAATTGATAATGATATAAAAAATAGGCTTGGTCAAAGTTGCCCTACTTTTGAAGAATATTACATTCAATTTTTCATGAGAAAAGTGATTCTGGTGTAAGGTAAAGGGTATGCCTTTGATAACACATAGTTCGTTATTTTCCTAATCCAGGCATACCACATAAGTCATATTTTTCACAATACTTTCGGAGAAATTACGCCTGAACGACATGTCTCCAAAAGTCTATGTACACGACCCTCTTAACAGAATGAAGAATACTGATTGGTAAACTGAATACATATATGCTGTGCACAATCAGAATCAGAGGAAATTTTTAAGAGTTTGCTTTTACGTTCCCGCGACCTTTCCTCCATTTTATTTCAGTTTGAAAAAATCAACACCTGGATCTTCGGGGAAGAGAATCAATTCTCACAAGGATCAACTTATTAGCAAATTGATTCAAAAGATCGATCTTTTCACCAAATAGATCGATCTTCAAAGAATCGAATCAGAATCGAACATCCCTACAAGGAAGACTGGCAGATAGCAGAGTGAATGAGGCTTACTTTGCTGTGCTAAAATGTCCACGTCATTAACTTTTGTGTATACTTCCAGGACGTTGAAAACAATGAAATTCACAGAAATGAAACCCGCTGAAGGGGCTCAGATTCAGTGTACTGCCTTGAGAATAAACACGGGTGTTGCACAAAGGGTTTTATAGCCTGAGAACAAAGGGGGGGGGGGGCTCTCACGAAAGCCCCGTCAACATTAAAACTAAATAAAAGCTCAAAATGGACACGTGTTGCATAAATTATCATTTGTGCCACAGGTGTTTGTCTTTATACGCTTTGCGTGTTTACAGGACTTGTCTCCGGCTATAAATAAATATTTCGAATTAAAATTTGTGAACACAGCTTTCCAGAATCTTTTCATGAACTTCCGACATTTTCACATGTTTTTCAAGGTGCACAAAATTCCTGGCAAATTTTGTTCAGTTTGTAGTTATAGATGCTATTCTTAAGCTGGATGCGCGGTGTTATCTACCTATACTTTGTTCAACGAGAGAAGGACCAAACGGCCGACAAATTTTGGATTCCTTTACGGGGCCTGTCATAAATTATTTCCGTGAAGGTGGGATTGTTTAAATCTCCGATGCTGCTATTGCTAACATCTGGTCAGAATCATTCGACAAACTTTACCGAAGGACACTAAGAAAACAATAAATGTATAACTTGGACCGATATGAAGGAAAATAAAGAAAAACTATGTGTAAAAAAAATGAGAAAAAAAATAACTGCATCAAAATACTTCTCCGTTATAAACAAACATTGGGTCTTCTCTCATGGAACAACTTATAGCAACTTTTGTGTTTACCTAGCAATTAAAAATTGCATGAAAAGAAAGCGCGTACTTATCATCTTTCTAAAATGTAATGAAAATGTCGAACTGGTTTACTAACCTTTACTCTTAGTTTTCAAAACCAATTCACCACAGTTAACGACTTTAGCATCTTGAAGTGGACGGGACATACGGTCTACAGGTAGGCCTTCTATGTGCGAAATGACTTCCTGGCCCGAAGCAACTTCTCCGAAAACCACGTGCACACTATAAATTAAGGAACTTTTAATTACAGAATTCGTATTATATTTTTCAATGCTCTACTTAACAAAATTAATTTCTTCAGCTTACTTGTCGAGATGAGGCGCTGGTTGCGTTGTACTACAACAACAAAATATTAATAAGTGGATGAATGGTGAAGAGAAAGAGCCAGCTTTCAGAGGTCATTGTGTTGTAGTACTGGAGTACAGTTCCTTCTCTCATGACTACACAAAAACAGTGTTAAGTTATTCATTCCTCCCAATGTATACCTACAGCAAGGCTTTATGTAATTGAATTCTTTCTCGCAGAGTTGCAATTAAAATGAAGAAATTACTTGATGTTTTTCAAAAGTGTCATCTATAAATGACGTCACGCTCTTTTACCGAGAAAGGGGTTCCATCGAATGTGATAAAGCGGGACAGGGAGTAGGAACGGGGATTTTTATACACCGCAACTAATACGGTTGAATAAAAATGACCCTTTTTTAATTACTTTTAATTCAATTAAAATGATACCTTACAGGCCTCCGATTGACTTCAGAGATAACGAATAGTTTAAATAGAGCCACAAATTTGGAAAAAATGTATCATAAAATTTTTCAAGTATTAAACTTATGTTTAGATCGAATTTAAAAATGTAGAATCCAAAATCAAAAAAGTGTGCAATGGAAAATTACCTGTATTTTTGAAGCAAAATATCCAGTTTTCTAACCCAATATTTTTAAAGCATGAAAAAGGAACTTTTTTATTCCTTAGTCTATAAATTATCACAATTCCTATTCATTTATAGCAGACAATAATAATAATATCTACCTATTTTTTGTTAAAAATTTGTCTTTCTGGCCTGAAAATTCAACGATTTGATTGGAATTTCTTTCTTTCTTGGATAACAAAAGTTTTTGGGTGAAAATTGACCTATTTCAGTTAAAAATGCAACTTCCTGTTTAAAATGACTATTCTCAGGTAAAAAATTCAACTGTTTTGTAGAAAATTATTATTTTTTTTTTTAACTATTCCTCCCAAATAAAACAAAAAAAAATAAAAAACAATTGTATACATATATTGTGCAAAATTCGTCTTTCTAAGTAAAAAATTAATCTTTTTGGTTGAAAATTCATCTTTTCGCTTGAGAATTGAACTATTTGCTTAAAAATTCATCATTTTTGGTTTAATTCTACAGTTTTTTATTTAGATTGAAAATATTTTCTTAGTTCAAATATCAACAATTATATTAATTGTTAAAAATTCATCTTTCTTCGTTAAAAATTCAACTACTTGGTTAAAAGTCATACTAAGTTGTTAATTCATAAGAAACAGTACCCCTCCCCACCAAATCAATTGACGCTCTTTTTGGATAACCCCTAAATAAATGCATGAAAAAATAGTCGGGTAAAATTGCGCCAAATAGTGACAGGGGGTTAAAAACTTACATACCGGAAAAAAATTTGTTATTAAATTGTTCAAAATTTCAGAAAAAAAACTTTACGTAATTTATGAACGGCCCCTTATCAGCTAGAAAATCGTGTCTTAGTGTCATTTGTTTCAAAATAGTAACAAAATTGTGTCTTCACTCAAAAAGCGTCAAATTGTGTAAATAGTGTGGTGAGTCCGAGGCCTGGATCTTTCGATATTATGTTTAAAGAATCACCTTTTCAAAATAAAAATACAAATTTAGGGGGATGGGGGGGGGGG
>NC_046666.1:100983815-100989698 GCF_010883055.1 Belonocnema kinseyi | reverse complement strand
GGGGGGGGGGCGTGACGCAATTTATAAACAACGCTACGCCAAACCTATTGAAATTACCTTTTAAGTTCTGTGTTAATTCATTTTAAAGAATTATATTACAATAAAGACCTCTACGTAGTGGGACTCTGAATACTGAAAAGTAGAATCGGTGGCTCCCCAGGTAGATTATGCTTGCATTTTTCCCTAGGTTGCTATACACTATTGTACTTGGATGTAAACAACCTCAGCCACGAATTTTTCACTCCGTAATTTTCGCTTCCAAATTTGAAAATCTAATTGCTGACTTTCTCCCTCCTAATTACAATCATGAATTGTCAGAATCCGAAAGAAAAGTTAAATGATCTATGCATTGGAAAATAGTATGCATTTCGCAACACTTCTACCATTACTGAATTTTGAAGTTAAGTTTCCGTGTAAGGTTGAATTTTTAAGCGTTTCTTCAAAACATTATTTGGATTAATAATGTACTAATAGGAATTGAACTATTAGTAGTAATTATTTTTCTTATTATCAACACAATGTCGTTACTCCTAACCTCTGAATTATCTTAAATTTATACTATATAGATGATGTCGAATAAATAATATTTATGGATTTAAATTATACTTAAAAGCGTAAATTATATTTAGCGAAAATCCATAATTCTTTCATTCGTCTCCTGGGCATTCTGACAGAACCTGTGAAAAGACTTAGAATTCTGGTCACGTATCCTGGTGAAAATGTTAAAGGCCTTCTCGCGACTCAAAGCGAACACGCGATATCTTGCTGTTCGACCCTCACTTGTAGACATTTATGTAGCTAGAACTAACTAATCCATGTAAAGCGTCCTCCTAGCAACTTTTACAAAAGCTATCGTTACTAATAAACTTTTATATAGAAAGTGCAAGCCTATCCGCGCGAGCTGCGCCTCTAGCGAAGAGTGCAATAACTCCACTCAGCGGCACTGTAAGTTTTGTTATCCTATATTGTCTCAATCCAAGAATTTGCAGCATCAGAGAGCCTAGTGTTTTTTATTCTCCAGGACCAACTGCCTATTCTTGCCAGGCGACCCCTCGTTTTTGCCCCACCAATCGTTATCGCTAAATGCAGAAGCACTTTAGTGAGCATGAAGTCCACTGCCGTTGTGGCCGTGGTCAGTGCTACCGCCAGTCCTCTAAATGTTAGCGTTTGATATTGATGTTTCTCCTGGCACTAAAGCATCGCTCTTCCTCTATTGGATACCTGTCCGCGGTTGGTCTTAGTGTCGCCTCTCTTTATATGTAGCTGGCTTGTTCTTACCTAACACCATGCAACCTCCTCGTGCAGAGACCATTCTGGTATCGCAGCAATCCAGCAGGTCGTCCCTCAATCGATCCGTCCACTCAAAAGTATTGGGATTGTACCGGTCCATCACATTGAATCCGTCTTGATCGGAGAAGGTTAGTTGTGCCAATCCCCGTCAGGTAGATCGCGAGCCGTAGATTTGTTGCGCAAAAACTCTTCAAGGATAAACTGATGTGTTAAATTAAGCAGTGAAATACAGAATCTTATTAGGAAGATGGACAAATAATACAGATTCGAAATACCATAAGAATATTTACTTGTGGTGGTCCATCCATATCATGTCACAGTAAATCCTCGAGATATCATTTAGCCCGAGTTGGATAAAAACGCTGAAAACAATTTAAAACTTCAATGCTCCAACAGAATATAATTTTTATCACGAGGCGGATAAAAAATATTCGTCGTCAGATAATTGTAGTTGTCAATGGTTTGAAACGTTTTTATCCAACTTCATATGATAATATCCCTGAGATCTACTGTATTTGTATACTATATATAAATAAGATTTAACTTTTACACAGCTTATGAGAATATATCTGAAAAAATTCCTGTCACAACGCAAAAACTTTAAGTTGTAACAAGAAAGATAAAAAAATTGCAATAGTCGTTGGGGTAAAAATATTAGTTTTGTAAATATAAGAAATATATACTCGTACACTTGTAAGATGATGGGATACTGTAGAAAAATAGCTTTAAAATGAGCCTAAGAGCATTACAAAACTTTGAGTATTTTGGATATTACGTAAATATAATCTAAAACATTTAAATTTACACTATTTTTTGTAAAATCTAACAAAAAGACAAATTGGCTTTATCTTCAGCAATGTTGTTAATATTTTCATTATATTCTTTTTGCACGGAAAGAAGCCACTATTTCTACTATAAAATAATTTCATTTTTCCATATTTTTCAAAATTATGCATTTTGGAGATTCATTATTTAACTAAAATCACCTACAAATTCCCAAATTTAATTAAATTAAGGGTGTTGTTTCAATCCGACTTTGATATTTTTTTTTAATAGTTACGGCACTGATTCCATATATTTTTTTTCCGAAGGATTTGTGAACGAAAGTAAGAGAACTTGTCGAATATCCGGGTTTTGCGAGATCCTCGGCTCAATAAAATGTTGAAAGATCAAAAAATTTGTTGAGGAAATGATTATTTTCCTTAGAAATATGAATTTTGCGAATAAGAGAAACCAGCGGCTAGCCAACGGCAGCATTTGAAAGATTAGAATCGTTAGCTAATTTATTTTTTACTCACAATTATGACATAATAGAAGAATTCTAGAGATTCACGACTCTTTCAAAGGGCCAGGTCTTGAAGGTGATGTCCCCAAATTTTGCGAAATACGTTGCGAAATGAAGCAGACAGCAGAGAAAACTGACATGCCCTGTCTGTGTTTTTATGACTGTATTTGTGATCAACCAACAGACTAGCTTTTATCTTCACTCTATATGCGGAATCGGGGCGTACTTCGTTATCGTCCGTGGGTCAAGACTACAATTCTCAAAGGGGAAAACCTCTTCTGGGACATTGACTTTTTGATGAGACTATCATCAATCGATAATACTTCAAAAGTAATAAGATACGTGTCCCGGATTTTTTGGTCCCTTGTAAGAACTATGAGCGTTTGTAAATCACATTAGCTAAAGGGTGCAGAAACTAACGGTTCGTGCGCGTAAACTCTCACCAAGATCCGCTGATCCAGTGGACCAAAGTCTGACTGTTGACCACACTGCCCCGGGTTCGAATCTTTTTCTCAACTTTTTTTTTTCATATTGTAAACATGTCAAGTACTAATTTTTAATGCTTTCCCGGCGAATAAATTATTTGTTTGGAAAATACTACAAGGAAATAAATATCATGTAGACACTTTTCGAATAATTTATTTGTATAATCGTAATTTTTTTACATTTTTGCGGGTGATAATCGTCATGGGGTATCACGTAGCTGGGTGATGCAGTGTTCACTGCAGCGACGGAAGAAATGAGAATTTATCAAATTTATGCGTTTGCAGATGTTATTTCCAAAAAACGTCCATTTCAATATTTTGTAGGAAATTGTATTATCATGTTTTGTTTTTATTTCCAAATTGAAAACAGCCTAGTCTTTGGCTGATTTTCATTTCTTTCGTCGTTGCAGTGAAAACTGCACCACCCAGCTACGTGATAATCTGTGACGATTATCACCCGCAAAAATGTAAAAAAAAGTACGATTATACAAATAAATTATTCGAAAAGTGTCTGCATGATATTTATTTCCCAGTAGTATTTTCCAAACAAATAATTTATTCGCCGGGAAACCATTAAAAATTATTACTTGACATGTTTACAATACGAAAAAAAAAGTTTAGAAAAAGATTCGAACCCGTGGCAGTGTGGTCAACAGTCAGACTCTGGTCCACTGGATCAGCGGATCTTGATGAGAGTTTACGCGCCCGAACCGTTAGAGTTTCTTCACCCTTTAGCTAATGTGATTTACAAACGCTCATAGTTCTTACAAGGGACCAAAAAATCCGGGACACGTATCTTATTATTTTTGAAGTAATATCGATTGATGATAGTCTCATCAAAAAGTCAATGTCCCAGAAGAGGTTTTCCCCTTTGAGAATTGTAGTCTTGACCTACGGACGATAACGAAGTACGCCCCGATTCCGCGTATAGAGTGAGGGTAACAGCTAGTCTGGTGGCTGATCACAAATACAGTTACAAAAACGCAGACAGGGCATGTCAGTTTTCTCTGCTGTCTGCTTCATTTCGCAACGTATTTCGCAAAATTTGGGGACACCATCTTCAAGACCTGGTCCTTTGGAAGAGCCGTGAATCTCTAAAATTCTTCTATTATGTCAGAATTGTGAGTAAACAAATAAATTAACAAACGGTTCTAATCCTTCAAATGCTGCCGCCTTCTATCCGCTGGTTTCTATCTTTCGCAAAATGCATATTTGTCGGAAAAATAATCATTACCTCAACAATTTTTTTGATTTTTCAACATTTTATTGAGCCGAGGATCTCGCGAAACCCCGGATATTCGACAAGTTTTCTTTCTTTCGTTCACAAATCCTTGGGGGGGGGGGGGGGGGGGGGGGGGGGGGGGAATATGGAATCAGTGCCGTAGCTATTTAAAAAAAATTCGAAGTTAGATTGAACCAACACCCTTAATTGAATCTGAATATTCTATTGCGTTCCGCCTATTTCTCATTAGGATTCAATAATCTGATGTACATATTATTTGTTACACCAGTTCTCAGGTACATTTCAAAAAGCGAAGTGGAGATTATTTAATTTTCGAATTGTATAGGCTTGGAGAACTAACCCGTAGGATTCGAGAACAATTTTTGTTCTAGGGATTAGAGACAGGGGAATTGGCGCAACTAACCTACGCTTGGGGGTCATAGGCTCCTCGGGTTTTGCCATTTGGGATTTGCCTGAAATGAATGCAGGCAAACCTAGGTGTGCCAAATGTTTTTTAGGAAAATACAGAAGCTATTTCTTTTGTGGGCTTTGCCTGGTTTAAATTCAAGCAAACCTAGGTGTGTCAAGTGTACCTCAGAAAAAGTTGGAAACAATTTCATTTAAGTTTAAGCAACGGACGATGTGCCTAATAAGTAGTGTACAAATTAAGAATGCAGAATTGTATTATTGCACACACACACACACACACGCACACACACACACACACACACACACACACACACACACAATCGTTTTGCTGTTCGTTTAGAAAATCATTTGTTCCAACTACTTTTTGAAAACGATCTCGCGCAAACAGGCACCTTGGCCTTGGGGGCCAAATGTGCCCTTTTTCGGCTTTTCCATCACGTTGGCCAATGTTTCGCCCAAAATGATAGCAATTTCTCCAGTGTCAAGATGTCTAATAACACTTATATCCACAAGCCCAGGATCATCAGGGACGCCAATCATCTTTCATTTCTTCAGATGAATCATGGCAAACTTGACCAATCTAAAGTCCATAACAATCTCTCCTGTGTACTTCTTAACGATACTTAGATCAAGCTGAAGTTTGCTTGCACCAGAAGCATAGATCTTCAGGTCATCGATATAAAATACATTAGTGACATTATGCTCGCGATGATAAGTCTCACCGTAGAGGTATCCAAGAGAATTTCGTAGTGCTCGTGGTGTCACTCGGAAAGACGCCACTCTGGACAATCACATTTTTCTTTGTCACAAGATAATTTCCAAACGAGATAGTATTTTAAGATAGCTGTAAAGATCTTATACAGCTTATTCAAACAAGTTATTGGCCTGCAATTCTCTAGGTTGGACAATTTGTCTTTTTTCCGTAGGAGTATAGGGCTTGGATCAGATAATATCCGCATTTTGTCAACAATATGCTGCTTGATAAGGACAGCCGCGGGATTTAACCGAGATAATGCCATTCTGAAAAATTGCATCCGCTCCTGGCGAAATTGTGGTAAAATTTCAGCTTTAACCAAGTAACCACATCTCACGATAGCGTTAGATTTGAAGTCACGAAACAAACGACTTATGGTGCATGCTTTTGTTCATGTGCATAACCTTTCGTGCCCCGA
>NC_046666.1:100976904-100983715 GCF_010883055.1 Belonocnema kinseyi | reverse complement strand
ATTCATAACCATGGATGAAACCTGGATCCACTACTACACTCCTGAGTCAACGCAACAGGCAAAACAGTGGGTTCCACCGGGTCAAAGTGCTCCGAAGCGTCAAAAAACGCAATAATGGGTCGGAAAGGTTATGGCCTCTGTATTTTGGGATGCACATGGCATAATATTCGTGGACTATCTTGAAAAACGTACAACCATAACCGGAGCATACTATTCATCATTATTGGACCGATTGAAAATCGAAATCGCCGAAAAACGACCGCATTTGAAGAAGAAAAAACCGCTTTATCATCACGACAATGCGCCTGTTCAGCTCATAGCTGAAACGGAGGCGTATTTTGGAGACCTTCCGATCGAGTACTTTTCAGACGGTATCAAAAAGTTAGGAAATCGTTGGACTCGCTGTATCGACCTAAAAGGCGAGTATGTTGAAAAATAAAACCGACTTTGGCCAAAAAAACGTCTCCGTCTTTCATTTTTCAGGGACTTATCAGACTGCCTAGTATGTAGTAATTACAAATAATAAGTGTTTAATTAATAATGAAGTGAGACATGTGGACTGAGACGTAAACGTCAATTCTTTTCTAGTCCAATAACATTATGGAATGGCTGCTGAGTGACAAATACTATAAAATAGTAATAATATTCTGCGCTTCCAGTGGGCGAAGAGTGAATTGTGCTTAAGGCTTATTTGGGGCATAAAAAAGGTATGTTATGAATAGACAGGGTATGTTTTAAGTGAAGTGAATCAAATATTACATGCGTAAACTTTAAATAGACATTACCTACATTTACTTACAGCGATTAGGGCAAACGGGTAATAATTTAAACAATAATTACTTATTTACAAGTTAACAATCATTACTTATTAATAATTTTAATAAGTAACTCATTATTTCTGAATTTAAGAATTGACTGGGGATTGATAAGCCTAAAATTAATTATCAGAGTAACTTTGATGGTGTAGGCGTATCAAAAAGATATCTCGAACCAATTTAACTTGCCCGAATTTTAATTAATAAAGTTGTTAAGGATTTTTTTTATTTTAGAAAATGTTTTCTCTGGACCTCATCTCAAAATTTGGTTTGATCAACCACGGAAATAATTTAGAGACTCGCTGAGGATAGAAGTGTATAAAGAATAAAACTAGATGAGAAATTTTAGACCACAATTTTTATTCCAATTTTTTTTTTAATTATTCTATTTTCGAAATTGCTATATCTGGATCCGGTTTCCAAATTGGCATTTGATCAGCCCCTAAAATTAATATTAAGTAATTTTGATGGTATTGGTGTATCAAAAAAAAAATCTCTAAGCAATTTAACTAGCCCAAATTTTAATTAATAAAGTGGCGGACGTCACATATAGTTAGAAGTAACAGTTAAAATCAGAATTAATAAATAATAAGAATTAAAATTTTCATTTTTTATTAAAAGCTTAAGAACAATTGATATTATTTTTCGCGCTTGATAATTACTAATAATGAATTTAGTAAGAAGTAGTCATATTTAATTATGCAATAAACTGCAAAGTTTAAAGACTTCACGCATTCTTAAAATCAAAACATTGTTATAGTTTAGAATTTATAATAGATTAAAACTTAATACTAGAGAATTTTATGTCATTTCTTTTTTGCTTACAATTTTCCCGTACCGAGAATCAAATTTTAAAATTGTTTGAAAAATTTAATATAAATACAATGAAATTTATATGAAATATTAATAACAATGACATTAAATAAATGAAATAAATAAAATAATTTAAATCAATAAAATAATAAAATGAAAAAATAAGACCAATAAAATGGATGAAATCAATAAAGTCAGTCAAATAAATTATTGGTTTTATTTATTGCAATTATTTTTTTATTGATTTATTGTATAAATGAAATAAAATCAATAGAATGACTAAAATATATAAAACCAAAAAAATCAATAAAATCAAACGTTGGCGGAAGTAAGACAAATACTCCGAATAGAAATGGACATATGCCAGATACCGTAGTGATTTATAACTAAATTTAAGCGCTCAAAACGTTCTACAATATTACGCATGTGATAAATTTGGAAATTTAGAAAAAAAATTTTGTGGAACTGGTAAATTTTAAATTTATATTTTTAAATTTTAAATCTGGAAAATTGTGTAAAGAACGATAAATTACAATTATACAAATAAATGATTCGAGAAGTGTCTGCATATTTATTTCCCAGTAATTTTTGAACAAAAATGTATATTGATGGCTGCGAAAGCATACAAAATTCTTATTTGACATGTTTACAATACGAAAAAAAGTCGACAAGCAGATCTGAACCAACGGCAGCGTGTCGCCACCCAGGCTCTTTACCACTGTACCGGCGGTGCTTGGTGCAAATAGACTCGCGCTAACCGGTAGATGTTCGGCAAGCGTGGCTAACGTGATTTTCAAACGCTCATATTTCTCACAAGGAATCACTTTAAAAAAAGCCAGGGCACCTTTCTAATTATTTTTGCCGTACTATCTATTGATGATAGTTTCATCAAAAAGTCAATGTCGCAAAAAGAATTTTTCCCTTCTAAGACTCGTAGTCCAGACCCGCGGTCGATAAGGAAGGGCGCCCCGATACCGCGCGTGACGCGAAGGTGACAACTAACCTGGTGGCTGATTGAAACTGCCGTTAGAACACACACACAGAACATGACATTTTATTCCCCCTTTTCTCCATTTCGCGACGCATTTCGCAAAATTTAGGGTCACCATCATGAAGTCATCGCCCGTCGAAAACATGATGACTGTTGAGAATTCTTCTATGATGCCATGATTGTGAGTAAAAAATAAATTCCAATTTTATATTTCTATTATTTGTTTTGCTAATATAATCTAATTTATTATTTGTTAGAGTTAAGATAATGATTCGTTTTTAAAAATTATAATTGTAATCAATAAATAAAATTAATAATACTTAAGACCTCAGACAAAAATGTTTAACATAGAAGATTAGAAGAATTAATAAAAAATATATCTTTTATGTTCATTAGGGCATCCTAATAAAATTGAATTTGATATTTTACGAAATATACATTTTTCTCAACCGGCTCCAATTTTCTAACAATTGGAATGTCGCGCGATGTAGGAAGGTAAAACTAACCGCTCACACGGCCGAATATATTTTTCCAATAAGAGGAAGGCCCGGTGAGGCTGGCAATCAATGTCACAAACACTGTTCAAAGATTGGAGTCAGTTGAGAAGAATTAAAATTTGGTCTAATGTAAAAAGTAAAAAATTAGCTAATACCTCAAATCCCAGATAACTTCTAATGATTTATTTTCTTTTAACTAAGTTTTTAATTACTCACACGAGAACGATCGCGCGCTTCAGCATATGTGTTTTCGTCCTTAAAATTCTTTACTGCATAATGTATATCCATTTGAAATATATTGTGATTATCTTTGAAAATTTGTTTGCACTTCGAACCAATTTGAATAAATCCATGCCTCAACCCCAAATTTAATCCGAATGTATTCGAGGCTCACTTATCAATCCTATTCTATTCATGCATCAGCACCAACTTCAATCCAAACCCATACCGAATCAATTCTTCAGTCAGTGCCGCCAAGCGTTTTGCATACATGGGACTTGAATTCAGCCAAAATGAATCCGACGCCAGTCCGCAGGAATAAATGTAAATCGAATAAATCACACCCATCCGGAACAAACTTTCACTCCTCAATCTAAAAATATCTCAAATTTTATAAATATTATTACTAATTGTGACATTCGCCAAGGAAAGGTAACTAACTCGGAAAACTAGAATTTTACATGATGATTGATCGAAAGCGAGTCGGCAGACGATAGTTTTAGAAAAGAGGAAAGGCCCATGCGGAAAGGTAGGAAAGGAAAACCTAAAACCTACCCAAAGGAAAGGTCCCTCTCCACTCACAACTACACTTTCACGCTTTTAACGGTGCAGCGCGATGCCTATCTTCTTCCGTAATAATAAGTGACGCGCGGAGATGTAGTTGTGAGTTGTGTGAGGTGTTTCACGAGATACTAGTCAGATCGAAGAAAACGCGATTTACGGGGTTTCTAGCACTCTAGCTTGGAACAATAAGACTCTGCAAGATTTCGTCCTTCGCTCTATCAAAAGGAGTAATTCAAAAACTTTTGAACATCTTTTTACTACGTTAGTTTAGGATAACCAAGGATTACCCCTAGCATGAACCCCTGAAAATGTTGTCAGTTATACGCACGCCACCGGTTATGAGATAATTCATTACTGTCTTTTTTATAATTTTGAATATTCTTGTAGTGGGTTTATTCATGTTGGCCAAGGAACAGCAGCCTTTACAAAGCTCCGAAATTTCTTCAGTTTTTGCATATCTCGTCGTTTTTGAGAAAGTTTTTATCTTAGAAATCTTTCCACTGGATAATTCGGGGTGCCAAAGAACCATCGCGGCCTGGAATACCATAATTTTGTCAGTTTTTAGTTTTTAGCGTATGTCTCACCGTTTTTGAAATAAATAAAAATTTTAATTTGTTTTTGAATTTAAAAAATATTTCTATTGGGTTAGTTAGAATTTGTCGAAAACAATCCTGCTTTAAAAACCATTGAAAATAAGGTCAGTTTTCGTGTTTTCGTAACAATTCAAAAATTCGATTTTTTAAATTTCGAAAATCTGTTTACTGGTTTAGGTCGGGGTGACTAACTGAATTGACCAATAGGATTTAGGAACTACGCATGAACCTAAAGTTACGGTTAAGCGTTAAGTTGACCGAAATGCATGTCTTTTTTATTATAGGATAAATTATTAGACATATGAAAGAAGTCGTAGACATATTTGTTCCATTTATAGGTCCTTAAGCCAGGAGAGATATAATGTCAATAAATAATATAAAAATTCAATAACACCTAATAATTTCAGATACAATTTAGTTAAAATTTCGATAATTTGAAGATACAGCAGACTTGTAAAAAAAGTAAAGTATCTAGTTCACATACTGTTATGTCACTGTTGATAAAAGGTCACTTGGTGATTTAAAGGAATATAAAGTGCAACTTTAAAGATGGGTGTTGCAAAAAATATTGTAATGCATTTATTTCGGTCTGCGAAATGAATATCCTTACTTCGACGGAGATTTTAGTTTATTATTTATGATATATTATGGAATTCGGCGTAAAATTATTTTAGGATGCACAATTTTTCTTATTATTTCTAATCCGCCTATCAATTCAAGAAATGGAATAAAGCGATTAGATTTTCATTTATGGCTAATTTTACGTATAACTGCGTATTTTCCGTATAATTTGTTTCTCATTTAATTTTTTTACGTAAAACGGTTTATTATTTTTGAATAATTTGTATGCTTCAAGCATAAAAAATCATATTCTCTACACCTTACACCTCTACTAAAAAATTCAAGAAATGTCAAAAGGAATAGCAATTACTTAAGTCTGTTCTTAAGTTTGTTGAAAATATATGTATTGCAATGAAAATGAGGAGCAGAACTTTATAATGGAAACCCGATTATAATAAATACGAAGCTCATTAACGGAATCATTGACATATGTAAAAGATTTTTTTATACTCACATAAAAAATTGCGATCCGTTTGTATCTTTACCCCGATTGGCCATGGACAAGAGAAAAGGTTTGTCATGTTGTAACTCAAAATTTTCATCTATAAACAGAAATGAATTTCTCTGTTAAATACGTTTTTCATAACACATGCATGGAATACCTTTACTTTCTCTGCATGTAAACCGTGGACAAAGTAAGACTTTTCCAGAGAATGTGGTAAGGATTTTACCACACTACTTTTCTACACGAAAGACACGACATTCTAACCAATATAACTTAGGGATTAAACATAATGAAGACGGCAACTGTGCACGTCAGCTACAGGCTGTTCTTTTTCTAAACCATGAAAATAACAAAGGACAGACTAACATTACGTTCAGAACTAACGCCATCAGACTGGATAATTTGTGACAATTGTCTGAATGACTGAAACAGTATAACTAATGCTATCTGACGGGATTATTGGTAAAAACAATAATACAAGTCACTAGCTTATTTATTTTACCAATGCAGCAGAAAATTTCAATAAAAATGATTGAAGCTCCAGATAAGAGTGATGCTGGGTACCCCAAGAAATTCTTAAAAATTATAAAGCTGTTTTATCTATTAATTTATATAAATGTAAACTCTAGTAAGTGCATTTCATTAAAGCAAGTCATATCATGCAATCGCTTAGAAATAATTGGAAAAACGGAAGATTAATGTTTCATTTAAAAACGAGAAAGTTGAGATTACAAGGTTTAATCACTTTATCACCTGGAAATGTTCCTCCGTAGATCGATTCACCTCCTGTTCCATTTCCTATTGAGAAATCTCCACCTTGTATCATAAAATCTTTTACGACTCTATGAAAGACAATTCCTTTGTAGTGTAATGGTTTTCTCGTGGTTTTTCCAATACCTTTTTCTCCGGTGCATAAACCACGAAAATTCTCGCAGGTAATTGGACAGATATCAAAAAACAGTTCAAAAATTACACGACCCATAGGCAACCCACCCACTTCTATATCGAAGAACACTCGCGGATTAACTGTCGCCATGGTATTACTTTCTTTGTTCTGAAATAAAATAAATTGATTAGCATTTGCTTTTCAATGACAATTATGCATTACACGACGTTCGCTACCGTTTAAAAAATATTAAAAATACAGTAAATATGTGAGCAATAAAACGTTTTCTTTTGCAGTCATCGCAGTACCTGTTTGTCGTAAAAAATGTAAATAAAGGTAGGTGTAAATACACACACGCAAATAAATA
>NC_046666.1:100973621-100976804 GCF_010883055.1 Belonocnema kinseyi | reverse complement strand
TAGAAGTTGGACAAAAGTCAAAGGGAAAGGCCTGAGGGTTGAAATTCAAATCGAGGTCGCGTGAGCATAATTCGAAATACTATCGAATTTCATTGGAAAAGTGTCACGGCTTTTTTGTAAGTAGGACCCTGTTTTGAACATTGCGACTGCCGCCACTAATTCACGCGACACGCAACATATAGCAACCATCGAAGCCCGTTTGCTTAGTTTTTCTAGGCGCCACTTAGGGTTGCCCCTATCCGAGCCTCGTTGATTTCGACGACGCTTCCAGACCTAGCAGGTTACCGAATTTAACACTTGAGCAATAATAAGACGAACACAGGAGTGGGATTCCGCGAGCGAGCGAGAGAGAGAAATCACCAACCGATTGAGGGCCATGTGACGAAAGGGTCACGTGACCAAACCTGGTCTTCAATATTCTTTCCCAACTTACGTCGAAACGAAATTAGGTATCACTCTGAAAGTTTGGGAAATGAAAAAGGAGGTCCCGAATCTGGCAATAGACGAGTCCTGCAATAAACGGGTCTTGACTGTACTATTTTGGAGAAATAACGACTGTGCTGTGAAATCCCTGCAAGCAATTTTCAATGTTGTTAATGGGCTAGTTATGAGGTTTATATTTATCAAAATGGGGCAACACAACAAAAATCGGTCAGGAAGATTATGCACAAATAATGCAAAAACTAATGTTTGCATTTGAAATGCAAATAAACAAATTTGGTCTGACATACGTATCAGATGTGTTAAAGCAGCACTATCGCAGCGAGTACACAACTTCGAAGTTCAGCGGCTCTGTGGGCAATACAGATTGCATGATTACCAACAGAGAAAGTTAGAAGTTAAACTTCTGCTGTAAAGCCTAAATGTGTTCAAACTTTTACTTTTCAATATGGGTGAAAAAACATTGATCTTAGGGCTGACTTGATCAGATGTTATACTCGTTACATGGCCTTAAACAGAAACTTTAAATATTTGTTTTAACTTACACTATTGCATATTTAAAGAAACCAAAGAAAAGTTCAGAAATTATTAACGCGACACGACAGGTGAACGAGGTTTGTCGAATCTCTAGGAAAGAGGACCCACAGGAGCTTCAACTTACGATCGCACTACCGAAACACGCGGTCCTACCGGTCACGCCGCGCGTGGACCGAAATTCCAAGCCGGGAACACTACCGAGGAACCAAAAATTTAGTACCGGCCTCGCAGCCAGCTCCTCCTTCGTTCGGTGATCCATTAGATTTTTCCTTCTTACGGACTCCAGTCTTCCGTCGAGCCAAGAAACAAGTGCGGGAAAATCAGTCTGGGCTGCCGTCTTCCCTTCCGCTTCAAAGTTTCTGAATCGGTTACTGAGTCGCTGCGCCGTGTTGGCGTTGACCAGCCCTTCCTCCTACGGTGGTTGACGACCGGCTTATTATGTTGACGGTTGGCCAATGTTTACAATCTGTCAGTTTTGTTTCGTTGACAGCTGGATTGGAATTCATTCTCGAATGTGTCCCAGCTTGTACCTAAGTTGATTCGAGTTTTTGTTGCTGGAACCATGCTAACCAACTAAGACAAAAAAAGGTTTTGATCTGCTATGGGTGGACTAATGATCTTGCAGTCAAATCTTACAATAATTAAATGAGATGACAGTTCTGTTGTCGCCTTTTCCTCCCGTCAATCTAGACCTGAATCTTGGCTAGATATTAAGTAATTGTTCCGTTTCTTCACCAAAATCCTATTATATTGAACCAGTTGCTAAAGGTTTGGCTTCGGCAGTATTAGTTTGGTAACTTCGTTACAATAAGAAATATGTATTTATATACATTACATTAATTTATTATAAAAAGTAATGGCAACTATATAGCTTACAATATATATCGTGTAACAAAGTTACAAGCAACCCGCTACTATACGGCCCTGCGGGCCCATGATTGAGAGTGGGGAACAACTCCCCCAGTCTTTAATTACCGAAAACCTGCCCCGAAGCGCACAGTCTTGTGCTCCCTGCACGCCTACCTCGTCCTGTGCTCACCGCGCTATCGTAATAGACCCCAACCAGGAATTCGGCTTCGCCGACAAACATCCACCACCTCATCACGCCCGATTTTGGCTTCACCGCCCGAAGCCACCATCTCAACTCACCCGCTCTTGGCTTCGCCGCCCGGTTCGGGCCTCATTGGATTGTCCACTGAGGAAATCTATTTGTAAGTTTAAGAAATGAACTCCCCAATTATTCCTAACGATTATTGTTTTTTACTGACTTTATTCATTCTCGACATTCCACCTCCCACCTTTCCTTTAATTTGCGACTTCCGTCACAAATTTGGCGCCCTCCTAAAAACCCACAATGCCTCCGAAAATCCCACCGGTCGAGAGCGGAAGTCATTAAATGATGAGAAAAAAAATTGGAGAGAAAAAATTTTATTTTATTTTAAAAAATGTTGTAGGAAAAACGTTTGAAAATTGTTTTGAGGAGATGTTTTATTGATTTTTGGAAAAAGTGCGGGTAGTATGTAATTCAGCTCGAATAAAGTGCGGGTAGTCTGTTATATATTGACAATAGTAAATAAAATTACCCTGAGAAAAAAACGCCATACTTGTACTCCTTGTAGCAGGATTGAGTAAGTGAAGGGGTCAAAATAGACTCAAAATAAATTGGTAAGAAATCAATACGGAAATAGAAGAAAACTAGTCAGAACGGAAAAAATAAGAAAGATAGCAAAAAACTAGGACAAAATTGAATGAGAAACAAGAAAGTTAGAAAAGGAAGCGGCGTCAGTAACGAAAATTGGCGCGCGAATTAGGTGCCAATGACGTCATACAAACAACCTTAACACTACTCGCCCTCAGCGGATGCTTCCGCTACGTGGTAAGGCCACGCACACTCCCCAGTAGTAAAAACCGAGACGTTCACCTGATCAAATTGAATGCGTTTCAGATCTGAAAAAATAAAAGTTATTCCGAGAATTTCGAATCCGATAGAAAAGGTCGGAGAAAATACTGAGAATAAAGTAGGCCGAGAAAATAATAAGATTAGATTAGCTCAAGAAATAAGAGAAGAGGAAGATAATGCACAAGCACTGATAACTCATGAAAAAACAGAGAGTCAATTAGTCGAAAAAATAACGAAAGACAAGAATTAGATAGAAATTTTGAATCGATAACTGTTAGGAGAGAATTAGATTGGGGGGGGGGGGG
>NC_046666.1:100952670-100973607 GCF_010883055.1 Belonocnema kinseyi | reverse complement strand
TTAGATAGAAATAAAACAAAAGGTGCAATTGCGAAAACGACGACACAAACATAAGCGCGTACAGAAAGTACAACAAACGCACACAGACACAAACGACCTATACACATAAATATAGTTGATTTACTATCTCCCAGTACTGAAAACACGTTAGGAAATTGGAGAATGGAAAACGAAAAGGATAGAAAGAGAAATAGAAAGAAATAGAAAGTAATAGAAAGGAACTAGAAAAATTAGACAGAGAAAAAGAACGAATAGAATCAAGTCGGTTAGAGCGCGGAGAAACTCTGAGAAAAGAGAAAGAAAGAATAGCCAGAGAAAGAGCAGAAAGAGAAAGAATAGGTCGCGCAAAAATTGCGAATAGAAATAGAAAGACAAGAAAAAGGAAACGCGAAAATTAGTGATAAATCGTTGGAAATTGATTCTTTTATAGATGATAATACTGAATTTTGGAATGAGGCACAAGAGCGAATAAATTTTGAAGAAAAGGAAAGCGATAGAATTAAAATCAAAGAACTATCAGGCGAGATAAAAAATTTAAATAATAAAATGAATAGAATTTTAAATACAACGCAAAATTAATTCAATCAAAGTAATAAGTCAAGAAATGTGCAAAATACGGTTCATTTCGCAGAGACAGAATTAGATTTAAACGAGCGAAGGCACTCGTTAACAGGTGCACGGAATAGAATGAAAATAAATAGGGTTAGCGGTCAAGAGGGCGAATACTCATTACCGAGACCGATACACAGGCAATCAATTATAAGAAAATCGCATTTACACAATACGAAAGAGAAATACAAAGTAGAATGGATAGAAGTAGAGGGACCGATACGGAAAGAGAAGAGAGGAATAACAATAATATGAATTAAATTTCAGCAACTCTCCTTCCATTCGGAATGATTCAGACACCTTTTCAAATTATGTCAAATTGGCCAATTAAATTTAAAAATAACACGGAAGATAGTCCCACTTATTTTTTGAATAATTTAATTAGATTCAAGGGGGGATATAAATTTAACGAAAGCGACATTTTAGACAATTTAGATGCTGTTTTCGAAGACGAAGCATTAGGTTGTTTTCAAGTAAATAAAAATAATCGGCAATATTTAGATCAATTTATTGAAGATTTTAAAGAAACTTAGTTAAATGAGAGATATACTGAAACAATTGAAAATAAAATAAAACTTTGCAATAAAAAAAAAGACCAAGACATTCATGCTTTTGTTACAGAAATTAAACAATTATTTGAAAAATTAATGCCACGTCCGAGCCTATAATGGCAATTAAGAAAGACCTATGAAAATTTAAGAATTGAATATAAAGCGTACATTTCAAGAAATGCTTTTTCAAGTTTTTCAGAATTAGAAATTTTAGGGCGAGAGTGGGAAACAGAATTGGCAAAATCTAAAATTAGAGTTCAACAATTAAGCATTTTCGATAAAGAGGATAATTAAAATAACAAAAATAAAAATGATCAAGGAAATTATAAAAGTCAAAATAATATTGAAAATGAGAATCAGAACATAAATCAAAATTATGATCAGAATTAACAAAAACAATTTAGGCCGATTCCCAAATGAAAATCCAAAATTTCCAAATAAGAATTCGTATTATATAAATAATCAAAGATACCCAGGAAATCAGAGGTTAATGCATAATAACAGTAATTTCAAAAATCAAAACACAACTGGCCAAGCATTATTGTATGCAATGAATCAGCCGTTAGGGAACACACAGACACAACAAACGAATAATTCTCCCCAAATACCATCGCTTTTATAAAACGCGGAAGAAAATAATAGCAGGTCAGAAGATAAAAAGAATAATAAAAATCAGAATAAAAATTCAAAAAATTTAAAAGATGAAAATAGTAGGGATAATAAGAATGGTGAAATAGATTCCCAGTCGACATAATTTTAAGGATCCAAACTTACCATAGGAAACAAAAATTTTAATCATAGATCACGAGAACCCTTAAAATGCTACAATTGCGGGAAAATAGGCCATTTTCGACCGTCAGAATTACTTGACACAGACACAATTGAGACAGACGAAACGAGATTTCACCTTATGGTTGATTTTTTAAATCATAAATATGAAGTGGTACTTGACATCGGTGCAACTCACTCATACATTGGTGAAAAATTTATCAAAACAGTAAAAGAATTAGACTACGAAATTAAAAAACCAATAAATGACACATTAATGGTAGCTAATGAACAAAAATTACAGGACAAGTCTTAATCCCTATCAAAATAGGTCATACGGAAAAATATTTATTATTCAGACTGGTACCAAATTTAAGATCGATAGGAATAATAGGAACCGATATGATTGAAAGATTAGGTTTAAAAATGGATTACGAGAAAAAGATTTGATGGTTACCACAATTGCCAAATATTAAATATGTGATTAAATCAAAAGAGATTAAAATGCAAGAACCGACAATGGAAGAGAATAAGAAAGAGATGAAGAATTAGGAAAGCGAGAAGAGTAAATTGAAATTCGGAACAAAGACTAGCCTGCGAAACGACGAACGAGAGAAAGAGACAGGTTTGCTACCGTGCGAAGTCTCTTCTCCTGTTTCGCCACACACCCCACCCCAATCCGTCCTTACAGGCAATGCACTAGACTCGATCCAGCCAGCGCCTCAGCCGGCACAGAGTGTACGGGGGCATAGTGCCCCACACCCTACAAGGCGAGCGACGCAACACTGCCATGTGATAGCGTGGGCGTTCAGAGATTAGATAAGCGGGCTAATTAAAATATATAGAGAGAAACGAAAACAAATAAGGATAGAAACAAAATAAACACGAATTTACAGGTGAAAAATAGAGATAGGAATTTAGATACAGAATTTAAAGGGCCAATTGAAATGCAATAAAGAGAAAAATCATTCTTAATTAAAGACGGTTTAGATAAAAAGGAGGAAAAAATGATTCGATAATAGAAAAATTGCTATAATTTTAGAAATAATGCGGTTATAAATAATAATGTTACACGCGTAAAAATAGAAAAGAAGACAAATTTAGAATTTTGCGAGGAAATTTCTGAAGGCATTGTAGATTTGAATGAAGCACAACAAGTGCAATTAGAAAAATTAATTAAAAGGAAAGTAATAGATCAGGGGAAAAATTAAAACCGACCCATTTGACTAGCCATAAACTAGATGTGCAAGGTCATGAACCCATTAGGCAAAGCAACTAATACGTATCACCGAAAATAAGAGAGTTTATGTAGGAGGAAGTAGATAGACTTTTAGAAGAAAAAATAATAGAACCATCGAATAGCGATTGGTCAAATCCGATTGCAATGATCAAAAAATCGAATGGAAAATATAGATTGTTTAGATTTTAGAAAAGTAAATAAAATCACTGAAAAAGATTTATATCCAATTCCGATAATTTCTAAAATATTCGATACACTGAGATCAGCAAGATACATGTCAAAAAAGATCTTCGTTCAGCAAATCATCAGATACCGTTTGACGAGGAATCCTAACCGATAACAGCTTTTATTGTTCCGGGCAAAGGAATATATCAGTTTAAGAGGATGCCATTTGGGTTAACAAATGCTCCTGCTACATTCCAGCGCCTTGTGGACAAAATAATAACACCAGAATTGAAGCCGTATGTATTCTGTTATCTCGATGATATAAGTATGGTCTTAAAAAATTTTGAAGAACATGTAAAATACTTGGAAATTGTTTTAGATAAAATTAAAAATGCAGGTTTAACAATAGGTTTGGATAAATGCGAATTTGGGTGTTCGAAAATAAAATATTTGGGTTGCAAAGTAAATGAAAAGGGATTACAAGTTGATGAAGAAAAAATCGAACCAGTTTTAAATTTTCCAAGGCCTAAAACAATTAAACATGTTCAAATAATAATAGGAATGGCTTCTTGGTACAGGAAATTCATCCCAAAATTTTATGAGATAACAGAACCATTACAAAAGCTTTTCAAAAAGAAAGTAAAGTGGGAATGGCCTGACAAACAGGAACAGGCATTTACGACAATTAAACACTTACTAACGACAGCACCAATTTTAGCCTGTCCTGATTTTGGAAGTCCTTTTCAACTTGAAACTGATGCTACTGATATAGGATTAGGAGTTGTTTTAACACAAACAATAAACGACGAAAATTACACAGCCAAACAAAAAAAAGTGTGCGGATGTGGTAACAAGACACACGTATTCCTATGGATTTTGGGGCGCTGAATTCAAATTCGGTATCAAAAATCACCCATCACGTCATGGTTGAGCCATAACCTCAAAAACCTAACCTCACGAAACACAATTAAACTGATTGTGTTGTCCCGTTGTGTTTGCGGTACCGTTTCATTCAACTTGGGTTTAACCTACATAGAGGTTTAACCTATCCTAACCTAACAAAACCTGACCTAACCTAACCGATTACGCTGGCAACCCTGTTCTTGCGTCATGGCAGACACAGGTAAAAAGTGTATTACGATGCAGGGAAAAACCCCAGTATCGGCGTCTGGTCAGGTTGGGAAAGCGGGCTCTCCGACGTCGTCGTCATGCAACCGTAGCTCTTCATCAATGGATCACTTGGTTGGTGTAGAGTCTCATGCTACAAGGAAAAAAAACCACGAGCATTTCTCAATCGCATACCTGCAGGAATAGCTCAGATTCATTCTGATACATTTGCAGTAAATATGAAGTGAACAGTCTGCGAAAATCAATCGACGAGGAAGTGAAAAGTCTTTACGAAAAGTGTTTTGACCGTAAATTGCTGCACCAAGAAACAAAATGGGTTCCTCACGTCATTTGCAGTTCCTGCAGACTTATGTTGTATCGTCTAAAAAATTCAAACAACGAAAAGTACCGCAAGTACTCTACACCAACCACATGGAAAAAGCCCGTTATTGCGAAGGACTGCTACTTTTGCATGAATTCCGTCAAAGGGTTCAACGCCAAAAATAAAAATAACATTTCGTACATTAATGTGTGCACAGTCACAAGAGCAATTTAAGTCAATATAAATGCACGCCAGACTGATTTAAGCGCTTTAGAAGATGATAGAATGGAAGTTGAAAGTCAACGTCATGGAGAGGGTAGTGAAACCAGTGATCGAACAGAAAATAGTTCTGATGATTCCGATGAAAATGACGAAAAAGATGACGAATATGGCATGAATTAAATGAAATTGAAGGTTCCAATATTAGTGTCGCAACTAGAACTGAATGATTTTATTAGAGATCTTGGATTACCGAAAGACGGCGCCGAATTTGCCGCTTCATTTTTAAAAAGAAGAAATCTTTTAGAGCCAAAGACAAAAGTTTCATTCTATCGCGATAGGGACAAAGAATTCAGAAAGTTTTTCGTTAAAGGCGAAGAGACGTCTTTAGTGTACTGCTTTGACGTTAACGGACTAATGACCCACTTGAAGAAAAATGTGTACAGAGACGAAGAATGGCGACTTTTCATTGATTCGTCAAAACGCAGCATTAAGGCTGTTTTACTGCATAACACGAATACTTACGCTCCTATCCCTATAGCTCACTCAACGGTCATCAACGAAGAATATAACAATGTGAATATGCTTCTTGAAAAAGTTAATTACACGAATCACAAATGGCAAATATGTGGTGATCTCAAAATCATAACAATGATATTAGGCCAACAATTGGATTTCACGAGAGAGCCATGTTTTATATGCCTGTGGAATAGCAGAGATCGAGCCAATCATTACAGCAAAAAAACATTGGCCTTTAAGAGATCCATTCAAACCTGTTTCTCATAATATCATTTAACCAAAGCCTTGTTGATCCAGAAAAAATTTGACTACCACCCCTCCAAATAAAGCTTGGGCTCATGAAGCAATTTGTCAAGGCGTTAGACAAAGATGGAAAATGCTAGAAGTATATATCCCTTAAATTCCCTAATGTTTCTAAATTGAAAGAAGGAGTCTTTGATGGACCACAGATTCGAATATTGACGAATATTGTTGCGAAAATGGTAAGAAACTACAAAAAGTTAGGCTGCTTGATGAATTTAAAACTTCACTTTCTAGATTCCCATCTGGATAAGTTTCCAGAAAATGTTGATGATTTCAGCGAAGAACAAGGGGAACGTTTTCATCAAGACATAAAAGTGATGGAAGAACGATATCAGGGTTGATGGGACGAGGTCATGATGGCTGATTTTTTCTGGATGTTGAAAAGGGAAACGAATGTAGGTCTTAAACGTAAGTGTAACCCTTTGAATCGTTCCTTCGAAGAAAAAAGGACACGTTATAGCAGGCAGAAAATTAGACTGAAGTAGGTCTATAAATCAATTTCATTACGATAAAAAGCAAGATAAAATGTAAACACGAAAGATAATACAATGAAATGAATTTTATTGTGTTACAACGGGAACACTTAAGTGAAGTTGTGTTGCGTTAAGCAAAATTTCGTTAGGTTCTGTTAAGTTAGATTCATTTGTAGGTTAACATCGAGTTAACCTATTAAATATAGCACACATTTAAGACTGAAAACCGTACGCTTACATAGCTACACGTGTGGTTGAATTTCATTCGGCTAGGTTAGGTTAGGTTAGGTCAGGTTTTGTTAGGTTAGGACAGGTTAAACCTCTATGTAGGTTAAGCCGAAGCTGAATGAAACGGTACCGCAAACACAACGGGACAACACGATGAGTTTAATTGTGTTACGTGAAGTTAAGTTAGGTTAGGTTTTTTTAGGTTAGGATAGATTTGACCTCTTTGCAGATTAAACCCAAGCTAATTCAAACGGTACCGCAAACACAATGGGACAACACAATCAGTTTAATTGTGTTTCGTGAGGTTAGGTTAGGCTAGGTTAGATTTATTTCTAGGTTAGGCTCGAGTTGACCCATTCGATGTAGCACACATTTGCTACTGGGAAAATATGCTTCCAGAGCTTTGCGTGTAGTTCCATAAATTTCTCTTAATTCAGGTTAGCTGAGGTCAGGTTCTGCTGGGTAAAGTTATGTTAAATAAGTTGATATCAGGCAAGGGTTGATCCGTCACAGTTGTCACCGATCATATTGCATTGAAATGGTTGCACAATTTAAAAAATCCAACCGGTAGATTAGCAAGATAGGCTTTAGAATTATTAGAGTACGATTACGAAATTATGTACAGAAAGGGAAGTTTAAACCATGTCCCAGATGCATTATCAAGATCAAGGGAAAATGAAATAAAAGTTTCTAGTATTTTATCAAGTGCTGTAGAGAACAAAGAAAACGATTTTAAAGAAATTGAGGATAATTGATATAAAAATAAAATGATTCAGGTTAAGAATAACCCAGAAGAAAATCAAAATTGGAGAATACGCGATAATCAATTGTATTTTTATAGACCCGACCCTTTAAAAGCCAGCTTAAATTTAGATAGCAACCCGTGGAAATTAACAATACCAAAAGATATAAGAGAACAAGTTTTAATTGAAAATCATGATATTAAACAAAGCAAGCCACTTAGGTATGGAAAAAACGTTTGATGGGAAAGCTAATACTAGAAGAATCAAGGACGGTAGTAGCTTCTGACATGATAGGTCCATTGTCAATGACAAAATCGAGAAATCAATACATTTTAGTGTTTGTTGATATGTTTACAAAATGGGAGGTAATAATTCCAGTAAAAAAATAAATTATCGTGAACAATTGAAAAAGAATTTCATAAGCAAATAATTTCGAAATGGGGAACACCTAGAATTTTATTCACATATAACGGAAAAGAATATGTGAACAAATCTATAATTAATTTAAAGAAAACATTTGGTATTAGACACTCGAAAACTCCTAAATATCATGTACAGGCAAATAAAATAGAAAGATGTAATAGGTCAATTAAAACAGCAATAAAAGCCTATTTAGAAAAAGAGCATAAAACATGAGATAAAAATTTAGATGATCTGCAATTTGCTTTAAATACTAGTAAACATTCTTCTACAGGTTTTACACCAGCTTTTTTACCATACAAGCCTTGAATAAAGATTTAGAGGAAAAAAGCGAAATAGAATTTCAAAAGTCAGAAAAATGGGCAGATAAAATGAAAACATTAAAAATAATTAGAGAAGAGGTAATTAAAAATTTAGATACCGCAAATGAAACACAATCTAGGTATTATAATCTAAGACATAGACCTGTAACTTTTGAAATTGGCGAACGAGTACTAGAAAGCAATAAATCATTATCAAATAAAGGGGAACGAATAGCTCAAAAATTAAATAAGAATTTCGAAGGACCATTTTTCATTAAAGCAAAAATATCACCAACAATTTACGAATTAAAAACTAAAAATGGAAAATCACTAGGTAATTGGAACGTTAAAGATTTCAAAATATTTCTTAGTAGAGAGTAGACTTTTATTAGAATTTTTCTTTGAAATGCCATGCATGTAAATAGTTTAATTTTGTTACACTACTGACAATGACAAAATGACATTAACACATACACCTAAAAAGAGACCGAAAAAACAGAAAAAAAGCTTTAATTACAGGAAAATGGAACCAAAAATGATCTTAAAATGCAAGTTTTAGGGAGTTAGTTGTATAGGAGCTATTGACTCACTCATGTGAGAAATGGACAGAGTTAATTTAACCGGCAGCGAATGAAAATAAAGAAAGAGAAGATAGAATAGAAATACAAAGAGAATAAAGAGAATTAGAAGACATAGCTGGAATGGCACCGGAAGAAGCAAAGATAAAATTCGAGGAATTTATAGAAAAGAAGACAAGAAAGCTTCAGATTAAAAAACATATTGAGAAGTTTTTAGCACACTGCTAATTCATTACTAATGACATTATAAAATAAATTAAAACAATCCATCTTACTTATTAACATACACAACAGAAAAATTCATTCAATACCTTTCACGAACACAACAGTCGAGAATAATCTTAAGATAATTTAAGTAAAAATATTTAACTCTTGTATTAAAATCAAAGTTATATTTATAAAGAGAAATAAAATTAACACAGTCAATAAAAGTAAAAATAAATACGGTTATAAAAGGTCAAGATTTATTTTAAATTGACAATAAAAGTCTAATTCAGATATAAGTTAATTTTCAGGAGAGAAGAATCACAGAAAGCGGAACTTCAAAATGATACTCATCTGAATTGGTCACACTAATAATGTTGAAAAAAATATATCAAGATAGTAAATTTGAAAAAAAACATATTTCAAATAAAAACTCTAGAGTTTACATGTTTTTGAAATAAAATAAGAAAAAAAATATCAAGAGAAGAATACAAATTTTGTTTTTTGTTTTTGTTCAAAAAGTAGGATGTGTTAAATTATGTGTCAGCTTATAAGAAGATAATGGAAGAAATTAAGATGTGGCAATGCAGGCATTGCGAAATGATGGTTCCAGCACAACTTTACATTCTTCACGATACGTACTGTGGAAAGATGTCGAACAGGACAAAAAACCACCACACTGTTCCTGATTGGACAAGGATCAAATACATAAAAGGATACTGGACAGAGGCAAATCAAGAGTTCAAGGAAATTATAAAAATTGTTCTAAGGAAGGAGGAATGGACAGAACTTAAACACGGACAAACAACACAAAAAATACAAGACAAGAAAAACAAAGAAGATGATGAATATATTCAGCTGGACCTAACAGATTAAGAATTTTACCTGCCCCTCAACGACGAAATCGAGAAGATCGAAGAATTATTGAAAAAATAAAGGTCCTCCCAAACAGAGGGGAAGAGGGGGGAGGTTGTAACATTGTTACAAGCACCCCGTTACCATACTGCCCTGCAGGCCCATGATTAGGAATGGGGAACAACACCCCCAGTCTTTACATACCGAAAACCTGCCCCGAAGCGCTCAGTCTTGTGCTCCCTGCACGCCTGCCTCGTCCTGTGCTCACCGCGCTATCGTAATAGACCCCAACCAGGAATTCGGCTTTCGGCTTCGTCGACAAACATCCACCCGCTTTTGGCTTCACAGCCCGAAGCCACTATCTGAACTCGCCCGGTCTTGGCTTTGCCGTCCGGTTCGGGCCTTATCAGATTGTTCACTGGGGAAATCTATTTGTAAGTTTAACAAATAAACTCCCCCATTATTCTTAATGATTATTGTCTTTTACTGACTTTACCCGTTCTCGACATTACACCTCCCACGTTTCCTTTAATTTGCGACTCCTGTCACAATCGCGTGCCGCGTGTATCAGTGACGGCAGCTGCAATCTTCAAACCCGGGCCCTACTTACAAAAAAACAGTGACACGTGTCGAATGAAATTCGATAATCTTCCGAATTATGCTCATGCAACCTCGATTTGAATTTCAACGCTCAGGCCTTCCCCTTGTTAAGTAAATCAATTTGACTTTTATCCTATTTTTTGTCAAAGTTCGTTAGAAGGAGAAAAATGACTGAATTTTTTTTTAACAAATTAAAATAAAATTACTTGTAACATTTTAAATTGTATGTTTCGTTTTTCACGTGTGGTATAATTATTGGCTTGAAATTTGAACCTCCCTAACTTAATACAGTAGGACCTGTCGCATCGGGACTCGTCGCATCGAAATCCTCGGAGGAATGTAGTCTCCACTCGTAAACTTCTCCACTGACCGTGGTAGGTAGGTGCATGCGCGTAAAAACGCGGCAGACTCCACGCGCTAGTAGTCAGTGCTATATGCATGCAAATTGACTGGCCAGTAAAGGCAAGTCAAGTGTTACGGCTTTGTACATTTTGAGATACGCCACTATCAGCACCATGAGGTATAGCTAAGATTTGTTTCTGCGACCTGTCTGATCAAAAGTGGAGACCCGGTCCGCCCCGATTCCACGAGTCCTACTGTAGTACAAATATTTGTACTTTTAGTATTTTGGTGTAGTGTATTATTGAGTGTATTTGTTTTAAATAGGAATACATAAAAATACGGTCCGACTATTAGACAACATGCTGTCCAACCACTAAAATATGGTCCAACCATTAGTGTTTTCTTTAATTTTTCCAGATAACCTTTTTGCTCTTTGAAAATAGAATTCAACATAATAACAAAAAAATAGTGAATCTTTCTTAGAAAAAAGTTAAAAATGAATGCCTACTACGATTTAAATATGAGGGTAATGTCGTTTCCGCGACTACCGGTAAGTTTGCCCTATATACCAGGATGTAGCTTATAACTGAGGAAAACTGTTCGACCTAGATTACAATTTTTTACAATCATTTGAGTCGAAATTATTGTTTCACTTGATGCACATTCTTATGAAGGTTGAAGACTAATTGAAGCAGGTTTCTCTATATTCTAAAAATTTTTAAATATTTTTGTAACAAACATTTTGTTGGGATTAAAAAAAAAATCTTTGAATAATTCTTTTCCGGCAGCAAAAGACACATAAAATTCGCTACAATTTTTTAGGCTTTAGAGTTAACACCAAAGCGAAGGATATGCTATAATCATGGTTATTAAAGTCAGTAAATATCTAGGGCACCATGTATGCTGCAAGACCTTTAAAAGTTTTAAAATAGTCTAGGAACATCGAATAAACCTCAAAGGACATGAAAATTAAAATCTATTTGAAAATCGCTCATATATCATTCCCAATAAGTACAGTATATATGTATGTATGTGTGTGTGTATGTATAGATATTCCTCTAAAATCAAACGGAAGGGCCTATGACAAAGCCACCGAACGCGTCCTCAGGTTGCAACTATAGGGTCCCTGTACCAAGGGTTTCTGCTGAACATGGTTACAAAAATAAATAGGCAGTCGCGGAAAATTGTCCAGGGGTGGTCCCGAAGGAATTAACCCCCAAGCGGAGGTGTGAAAACCGTGCCAAAAGCTGAATGGCGGAGCGACTAAATCACGACTTGCTAGAGTGCTACGATGCCAGTGTGGCCCCTGAACGGGGTTACATGGCACGGTTGCATGCTCTGTGGTGCGAGAAACATCCGGAGCTATCGCACTTTTCGCAGCAATGTCTGCGAAACCATGCTGAACTACTCCGAAAAAGGGGCTATGTAAGCGGACCGCCTACTCTACCACAGCTAGAACAAACCGGCAACAGAGAAAGAGAGACGACACTAAGACTAACCGCGGGCAGGCATCCAATAGAGGAAAAGCGATGCTTTACGACCCGGAGAAACATCAACACCAATGTTTCTCTCAAGCCTAAAGATCTGGCTGAAATGGATGACGAGCTTCGTGGGCATTTTTCTGGAGAATCTGATCTCTGGGCTATCAATTATTGTGTGTATAATGCAGCGAGAGCTTTGGCCGATGCGAACCGTAAAACAAAACCAACGGTTGATCATAAGACCAAAAGACGAATGCATCAACTTGCCACAAAGATAGGCTGGGCAAGACAGTACGCGTCCCGCATTCAGTGTGTGATTGACTACATCACATCTGGCAGGAATTTTACCGCCAAGGTTCGAAAGTACGCGCGCGAACTCCGGACCCGTTATCACACACTTAACAAGTCAGAGCTGATGACCATCAGGTAGCATATTGTTGAGAGAATACGGATACCATCTGACGCTAAAAGAAGTCTAGAGCGGAGGGAGAGGTGGGTCAGAGAAAATCAATTGTTTCTCTCTGACCCATCTCGACTCTTCCAAGACCCTCCGGTTACTGTCGAACACCCACCCAAACCAGAGGAGGTCGAAGTATTTTGGAGAGAAGTCTACGAAGTGCAGCATAGACTGGACGAAGACTCAGAAAATATAAATAGCTTCAAGGAGTTATGTGTTGCCCTCATAACACCTGATAAAGAATGCCCACCCATCACTGTGTGTGTCCTTATGACAAAGTTTTAATTATTATATATGTGTATATATATGTATATAATTAAAAATTTGTCATAAGGACAACCGCAAAATTTCAGCCATAACCACGTCTTACGACCGTGAGATAGGTGGTTACAGTCTGTAAAGGAATCAATACGACGATCCAGCAAAAGCCTCGTGCACCCTAAGAACACGGAGCGACCCAAGGACAACCGCCTTCTGCATTTTTCCCGCAAGTGTTCTAGCATATTGTTGACACGCAGGGATGCTTTTTAGGCCATTAGCAAGTGAAAGCTTGGCACCTCCAAGAGCGCCGATGATAAGGACGATCAATTTAACAGAATGTTCCGGGTACAATCGTTGCAACTCCCTTATAAGGTCTCGATACCTCTCTTTCTTTTCATTCTCCTTGGTTATGATGTTTTTGTCAGATGGTGCCGAAAATCCGATAACGAACATGGTTCGCTTCTCGAAGTCAAGAAGAACCATGTCAGGCCTCGAGTGAGCAACAGAAACAATTGTCGAGAATATAAAGTTCCAGTATATGCGGCACTTCCCATTCTCGACAACTGACTCAATTTCCCTAGGAGCATTTAGAGGAGCGATAATAAGGTTAAGGCCGTAGGAGTGACAGAGATGGTAATAAAGCACTCTTAGTGCCGCATTGTGCCTTTGAATGTAGGTCGTTCCCGCGTGAGTTGGACAACTAGATAGTATGTGAGCTAAATGCTCGGGGTGTGCAATGCATGCCCTGCAACTATCATCGGGAATGTCTTGGCTCAAAATGTGGCGACGGTATGTTAAGGTGGAAATGACACCGTCTTGGCATGCAAAAATGAAATCCTCTGTACCAGACTTCAATCCGGGCCATTTAAGGAAAGCAAACGTTAGCTCACAAGACATTGACTGATCTTTCACATTTCTGTGGAAGATACCGTGCATCCTCTTATCTAGGAGCTGTTCTCGAAAGTTTTTCTCTTGTGCTTTCTTAATCCGGGCTTTCAGGAGTGAGTACTCGAGATGGATTAGATTTGATGCATTTTGCTCACCCCTAATACTGAAGTCAAGTCCGAATGTTTCAGCAGCCTCCTCCGCTGCTTTGTACAGAAATGCTCCTTTGCCTACTTCCTCGTGATTCCTGACCATTTGAAGAAGAGGGTCTCTTCCATTTATATATATATAGTTTAAAATTAGCAAGTTATTATTTTTTCCTATTTTTGCTATCAGTTTGCGAATAAAAACAAGAAAAGGTTTCATAACATGCATCAATCGCTGCCCCCCTCCCATATAGCACGATTTGTCACGTTTGATAATAACCCCCTCGATGCGTAACACCATATTTGCAGTGACTAATTTTAAACAAACAAGTGATAAAAGTGACTAATGTTCACACAAAAAAATGCCTGTTATGTAGATAGGGACGCTTATTAACTCTAAAATTTTTATATAATTACACATATATTTGATCGGATTGCTTTAGCAAGATAAAATTATATTCTACTACTAAATTTCAGGTGAATACCAGTAACAATTTCCAAGGTAAATTTTACAAGTCACACAAATTGCAATTCATTTTATTACAAGCTAAACAAACCTTTCACACAAATGCCGTTCTTCTAATTCATTCCGACATTCTCTTACTGTTTTTTCTCATTTTTTCCAAGAAAAAAAGCAAGAAAGAGGACATAGGGGATTCCCAGAAAAACACAACCTAACTTTTGTTTTTAAAGTATAAAAGATTTAGTCAATACATTTTTTAAGCTTATATTCAAACTAATAGTATTTTAGACCCATACGAAGTATGGGAACAGCTCGGATGTCATTGTTAAAATTGACGGAAATATATTTCCCTTCTAACTATTAGAAAGCAAAATCTATTCATAAATTCAAATAGTCTAGTACAAATACATATTTATATTTACTTTGCATAGCTGTGTATACCTTCTATTAATTATAAAGTTCACAATCTTACGGGATAATGGGCAAGACAACACTCAAGCCACGAAAACATTGTCGAGACCAGGATCAACTAAAACAGTTAAATATCAGATCCGTCAATTGTCCTGCAGTAAATAAAAGCCGAAACAGTAACAGCAAAGTCGATAAAAATAAGAGTGTAATTATCAGTAATGATGAGAATGAGGTGGAGTTTAAAAGGTTTAAAAACTCTAAAATTACCTTTTCATTTAATAAAGTGATTTCTAGTCAATGTTTCTTTAAAAAAGTGACTTACAGTGACTGTTTCTTTAAAAAGTGAATAAAAAGTGCCTCAAGTGACTGTGTGGCAGCCATGCATATATGAATGCTCTCTAAAATAACTAAAAATATAATAGAAAATAATATAAAAGTAAAATAATAGAAAACCTAACATGCATCTATTCATTCTATTGTGATTTTGACTACAAGTAATATGCACGCAATATGTACTATACATCTCAAACATCTAGAAGTAAGTAACGTACTCATAGCAACCGGTTAGTAAAAGCGGTTTTACTAAACGCCTTTCGCATTGAAAGAAATATCCCAGACCATCAGGAAGTAGGTGATTGAAACTCAATAGGGTGACAGATGGTAGCTCAAAAAAGTATTTAGAGACGGTTAATTTTACCTTCGACGCTCTCGGCCACTATGTAATGACGACAGCGGTAAAACAAGAACTCCAATTACACAATACATCCAAATTGTGTGCCTCCTACAACGTCACGAGAGATTTAAAACAGCTTATTACATTCATTAATATCCGTTAATTATCAGGCACTCGAATTAGCCCGTTGCTGCTGATAAAAAACCGGGTGTAACCGAGAAAATATGAAAAGAAAAATACAATAAATAAATTGGTTATTATCTAGAATATGATTGTATCACAAGGTCCATGCGTTTCATAAAATTGATCGTATTGTTCATGATTTTTGCACGGAATCAAGTTTTTATGTGCAAACTTTGCATTGCCGCTCCTGTCCCCAAAAAAAAATTCAGAAGTAAGCTTGGTAATAATAATTTTACTTTCGTGGAAAAACATATTCGGTCTCCTACTTCAATGCCTACTTCCACACGCATTTTAACAGATATTTTCCTTTTTTCAAAAAACCTATATACTGGATGCAACCAAATTTTTTGTTAATTGATTGTCATTCAATTGAATCTACAGTTTGTGGTATTTCCTGCACACTGCTACAAGAGCATTGACATATTAATCATACAAATGCAGCTAAAAGGAACTAAGGATCAAAACAAATAATCGGTTAAAGAATTAATCACCTGAAGTGCGGAAATGATTCATTATTTCACGATCGGTCCCTGAATCCCTGGAACAGAATACTTGACATTTTAGGTTAGAATACTTAACGTGTTCTAACCTAAAATGATTGTTTTTAATGATCGGATTGAAACTTGGCTGAATTATAGTCCTAATGGAGCTATATTATATTTAATTTTTGTCAGGTGCTTTTTCACCTTTACGTTAGTTCAACTTATTTCAGGATTATCCAATTAGAGTTTTATTAGAGTGTTTTGGAAAGCTCTTCATGTACTTTAACTCTATAATAATTAGTTTTTGTCAAATGTCCACGCTTTAAGACTCCCTGAATCCACAAACAGGTTTTTACGAATGTGTCTTGTCTGTTCGTTCGTTAATGTGTCAGCAGATTTTTAGTTCGTCAGTACCATTACTTTCGAAAGAATTGAGAGATTGGATTTTCCTTTGGTACACTCTTTCAGTATTTTAAAATGAAAGTCAAGTTCGTTAGCCAGCCATTTTTGATAAAAATTCAACAAGTGAGATCATTTTGAATATTTTTAAGACCACTATTTTCAAGAATCAAAAAATACCGCACGATATGAAATAATTTGAGGCCCATGCATTTTCGTACATGAATGACATTATAGTTGTCATTGAAACTTTCGAAGGACACATTCGTTGGTTAGGGAAAGTCTTGGATGTAACTATCAATGCCGGACTTACGGTAAATCCTGATGAAAGTTAATTTGGTTGTAGTCAAGTTAGTTATCTTGGATATTTAGTGGATAAGACAAAAATGCACCCTGACTCAGAGAAAATCGAGCCAATAACATCTTATCCAGCTCCTACTACTTTGCGAAAACTTGACGATTTCTGGATATGGTCTCGTGGTATAGGCGATTTATCAAAGATTTCGCACAAAAGGCAGAACCACTCTATCGATTATTAAAGAAAAATCAAAGGTTCTAGTGGGGACAAGACGAGGAAAAGTCCTTCCAAGAAATGAAATCCGCGTTAATCACCTCTTGCACGTTAGCAGGCCAGATTTTAGTTTGCCGTTCTGTTTACTAACGGACGCAAGTGGTACGGGATTGGGTGCCGTCCTTACACAAATCCAAGATGGCGTGGAACACGTTATAGCCTTTGCTAGTCGATCCATGCAAGGTGCCGAGAAAAACTACACTGTGACGGAACAAGAATGCTTGGCGGTGGTATGGGCGGTAGAAAAGCTTAGAGAATATTAGGAAGGATATTACTTCTTAGTGATTTCAGACCATAGTAGTCTCCGATGGCTCTATCATTTGAGGGATCCTACTGGGAGATTGGGTAGATGGGCCCTTAAGCTGTTATAGTATGATTTTGATATAAAATACAGAAAAGAGGCCTTGCACTATATACCAGACGCGCTATCGCATGTTTGAGCAGGACTCTGGGGTGGTATGCGCCATTGGTGAGACTGGCGATCTGTGGTATATCCGAAGAACCAAATTGGTTCAAGAAATGGCTTATCAATTTTCGTATTGGAAATTAGAAGGCAATCGGTTGTATTGCCATCGCCCTGACTACCTTACTGGTCCACTATTTCCTGACCTAGAGGCATGAAAGCTGGTCTTGCCGATGGAGTTTCGAGCCAGGGTGATGAGTGAAGCACACGGTACCACGGCGTCTCGACACTTAGGGCCTTGGCCGTTGTATGATCAGATCTCTGCATTACTCCGGTTGCCTCCTCCTTCCTCGCAAACATCTGCCTCTGAAGCGGATCGTTCGCGGATGTCATTCGCTATGCCTACTGAGAGGAGACAATTTGCGAGGGCGTCTCCCTCGACGAGTGCTGGCGTTCAACAGGTTGCGGTCTTACCTGAGTTATCCCAAGCCCCTGTACGGGCGCCAAACTCACGAGATGACGGTGTCTCATTTTCATTACCCGGACCTGGCTTGTTTCAAGGCCCACCTCCTGGGTTTACTCGGATCCCGCTAAGAAATCTGAGTCCGACTCGGGGTTGATTTGAGGACCAGCAGCCTGAACTTTGTTCTCACGCCACTTATTTGATGCTACAAGAAGTCTTTGCCAACCCTTGAGGCCTCCACTGGCACACATGCTGGAACTATCATAGGAGGGGGGGGGGGGCTACGACTTCAACCGTTGACGGTACCAGAAGGAAATATTTTTGGTTTTTATTGTGGAAAACCGGGGTCAGGATCAATCAATGTCCTAGATGTGCGTCGGGATGGAGGTGAGGATTCGGGAGCCCCTATTCTCATCGAGAACAGGGTGTCCATCCTCCTCCGTATCATGCCCCTACGCCATAGTCTAAGCCATTGCCAGATTCTTCCTTTCATTCATTAGTCCTTTCTGGAGCCGTCACAAGAGCGGTATCAGATGAGTGAGCAGGAGACAAAACACGTTTAGACGCAGATCACCCACTCATCTAGACATTGGCAGATGCAATCCTTAAGCGTCTCTAAATCCCTGGCTCGATGGACCAGATGTGTTAGTTTCAAGCCGTTTTAGTGTGGTCCTTCGGGCATCAGTTAGATTTAAGCTATTTTCGTATAGGTGATCGGCCCCTCAGGCATCAGTTAGTTGTAAGCTATTTTCGTGTAGTTAAGCGGCCCTTCAGGCATCAATTAATTTTAAGCCTTTTTCGTGGAATCCTTAGGGTATACAGTTAGTTATAAATGAAATTTTCCCTTAGATACTTCAGAGAAAATCTCTTGATATAAGATGTCAAAATATTCCACTTGAGTTGGTAATGCTTTAAACCAGTTTACAGCCTAATAAGAGACTTTAGTTGTATCCATAGTTCATAAGAACTAAAAAAGATAAAGTTTTAGTGAGTTCAACTTGCAGCAATCATTTCCGTCAGAAATGTCGATGAACGGGACATACTTTAACAAGTATAAAAATGCTGCTTTTATTTTATTCTTCTTGCGAGACTGGTAATCAGGAGATCGTCAGGCACATCATTTTTTTATTCATTTAAATTTTAAATATGTTCTAAAGTTATAAATTTTTTTTGGGTATCATCCCTTTTAGAACTCACTAAAGACATACCAGATTCTGGCCTAATTTAGGAGCAAACAGAACAGAGAGAGAGAGAGAGAGCGCAGTCTGGAGATCGGATAGTTGAAGCCTGCTGGTCTTGGAATCCAGGGGGTCAATCAGGGAGGGGGTGTTGTAACATGGAGGCGAACTACCTATTATGGATCCTACCCCAAACCATAATATAATGAAAATAAAGTATCAGACCGCGAAAATTCCATGGCCGATACAAGCTCAAATTAGAACCTAAGTTAACATCTAGATTGTTTTGGTAGTGGTATGTGGAATGAGAGTGGAGTTATATTTCTCTTATTATTAAGGAGAGAAGTCTTTTTTTCATGGGAAAGATCTGACAGGGAATAACATTGCTGCTTAATACCACACCATCCACGCACAGTCACTGTCAATTTACCAAAATTTCTCCTCATTTGGCCAAGCTGACCACACGTATCCACCGCCACGATACACTTGTCAACACACGGAGGCAGCCAAATTGCATCAACCGGCGTTTCACATACCGGAACGCTGGTGCGACTCACATCCATGAGTCCCAAAATTATAGCTGGAGAGGGCAGCACCTACCGGACTGTGATTGTGGCGGGAGAAGAGGGAAACTGGCGAAGGCTGTGAAGGAGAGAGCTCAGTTTTATGTCGGCCATCGACTAGTTCATATTCGTGTTGAATCCACGTCAAATTCTAAGGAGACGATTCCTGTCTTGTAGGCCAAGGCAATTAATTAAGAAAGAGACTTCGGACTAAAAGGGTCAAGGTAGGCGTTCAGCTTTCATTCTATCATAATGTGTTCTCTTGGTTTTTCTCGTGAATTGAGATTGTAGATTTTAGTTAAAAATATTGTCTGAATTTGGTATAAAGAAGATTTTGCTATGTTACTAGAGTGAAGTAAACCTTCAATCTTGAGTATTTGCAAACTTACGTAGTGTGAAGGACTTTTGTTAAAGTTTGATTTAAAAGTCACTTTGTGTTCTTTGGGAGAAATAATTCAACATGAAAGACTCCCAATTGTATGTGTAGATTGTATGCTTATTTGAGTGATTCGGTGATTGATTCAACTTTTCACTCATGAAAAGCAAATGGCGCCATGTCAGCGTGGTTTGGGCTATGACCCCCCTTCTTTGTTTGTAATTTACTAAATTGAACTTTTTTGTCTGTTAAACTGAATAAAGCACTATTTTCTTACTTATTATCAAATTGAAATAAAATGAGTCTGTAGCTTCTCTCGTCCCCACGGAATCCCTCTATCCTGAGCTGGATAAAAATTTCGGGTCATTATAAATTTTCTTTTCCTACGTTCTCGTCGAGTTTTGTAGCGGGGCGTTTTGCATCGTGTCCCACAATGCCGGAACAGTCGTTATAGTGTATATATAGATTTTTAGTTTGGTATACTGTTTTAGTATCTTAAGATGAAGGTCAAGTTCGTCAGCCAGGCTTTTTGAACAAAAACCCCAAATGTGAGCACATTTAAACAATTTTTGAGACCACTTTTTTTTATCAAAGCAACTTATTGAATTTTCTTGAAAAATCAAAAATTCTAATTTTGAAAGCATAAAAAAATTGAAGAACAAAAATTACATTTTTTCATTTAATAATATCACAATATTTTAAAGAATTTCAATGATATCAATGTGTTTTCAACAACAAAAAACATATATATATATATATATATATATGTACTAGGCAGTCTGATAAGTCCCTGAAAAATGAAACACGGAGACGTTTTTTTGGCCAAAGTCGGTTTTATTTTTCAACATACGAGGGTAGTTCAAAATAAGTCCTTAGAATGAAGTATAAAAAAAATTTTTTTTGGGTATTTTTTTTTTATTTTTCAACATAATCTCCTTGGAGCTCTATACACTTGGTCAATCGCTTTTCAAGTTTTTTTAATCCTTCAGAAAAG
>NC_046666.1:100944451-100952570 GCF_010883055.1 Belonocnema kinseyi | reverse complement strand
CAACTAAGCATGAATGAACAGGCGCATTGTCGTGATAATAAAGCGGTTTTTTCTTCTTCAAATGCAGTCGTTTTTCGGCGATTTCGATTTTCAATCGGTCCAGTAATGATGAATAGCATGCTCCGGTTATGGTTTTACCTTTTTCAAGATAATCCACGAATATTATGCCATGTGCATCCCAAAATACGGAGCCCATAACCTTTCCGACCCATTGTTGCGTTTTCGGACGCTTCAGAGCACTTTGGCCCGGTGGAACCCACTGTTTTGCCTGTTGCGTTGACTCAGGAGTAGAGTAGTAGTTTAAGGTTTCATCCATGGTTATGAATCGGCGCAAAAACTCGGTCGGCTTTCGCGAAAATAATGCCAAATTCTGCTGGGAAGTTGTCACACGAATTCGTTTTTGGTCCACTGTGAGCAAACGCCGCACCCATCGCGCGCAGAGCTTCTTCATGTCCAAAACTGAATGCACGATATTGCCCACACCTTCTAATGATATGCCTACAGCATTAGCTACCTCTCTCAATTTCACTTTGGGATCATTCAACATCATATCATGGATTTTTTCGACATTTTCTGATGTAGTGACCTCTTTTGGGCGCCCAGATCGTTCAGCATGAACTGTGCTCGTACGGCCACAACGAAACTCGGTAAACCACTTATGAATCATTCCAATCTACGGTGCAGAGTCCGGGTAATACTTATCCAGCTAGGACTTCGTCTCGGATATCGTTTTCTTGCGAAGATAGTAGTGTTTGATCAAAACTCGAAACTCAGATTTTTCCATATTAAAAAAAACTCGGAGGTTAGTCGCTTCTCAGTGCTGTAACTTGTAAATGCGTAAACATAAATGGCTGAAGTTTTGACAGGCGTAATTTGAAGGATCAAGCTCGAGGAAAATGGTTCACATTAGTGAATACTAATGCCATCTCTTAGAATTTTCAGGTACTTATCAGACTGCCTAGTATATATATAATTGTTTGGTTTCTTACCTAAAGGAGGGCCGGGGATGGGAAAATGAGACCATATACTCTCACCTAACATAACGCTGCTGAAGGTGAGTGACCTCCTCGGCATAAAACATCAACCAGCTATGACTCTCGATTGAAACGAATCCCCCCCCCCCCCCATTAGTCTTTATGGTTTAAGACACTTTTTTAGTGAATTATAAGGAGATGAAGCAATAGGGCACCATAAGGGCGATGCAGAACACGATTTTTATTGAAAAATGCAACAAATGTGAATTAATAATTTAGTGCTAATTTATGCGGCAGCTTGAAGAGTCATGTTTTAAGAGACTCTTTTAGTGAATTATAAGGAGATGAAGCAATAGGGCACCACAAGTGCCATGTAGAACACGATTTTTATTGAAAAATGCAACGAATGTGAATTAATAATTTAGTGCTAATTTATGCGACAGAAAAAAAATATTGTACCCGGTAATTTTGGTAAAAAACATGTAGCAATGCTAGCTTCAGGTGAAGACACAAATCCGGCATCCGAAACTCGGAAATTAGTGGTATAAAATTCTCTTTTGGATAGGAATTTAGCGCTAATTAAGTGCTTATATATTCTGCAAAAACAAAATTTTTTGCACCATAATTTTGACCAAAAACATATACTAATGGCGGCTTCATGTGACTGGTATATGAAACTCGGAAACTATTCATCATATCAAGTTCTTCTTTTCGCTGGAATATAGAGCTAATTAAGTGCGCTGGATTTATGCTATGCAAAAAATCCGGGCACTTTTTTTTTACCACAAGCGTGTAGTCATGCTGGCTACAGGTGACTCTGGTATGTGAAACTCGGAAACTATTAGTCATATCAAGTTCTGCTTTGCGCAGGAATTCAGTGCTAATTAAGTGCTCTGGATTTGTGTTATACAAAAAATATGGGCACTTTTTTTACACAAAACGTGTAGTAATGCTGCCTTCAGGTAACTCTGGTGTGTGAAACTCGGAAACTATTAGTTGTATCAAATTCTCCTTTGGACAGGATTTTGTGCTAATCAATGCTTATATATTCTGCAAAAAACTAAACTTTGTGTCCGGTAAATTTGACCAAAAACATGTACTAATGGTGGCTTCATGTGACTGGTATATGATACTCGGAAACTATTCATCATATCAAGTTCTCCTTTTTGCAGGAATTTCGTGCTAATTATGTGCTCTGGATTTGTGCAATGCAAATAATCCAGGCAATTTTTTTACCAAAAAAGTGTAATAATGTTGGCTTTATAGACCAGTCAACGAATGATTTTAAATAGAAATAATTTATAACAATGAACTTAGTTGTCAAGAAGCTTCCTTAGGGGGTCTTGAAACACCTCCCAAAATTCAGTAAATTTGGGGGAAGGGCTCGAGCAGCTATCTTCCAATATAGCGGCTTTTTCATGTAAAATCCTGTTAAATAAAACAAGAATCCAAAGACTAAATTTGGAACACAACAAACAAAAACAAAAAAACATATCCCCTTCCTTCTCTTTTTCTTTCTTGCGTCCTTTTTTTCTATTATCATCAAATCACAATAAAATAAAATAAAAAACATAAATAAATAAAGTTGCATTACCAACATTTCGGTACTCGTACAGTACCCTTATCAAGGCAAGAAAAATTTAAGTCGTAGAAATTGACAGCACCCATGCACAGGTGCTCTCTCTTTGATACCTGAGAATCGAAAGAGGGTCAGTAGTAGGCCAATCTCTTGTAAACACAATATAAATATCGTTAAATATAAATATAAATAATACAACAGATTGACCAACTAACGCTCATTCGATTCTCTCAGGAAGGGGATATGTTTGGCTGCCTTCTCATTTTTCTTTCCTCTTTTTTATTTTTGTCCATCTTCCAATATGGCGGGTTATTTCATGTCTTTGGATTTTCCTTGGAAATGGCTGTTTTTAGAGCAAAAATAGTTATATAATAAAACACTCTAAATTTTCTTCTGAATAAAAAAGGTTTTATAAAACATTGCCATAAAGTGAATAGTTTGCCCGGAAAATTGAAAAGATTGAACATGTTTGGAAGTTCATTATTTTTGCATTTGTTAGCGATTGCCTCAGTGAAAACGAGTGCAGCTTATTGTTTTGAGCTTGGCTGAAGGTAAGCTACCGTGAAATTTCGATAATTTTGTTGTAGCTATATTATTTATTGAATACTGAAAATTATTTTGATCATTTTCAACGCTTAATTTGATGAAGTTGCTTTCATTTCTCGAAGTAGGGACTTTCTCATTTATCTTCCTCATGTCTTAAAAACGCATCTGCAAATTTTCGAAATTTTAAATTAATTTTTTGATATAACGGCCTTTTTCTGAACCTGTATCAAAACTCTCGGGAAATCCAGGTTGAGCCTGGGGGGTGAAATAATAACGATGTACTTACTGCAGGCCCACTTTTTTCTTTAAACGGAAGAAAACATAATGCACACGTCGTAAATAATCTCAACTCCTTCCATATGCCTGGCATCCTTCAAACTGCATTTCCCAGGACATGAAGCGACCACGGGCATGCAGCCACGGGAGACTATCGACGTCCCTCTTGGGCCAAAGCAAATACGTAAATGCAAGCGATAGAGTAACGGGCTTGTTAGTACAGTCAAGCACAGTAATTTATATTTTGTTAGAAAACCTTTTTTCTCCCGCTAACATTTCGCGTCTATTAAACGCGTTTCTTGTATCAGAAAAAAAATCAAATCATTACTGATTTTTGCATGGGTCATTCCAATGGTGCTCCAATGATCGTATCCAAATTTACTAATGATCAGGTTAAAATTAAGCTCATAATCAAGCTCTGAAGTGAGTTTAAACCTTTTGTTCAACACGTCTCCAAAATACTTCTGGCTTCACATCTACTGTTGTTTATATAGAAAGTAATTTGTAAAATAATAAGTTCTAAGATAATCTGACAAGAACAGAAAATTATTAACATTCCACGAAATAATTTAGGCGTGTTGAACAAAAGGTTTAAATTCACTTCAGAGATTGATTATAAGCTTAATTTTAATTTGATTATTACTGAATTTTGGTACAATCATTGGAGCATCTTTGGAATGCCCCATGCAAAAATCAGTAATGATATGATTTTTTTCTGATACAAAAAACGCGTTTAATATACGTGAAATGTTAGCGGGAGAAGAATGGAGATACAAAAATTGTTATTTTATTTTATTCCACTTGAAGTATTAATCAGAATTATTTCATGGAATGTTAATAATTTTCTTTTATTGTTAGATTATCTTCGAAATTATTATTTTACAAATGAATTTCTATATAAACAACAGTAGATGTGAAGCCAGAAGTATTTTGGAGGTGTGTTGAACAAAAGGTTTAAACTCACTTCAGAGCTTGATTATAAGCTTAATTTTAACCTGATCATTACTAAATTTGGATGCGATCATTGGAGCACCTTTGGAATGACCCATGCAAAAATCAGTAATGATTTAATTTTTTTCTGATACGAAAAACGCGTTTAATAGACGTGAAATGTTAGCGGGAGAAGAAAGGTTCTCTAACAAAAATAGAAATTACTGTGCTTGACTGTACTAACAAGCCCGTTACTCTATCGCTTGCATTTACGTATTTGCTTTGGCGCAAGAGGGACGTCGATAGTCTCCCGTGGCTGCATGACCGTGGTCGCTTCATGTCCTGGGAAATGCAGTTTGAAGGGTGCCAGGCATATGGAAGGAGTTGAGATTATATACGACGTGTGCATTATGTTTTCTTCCGTTTGAAGAAAAAAGTGGGCCTGCAGTAAATACATGGTTATTACTTCACCCCCCAGGCTCAACTCGGATTTTCCTAGAGTTTTGACACAGGTTCAGAAAAAGGCCGTTATATAAAGAAATTAATTTAAAATTTCGAAAATTTGCAGATGCGTTTTTAAGACATGAGGAAGATAAATGAGAAAGTCCCTACTTCGTGAAATGAAAGCAACTTCTTCAAATTAAGCGGTGAAAATGATAAAAATAATTTTCAGTATTCAATAAATAATATAGCTACAACAAAATTATCGAAATTTGACGGTAGCTTACCTTCAGCCAAGCTCGAAAGAATACACTGCATTAGTTTGCACTGAGACAATCGCTCACAAATGCAAAAATAATGAACTTCCAAAAATGTTCAATCTTTTCAATTTTCCGGGCCAACTAATCACTTTACGGCAATGTTTTATATAATCTTTTTTATTCAGAAGAAAATTTAGAGTGTTTTATTATATAACTATTTTTGCTCTAAAAACAGCCGTTTCCAAGGAAAATCCAAACACATGAAATAAGCCGCCATATTGGAAGATGGCGGCTCGAGCGACTCCTCCCCCCATTTACTGAATTTTGGGAGGTGTTTCAAAACCCCTAAGGAAGCTTCCTGACAACTAAGTTCATTGTTATAAATTATTTCTATTTAAGCCCCCTGATTCAGCTTCGTTGATTCTGCTTTGCGCAGGCATTTAGTGCTAATTAAGTGCTTATATATTCTGCAAACATTAAATGTTGTGCTCGGTAATTTTGATCAAGAACGTGTAGTAATGGTGGGTTCAAGTGACTTTGGTATGTAAAACTCGGAGACTACTAGCGATGTCAAGTTCTGCTTTGCACAGGAATTTAGTGCTAATTATGTGCTAATATATTCTGTAAAAACTAAAGTAAAAAAGCAAAAAGCCGGAGCTTTGGAATCACCTAAAGCCAGCATCACTATAAATTTTTGACAAAAAAAAAGTGTCCAGATTTGTTGCATTTCACAAACCCAAAGCACCTAATTAGCACTTAATTCCTGCACAAAGGAAAACTTGATATGATGAATAATTTCCGAGTTTCATATACCAGTCACATAAAGCCACCATTTGTATATGTTTTTGTTAAAAATTATCGGGGACAAAATTTAGTTTTTTCCAAAATATATTAGCACATAATTAGCACTAAATTCATGCGCAAAGAAGAACTTGATATCACTAATAGTTTCCTAGACCCACCATTCTTAGTGCTTCTTGTTTAGTATCCCAAATTTTCAACTCGATGAGGCGATTCGTGTGATAATAAGTTGGAAAATAACAAAGTGGCGGTAAGGTAGGAATCTGGTCACGTGACGAACTCTTCACATGGCCTTAAAAATCCTTATATTTGAAGGAAAATATTATTTTAAATAAGTTTTCGTCGATTCTTTTACTTTCGCCCTTATACTGAGACCGAGATGAGTTTCGCTTGAGCTGTCGGCGCGTGCGGTCGTGTTTAACGGACGCTCCTCAAATTGTCTGAATTCGTTGGGGGCTTTAGCCTTTTTTCCTTGTAATAATAGAGTTTTGCTCTGTGAATTTATTTTATCACGTGAACTTTGGTACTTTATGATGTTTTGCCCGTTTAGAATCTTTTTGTTGGTGTGAAGTCGCAAATTTGGATGCTATTTTCTCGGTATTGCTAAGCCCAAATATCGCCTGAGTGAAAGTGTTTCCCGTGTATTTATTGTGTTTTCCATGTGCATATGGGAAGGTAAAGGAAAAAGTGCACGCAGACCCTTGCAGAAGTGCAGGCTATATAGACAGGTGACAATTTTCAAGGGCACGCTCAAGTTCTCAGTGTGTCTCTCCAGTGATAAAATCAGATATTATTACTAAGTGTCTACTAATAGTTAGGTAACCAAAATGTCAACAGACGTCCTGTCTACCACAGAGGAAGAGAGATGGGAGAAATTAATGTGTTCAATAAACACATTGACACTTTTTCATAACGAGCTGCGTGCTGAGGTTCACGGCTCAACACAAATGCTCGAAGCAATAAATACCAAGACCTGTGAATTTGATAATAGGATGAAGGAAGCAGAAAGAAAGCTATCTTATCTCAGCAATCAATCACGATCCAAAAATATTATACTCTTCAAACTTGATGATACCGACAAGATAAATAAAGACCTGTTAAGTAACATCCAAAAAATCTTCACTGAAGTGGGCTTACAATTTCCAGAGGTCGCAATTGATGATGCTTTCAGACTCGGCAAAATTAAGGGCAACCGCCCCATCATTATTAAATTTATTGCTTACAGATGGGTCAAACTTGTCTTCAGTAAAGTGATTGAATTTAAAAAATACAATCTTGCAATCGCTAATGACCGATCGAAGGAGGAAAGAGAAGAAAGAAGATCCTTAAATGATAAGGTCCACAAGCTCCGCGATGCCGGCTTCCAGGTCACCTTTAAAGGGAACCAAATTCTCGTTGAAGGCAATCCCATACAGATCGAGGAGGTGGATCAGCTGGTATGCCAGCATCAAGGACAGCAGGTGGCGGAGACAAACAACGGAGGCGAGAAATCCTCGAACACGTGCGAGCCAAATCTGTCCAAGAAGATAATACTCCCGAAGACGCCCTCTCAAAGGATAACCAGAAATAGAGGTCGACCTCCAAAACTAGACCCTAAACAACCACATAATAATAGACAGCTAGACAACTTCTTGAGTCACGGTACACCAAAGAACACCACAAATGCAGTCACGCCGAGACTCAATCTACTCTCCAGGAATCTAGACAGTGAGACAGAATAGCAGCTAGACTATAGCTAGCTTTCGATCCGCAGATTTCAAAAGTATTTCATCCCCTGCTATTAGAAGTAATTGTCATGGAAGGGCTAGGGGTGGTCTGCTCATTATATATAATATTAAATTCTATGAAATTCAGGAAATCTCTATATCACCCAACTACATTTTTCTCAAAGTCCAATCTCGTTTCGACTGTTACGTACTCGGTCTTGTTTATATTCCCCCCTTAGATGACTTCAATGTTTACCTAGAAAATCTTAATTCTCTATTGTACCGCATTTTAATTTCATTCCCTGATTTGCCAATCATTATGTGTGGGGATTTCAACTGCAGAGTATCAGATCTGAACCAATTTGATTCTGGAGCTTTTGAGTGCGTGAACACCTTTTACCCAGAAAGGTCCTCTAAGGACAGATTCTCCAATTCTAGAGGTAACAAATTTTTGGATTATATGGAGATTAATGAACTGGTACTCATAAATGGCCGCTCTCCTACTGACTCTCCAGCAGATTTCACATTCATAGGACCCCAAGGATCAAGCATAATAGATCTTGTATGGTGCTCTATGAAAGGCCTCAACCTCTTTTCTGATTTACA
>NC_046666.1:100943148-100944351 GCF_010883055.1 Belonocnema kinseyi | reverse complement strand
AAACGGGTCTCCGATGCATTGAGGATTTGCAGAGAAAATAAATTTTCAGAGGAATATAAAGTAGCATATCTTAAAGAAAAAAACAATTTCAGAAAAATTCAGTAATTTAAGAAAAGAAATCATATTAAAACGCAAATTGACATTGCAGCGAATTGCAAAAACTCGGCACAATTCTGGAAAGTAATTAATGCATCGCGTCCAAAAGTACGCCACCTGGCACGCATTGATGTAAATACTTGGCATAAATATTTATTAAACTGTTACCCACGACCGAACTTAACACCTGCTGTCGACGCAAACTTTTTAAAATTAACTCATCCCATGTTAGATAGCACTATTACTATAGAGGAGGTAATTAAATGTTTGGCAAATTGTAAGGATGGAAAGGCTCCTGGCTGTGACGGAATCAGCTATGGATTTTATAAAAATCTACCACAAAATTAGGTTTTGTATATGATCCACCTTTTTAACAAGATTATGGACACGGAGGAAATCCCTAAAGAATGGGGTAGATTAACAACTACTATGATTTTTAAAAAAGGTAACTCTGAGGACCCCGATAATTACAGGCCCATTACTCTTGTTAATTGCATTGCGAAAATTGTTACCCAAGTTATATGCGATCGATTGGTCTTATGGGAAACTGAATTAAACTTAATCCCCGAATCACAGTCGGGCTTCAGAAAGGGGAGAAGTTGTCTTGATAACTTGTACACGCTAGTATCCATTACCCAAATACATCTGAGAAACCCAGGAGCGGTGGTATATGCTGCTTTCGTCGACTTTAAGGGGGCTTTTCCATCCATCTCGCACCATTTATTGTGGAAGAAGCTTCACTCTTTGGGCCTTAGCACTAAAATAATTAATATTCTGAAGCACTTTTATTCTTCTGCGACAACTTGTATTACGACTGGCAAGGGATCAACTAAATTTGTCAAGGTCACGCAGGATGTCCTTCAGGGTGAAGATTTAAGTCCGTTCGAATATTTGCTTTTCATCTCCGATTTAGAAGACTATTTAATCCAGCAAGGTTACCGAGGCCTCTCCGTAAATAGTTTAGTTGAAATATTATTGCTTGGTTATGCGGATGATTATGTTCTTTTTGCAGATACCCCGGTTGAGTTAAACAGAAAACTGGAAGCACTTAATTCTTATTGCAAAGAAAATCATCTTTTTGTGAACACGGAAAAAACTAAAATTGTA
>NC_046666.1:100936840-100943048 GCF_010883055.1 Belonocnema kinseyi | reverse complement strand
GTTAGTGCTGCGAATACAGCCGTCGGCTCGATCCTAAGGACAATCCACTCGGTCAGAGCTGATTCGTGGAATACCTACATTAGATTATTCCAGAGCCTCTCTATAAGTACACTACTGTATGGTTCGCAGGTTTGGAGCCTAAATCATTTGGAAGTTATAGAGAGAGTACAGCTTCCTTTTTTTAAGAAACTTTTATCCCTGCCCAAGAATACACCTAACTACGCGGTGAGATTAGAAACTGGTTCTTTGCATTTATCTCACACGGTCTTAAAAAATATTTTATCTTGGTTAATTAAAATTTCGACAATGGATAGTTCACGGTACCCAAGATTGTGTTTCGAGAGACTGAGGTCACTGGCAGTAAAAGATCCTTACAACAAATTTAAATGGTTTTCCCAGATCCGGGTTTTTTTCAATGCAAGTGGTTTGGTGGATAGATGGGAGAAACTCACATTAAACTCCATTAGCTCTGATCGAGAGATAGTTCTTGGGAGCTGTAAGTCCTACCTAGAGATCCTTGATGGCGAGCGTCTCGCCCTGTCTAAGAGCTTACTCATTTTTCCGAATTTAGCGATGCAATCCGGCACACAATCATATTTACTCATACGAATACCTCTGTTTTATAAAAGAATCTTTGCACAGCTCAGACTATCAAATATACATGTTTGCCGAATTCTGATTGACCGTGGAAAGTATGTTTTTAATATAGAAGAGAGATGTAGGATTTGCCACCTCGATAATGAAACTTTGTACCACATTTTATCTGATTGCCCGGCTTGTCAGCACTTGTTTGAGTCTAAGTTTCCCACCAAGCCTACAGATATACACCCCTCCGATAAATGGTTAGCTGTATTGGCTTCCGTTCACCCTGCCACTGTTAGAAAATTTGTTAACTTAATTGTGAAAATTATCAGCGAGCGTTGGAGATCATTAGATAGCTTATAATAGTTTTAACCTAGTATTTATGTATGTGTATGCGTCTGGCTATACGAGATTTATGTTTTTAGATATCCCTACGAAACTATCCTTGTATGTACCGAATGGTCTATAGACAAGTGTAAATAAATAAATACTGAGACCGAAATTTGTAAATTGGTTACGATCTGAAGATGATCAAGTATATATGTGAACTGAATCATTTTTCCAACAAACTGGGAGAGATTACGATATCCGTGGCAACAAAGTTTTATTGTGAATTTCTATAGGATTTTTTGCGATAAACACGAATCTGAAAATTTTAATTCTATATCTCGAACAGTTTTCGATACATCGATTTTTTATGTTAAAATGATTGACTCTTTTTGTGAAACATAATTTCAGAATATTAATTTCGATGGGATTTTTTACGAGAAATACGTATCTGCAATTTTTAAATCGATATCTCGAATAGTTTTCGAGATACCGACGGCATTCATGTGACTGGTCACAGAAATAATGTAAGATCACACCCCAGCCCCGTTTCTAATGCTTCGTGGGGGGGCACCCCTGTGACTGGTCATATAAATAATGTACGATCGCACCCCTGTCCTTTTTCCAACGCCCCGTGGGGGGAGGAACCCCTATAACTGGTCATAGAAATGTAAGATCACACTCCTGTCCCTTTTCCAACTCCTTGAGGGGGGCGGGAAGGCACGGGAAGGTCATAGAAATAATGTAATACCACACCCCTGTCCCTTTTCCCTTATAGGAAACCACACTGAAACTCCTTTTTCAAGTACAAAAATCACCTATCGGAATGAACTTAAGAAATTATGTACATTAGAAAAAGTTTTAAAAATGGATAAATCGAAAACTATTCGAGATATCGATTTAAAACTTTCAGATTCATGTTTGCCGATAAAAATCCTATAGGAATCCACATTAAAACTTTGTCGCCACGGATATCGTAATCTTCCCAAAAACTATAGGAGAGTAAAAAAAGGTAATGAGGTAATAAAGGTAAACGCGTAAGTCCGGGCCTATCTCACGCGTGGACCCCAGTATACTTATACCAGTCTCTTGCTATTACATATATACATACTATTGTATGTATATATCAATTATGCAGTTATTCAGCATATCGTTCATCTTCTAAAAAACGTTATAATTTGTAATTTTGCCACTCAATCCACATCATGTACCCCGAGCATTTAGCTCACATACTCTCTAGTTGTCCAACTCACACGGGAACGACCTACATTCAAAGGCACAATGCGGCACTAAAAGTGCTTTATTACCATCTCTCACTCCTACTTTTCGGCACCAGCTGACAAAAACATCATAACCAAAGAGAATGAAAAGAAAGAGAGGTATCGAGACCTTATAAGGGAGTTGCAACGATTGTACCCGGAATATTCTGTTAATCTGATCGTCCTTATCATCGGCGCTCTTGGAGGTGCCAAGCTTTCACTTGCTAATGGCCTAAAAAGCATCCCTGCGTGTCAACAATATGCTAGAACACTTGCGGGAAAAATGCAGAAGGCGGTTGTCCTTGGGTCGATCCGTGCTCTTAGGGTGCACGAGGCTTTTGCTGGATCGTCGTATTGATTCCTTTACAGACTGTAACCACCTATCTCACGATTGTGAGACGTGGTTGTGGCTAAAATTTTAACGCGATTTCGCTGGAAGCGGGTGCAATTTTCCAGATTAGCACCCGCTCCCGGAGAAATCCTGCGGTTGTCCTTATGACAAATTTTTAATTATATATATAGCTCATTTTCCGGCGGCAAAAATCGGAAGTAAAAGGAATTAGAAATAACTTTCCTTGTTACAAATTCAGCTTCCGAGCACATGAAAATATCTGCTTGTGGTAACAGGTAAAGCCACACTCCACTAACTTATCCACACTCAGAGTCAGAGAAGCAGCTTGAGATTAACGAAGTTGCGAAAAATCCGTTTAGTGGCGCTGAAAGCTACAGACGTAATTTTCCAAAGTTTGAAGCGTCAAATTTTGACCTGAATTGGCTTCAAATGTAAGAAATAAATAATGAACTTAACTGAATAGTAAAGAAAACTTAGACAATAATTTAAATATTTAATGGCAGCTAAGACCATTCAGCAAACTTGAAACAAATGCAATCGATATTTTTGGAGTTTCGCTGATTCATTGAATTTATTCAATTTCTGTAAACTTTTAATCTTCCTATAATATATGTTTTGATATTGAAATATTTTTCTTATTTATGCGAAAATGTTTTTCTTTAATTGTAAGAATATATTTTATGAAAAAGAATGACTACAATAGGGTAATTCTCCTTCAAGATGTTATTCGTTAAGCTTTTACATGTTATTGAATACATTTTGATTCATTTTAAAATATAAAGAACAATTTTCATTATTTTTACCAATTCCTGACAACACTTTTCCAAATCATCGTAATTTTACAAACTTTCTGTTATTTTCCGCACCCTGGAAATTGAACAATGACTTCTAATTTTACTATATTAAAACCTGCATAAATGCGAATTATATCAATTTCCCATTTTCAAGATGTAAGGTTTCGTTCGAAAAAGAGATTTTTACTACTTTTTGTACTTTCACAATCTTGCAGAAATTGTCCACTTTCCAAGAGGGTCCCTTTATTATCTACCTTAAATATGACAGATTCACGAGCAGAAAATGTATTCTTACAACGTCATGTTATATTGCAATACTGAAAGTGGGAAAGTTACAAATTAATTTGGATTCTTTACCTCAAAAAGGGTATTTTCCCTATAATACAAGTGGTAATATTACCAAAAAATTTTCTATGTGATTTTACCATTTTTAGTTGTGAAATTTTTTTATTTATAACAGTGCACGCTTCGCGTATGATCAGCGTAAAAATAAATAGGGAATGGCTATCAGTCCGGCCGGCCGTGGAAATTACTTGCCACTCGATAGGTAGTAATTTTGTCCATTACCCCCTACTGAAATTATTCCTTGTTTACCCCTTTGAAAATACCAAATAGGTTATAGACACGAAATGTCGAAAATATCTACATCACACAATCTATCATACAAGAACCCAATGAAAATTATTGAACTTAAATTTTTATGTTAATTAAATCCCGATTCAAATAATACCTTATAATGATAAAATATCTGAAGAAAAAGTATTTCACTTACGAATGGTAACAGGCAGATAACAAAAATTGCTTTTCGTCCAAGCTAATTAGACGGCATACCATTTCCTGTTGCAAACCGAATAAAAATTTTCCTTTTTTAATAATTTTCGAGCATAAATAAGGCTTCGCATTCCTAAACAGGACAGCTTTGAGTTCTAGACACACGTAACGTTAGAATTATGAAAGTCACCAATACACCATCACGATCGATTAAACCATGATCTAAGAATACACGGTCTAGCTATCAGCTCCCCCAATTTCGTCCCCATCCGCACTCCACCACTTTTAGCCATCTTGGTTACCATAGCAACCGTTAGTGTCTCGGTCTCCACTCAAAAGATTTGAAATCGTGAATTATGGCTACATGATAAATTAATGTCAATACCTGTGAAAGTTCTCAATATTCAAGTAAGGTGCAAGAAGCGGACACTGCTGACGCTATCCGCTTGTGAAAGCGCGTCGTGTTAAGATTAACTTTATGAAAATTGTAGTTGTGTTTCTATTGAAAATACAAATTTTAAAATGAATCTAACTTGCCTATTCGGAGCGGATAAATATTTTCGTGTAATCTAAAGTTGCACTATTTCAATTATACATATTGGTAAGTATACTTTGTATTATACATATTTTGGTAAGCGTACTTTATTAAGTGTACAAGGTAGCTGTCATTATAAACATAACCTATTCAGTTAATTTCCACATTTTTTATAAATAAATAAAACTGTGTTACAATGATGTAGATAAATTTTTGAATTGGAACCCAATAAGTTGTTAACGTCTTTTGTTGTTTGTTAAAACATGAACGTTCTGAACTTTTTCTCAATTCTTCACTTCCTATCATAAAGGCTTCTTGCTGAATTGATTTCATTTACAAAAATTTCAAAACTAATACTATTGCCTTAATCTGAAATAGCATAAAAAATTCTTCCACAAAATTTCAAACATCCTGCATGAAATTACAATATTAAACTTCGTATCACACACGCTTTCCTGCGATCTTACTATATGTTTATTCATTTATGTACATCTTTGTAAACAAAGATCATTTTATTTTTTTAATAAAAACCTGCATGTTATTATTGTCTTGTATTTATATGTATATAATTTTATTATCATATATTAGAAAATCATTACTTCATATGTATATAAGATCTGAACATGTGACTTTGTGTACCCTGAGAGGGTTCTTTTGTTCTCATTAAGTGCTTATGTATATACGAAATGTAAAAACGGATATTATCATAATACAGGGTATCATATCAATATTTTGCATTTATTTATTTCTGGTTTCAGCCCGAAAACAATATTATTTTTTCTCCTTAGGTGGGTGATACGTCATTTCATTCGCGTTAAAAGGTACAATTCCTCAGGAGCATTGAGAGGTTATGTTATCCATATTTCTAAGTGTTTATTCTATATTACAAGTTAGATGTTATATATTTGTTTATACTTTAGATTATGCATCTCAAAAATTTCATTATTTTCAAGTTAATTTAATTTATTTATAAACTATATAATTTCTTTATCTTTGACTTACAATCTTCGCTCATTGCATTTACTTCCTTTCAAATATACTTCATTCTCGCGCGCTCACTTATCCAATATGGTCAAAAGTGGTGGAGTTGCTCCTTATTGGTCAACTTCTTTTAGCTGCGTGTGGCTAGACCGTGTATTCTCAGATCATGAAATAAACCATGATCCAAGCCATACATCGCTTAGCCGGTCAAGCCGACAAGCGTTCCATTTTCGTCCAAGCTGCGCATGCCAGCTTCACGGCCATCTTGGTTACCATCCAACAATCAACGTATATAAATGATGTCTGTGAAGTCGGCACTCCAAAACTTGGAAATAAAATTTTTTTCATGGAATACTCTGGTGGTCCTTTGTTGGATTTTTTGAAGCTGAAGTGATAACTCCATGTTGCACTCCACTTTGTGACTTTAATTTTTCAAAATTTTTCCTTCGCATGCACAGACGCTTGTCCGTACATATATACACATATACACACACACCACACACACATATATATATATATATAATTAAAAATTTGTCATAAGGACAACCGCAGGATTTCGCCGGGAGCGGGTGCTAATCTGAAAAATTGCAACCGCTTCCAGCGAAAT
>NC_046666.1:100925451-100936740 GCF_010883055.1 Belonocnema kinseyi | reverse complement strand
ATGGGTGGCGCCCCTTGCGGCCAGAACAACAGAATCAAATGCAGTATCAAAACAACTGATTTAAAACATTGCATAATTCATTAGTTGTTTATTTTAAGAAAAATGGTGGTAAAATGTATGTGAAATATTATAGAAAAAGAATATACAAGTATAGCGTAGTTGCCCTACCGAAAGAAATCTCTGAGTTTTCTTTAGCGAAATAGCCTGGCCCATTTGAGTCTATAAACAAAGTCAATTTGAAACAAAATAGTCTCGGAGATAGTTTGAGAGATTTGGGTCCTTTTCAAGATCCTTTTAGTGGTCCTTTTAAGAGTGGTGCGACGGTAATATAATTTTGCTTTTGTATTCGTCACGTGCCGGGCGGGCAGTGTTATTTACAGTCCGCTCTCCCGTTTCAAATTTCTCTTAAAATTATAAAAACTTTTTTTTAATTGATGAATTTTCTCATTATACTTATTTATAATTATAACTTATATACTAATATACAATTTTCTAGTTGAATTCAAAAATGTTATCTTTTTGGCGTATCTCATTCCATTTACGAGAAACGTTCTATTAATTCCAATTTTAAGCATTAAAAAAAAGTAGATATCTGAAGTCATGGAAACCCGTAGATTCGGAATTATTATGTTTTAGGCTGTTAACTATGAAATTAAAAGAAATCTACTTCTAAATTTTAATCCGAAAGCTTAACAAAGGACCCTTGAGTGTCGGCTACTCTATTGAGATAGCCTCTCTGCTTGTTATTTATGATCGTATTCTTATTTCAATTTCGGAAAGGATATTTTAAATTTTAAAGCCTTCAGACCATTTAAACGAGCTTCCTGGACCTTTAAAAATATCTACCTGAGTGCCTGCAGAGAATTTCTCTGAGCTTCTTTGGCCTAAAGAATTTTTAGTATATACTCAAAGATTCTTTTCGGTAGGGTGACTTAAAAGCAAATCATCGGACGCTAGTGTTATTTCACACAGGTTACCTTGGATTACCTAAAATAGCAGATATTTTTGCGCAGTTGATTAAGAGTATCAATACAACAAAACAACATTACCATGCCTTTTTTATCTATTACAATTTTTGCTTTTTCTTCACCCTGGCGGACCGAAGGAACCGAATGGAGCCTCTACAAAGTACCCGTAAAGACCCCCATTGGGTCCCCATTCAGTTCCTATTTAAAACACTCGAAAAAACAGCAAAATCAACCTTTAAATTGTTGAAATGCGGATTTTACGTTAAAATTTGCATTAGAAACTCACGAAGTAATCGCAATACTTTTTCTTGCAGCGTTAAAAACTTTGAAAAATAAAATACCTGTCATTCACATGGGCCGAAGGCGCCTTCAAGTGTATCTTCTTTTAGTAGCAATTAATAAGCGTTCCGTCGGTAACTTTAAAGATTTTGTCTGGATGCTAGCGCCACGCAGTAGAAACCTCAGACAAAAACGCTGCGATGCATGCCAGAGAAAATTTTATTTTAAATATTTCGCGCAACATACTATTTGAGCTATTATGGATGCGCTTTGTTGAGAAGAAAAAAAAGATGAGAAAAAAATTCGAACCCACGGCAGCGTGGTCACCAGTCAGACTCTGATTCACTGGACCACCGGATCTTAATGAAAGTTCATGCACGCGAACCGGTAGAGTTTCTGCACCCTTGTCTATTGTGGTTTACAAACGCTCATAGTTCTTACAAGGGACTAAAAAATCCGGGGACACGTGTCTTATTATTTTTGAAGTAATATCAATTGATGATAGTCTCATCAAAAAGTCAATGTCCCAGAAGAGGTTTTCCCCTTTGAGAATTGTAGTCTTGATCCACGTTCGATAACAAAGGGCGCCCCGATTCCGCGTATAGAGTGAAGGTAATGTTATTAAACATATTTTGTGAACTAATTAGAAGGAATTAAATAAAATCAAAATATGACCACTTCTGAGGAATAAAAAATATCTCTGTGAGGTGCGTTACCGGTACAATTAGAAGGAATTAAATAGATTGAAAACACGTTCTCTTTGAGAGAATAGAAAACTGTGTGGCGGTCGCTATGGAAATAGAAGTGAATAAGTTTAGGAGGTATCTTATTCTAATTGTGGCATTTTAGAGAGATGGAAAAATCGTGAATTCAAAATAATAGAATAATCTTCACTTTTGCGCCGAAATCTGAGAATATTAATTTTTCTCTATTCTACGCTTATTACCGGGATTACCGGTAAAACTGGTAAATTTACCCGTCATACGGATAACTTTATGACATCCTATATCCATGTAGTTAAGGTGTCTTTACGATATCGTAAATAAGTCGTATGATCTGACGATGTCTTTATGATATCGCAAAGACACCGAAACGACATGGACATAGGATGTCGTAAAGTTGTCGTAAAACTGTCGTAACGATGTCGTAAGACATTACGATGTCGTAAAGACAATTTTGTGCCCACTGGGATAGCATTGGCGACATAGCATTTGTATGAAGTAAAACTAAGTCATTTGTTTTCATATACTAATCTGTTAGAAGTATAATATTTTTGCTTTTTGTATTAATCTCACATGAATCTCAACACTCCCACTCAAAAAGTGGAATTAAAATATTTTAAACAATATAATATCAAATTCAGGAAACATAATAAAAATACCCTTGTTTTAAATTAAATTAAATTTTTTTGTAATTAATGTAAGCCTGCAGCGAATCGAATTCCCATTAGCGTTGGTGCACTTACCGTTTTCGTAAAAATATCTGCCAGTTGTTCACCTGTGGACAGATATTCAACGAGTTATATAACCTTTTTGTATTAATTCTCTAGTAAAGTGATACTTGATATCCATGCGTTTTGACCTTTTATAATGCGTTTGGTTATTTGCGATACTAATACAAGCAATGTTGTCTTCATACAATGATTGATTCTTGAGTGTATAATGATTGGTTCTTGAGTTTTCATGTTTATACTAGTAAGCAAAGATTTAAGCCACATAGCCTCTTTGAAATCCTCAAACAGCGCGATGTACTCCGCTTCTGTGGAAGAGGTTGCGACACAGTTTTGTCGCCTAGTATTCCATGTAATTGAACATTTCTCAAAAGTTTTAAATAGATCCCTCAGGGACCGAAGGAACCGAATAGTGCTTCTACAAAGTACCCGTAAAGACCCCATTGGGTCCCCATTCGGTTCCTTTTTAAAAAAACTGCAAAATCAACAAATTTCAACAAAATTGTTGAAATTTAGATTCTACGTTAAAATTCCATATAGAAGATCACGGAATAATTGCAATAGTTTTTTTTGCAACGGTAAAAAGTTTTAAAAAATATAAGACATATAACGCCTGTTGAATGCTGCAGTGCAAACGCATCGTCTGTAAGTAGCAGTCAACAGGCGTTATACGTCTTATATTTTTTTAAACTTTTTACCGTTTCAAAAAAAAAAACCATTGCGATTATTCCGTGACCTTCTATAGGGAATTTTAACGTAGAATCCGAATTTTAACAATTTGAAAGTTGATTTTGCTGTTTTTTCAAGTGTTTTAAAAAGGAACCGAGTGGGGACCCAATGGGTTCTTTACGGGTACTTTGTCGAGGCTCCATTCGGTTTCTTCGGTCCGCCAGGGGACCTAATGGGTTCTTTACGGGTACTTTGTAGAGGCTCCATTCGGTTCCATTGGTCCGCCAGAGATATCCTGATGTAGTTTTCCTATCTAGTTCATTGCTACCCCAATCAGCATCAACGTAGCCAATCAACATATTTTTATAGTCACTTTTAACATTTGTTAATTTTAGTTCCAAAGTACCTTTTATACACCTTAGTCCCCTTTTTAGACATTTTCACAATTCTTTCAAGTTCTTACTTTGATATCGACTCAAAAAGTTTATTGAAAACCAGAAATCAAGTCTTGTTAATAACATCGCATACATTAAACAACCAATTAAACTTTTAGGAGGTGCATCACAGTTGACACCTGAATTGAAAGCATATCTTATAGAACTTTGTCCATGCATTAGCTTTCCATCATGAAGGGAACAAATTACATAAACACAGAAAAAACGAAGAATAAAATTTGTTACAGGAAATTTTTTAGAGCGATAAAGTTTTGTTTAGCCAACTTCGCGTATTTTAAAAAAAATGTGTTTGTCATGGAAAAACAAAAGAAAGCTTAACCGATATTTGTGTAAAGTTTATCCTATCCCGTGAAGAAATTGCCAAATGTTTTCCTTATTTCCGATTTGGGCCAGATCGGGCACACAATTTTGTGGTTGTTAAATTTGGCCCCCTCTAGACCCCAGCTTAACAGCCAAGCTTGCCTGTAGATGGCGCTACATTAATTTCGGGGAATAAAGTGAGTTGACTCCAAATCGCCCAAGTTTCAATGAAAAGTGTCAAGCGTCAAAAATATTTCAATTATAATTGGCAAAAGTGACAAAATAAGTGGGAAAAAATGCGAAAAGTGAGCACAAGACGAGTGCTTAGGTATAGAATACTTCAAAATATTCTTGACTTACGTGTTGACCCGTGCAGAAATCTCAATCTGGTCCCGATCGGTGCCAGACCAGTCCAGATCTGGTCCCGATCGGGAATCCTGGTCGGTGCCAGATCGACGATGAATCTCACGCCCAGATCGGGACCAGGTTGGGACACCTGATTGGGAAACCCGATCGGCACGAAAAGAAGAGGTTTCAGACTACAAAATTTAATTATACTTTTGAGAAACGTAAGATTATTGTAGATGGTATCAGCTTCGAGGAAAAGGTTTGTTTTTATGAAAAAAGTCGATGATAACCAGAAGTATTTTAAATAATAATTTTAATTTCTTGAAAAAAAATTTTGTCTACAAAACTTCTTAACAAATTAGAAAAATTTTTTTCGCAAAAAGATTTCCTACAACTTGACATTTTCGAATGCTTCCAAAGAAAATTATCGGGAAATTAGATGCCGAATAAGACGCATGCGCAGTTGAGTAACTAGTTCTTGTTGGAATCCCTACACAATCGGCATTTTGCATTTTGATTGTACTACTTGATTCTGAAATTCATATTAAGAAAATTTGTCCTTAATGTATTTCTGTAATGAATTTATTACTAATACAGAATGAAAGTTTCAATAACATAATAGATTGTATCACATACTTTACTCTCATAATCTAAAAGCATTACAATTTTGTGCATACTGCAATTCATTTCTTGTCAATAGATTTGATAATTCTAACTCTACATTAAATAAAAAAAACCTTGAGTTCTTAAATAATAATTAAAAACAAAAGAACTTGATCAATTTCATCATGTAATAATATTTGACTTATCTAATGGCAAATATACTAATTTTACATAGAACAATTTAATTAATTATTAATTAATTTGAGGTTAGGTTTCAATGAGTCCGCAGAGTTTAATTACTTACTCCCATCTTCCTCACACAGGTTTCGAGGTCTACCATGGACATAGGAAACAAGGGACTAGGCATGCCATTGCGGGGTTGATGCAATGAGGGGGGAGGTCCGCCACCTTTTGATGTCCCGCGACAAACATGGCAGCGCTCACATGTTTATAGTTTCATGCACAGTTTATCGGAAAAAATGCTCGTGCGCATAATCAAATGGCACATCGTAAGATAGCGGCTCTCCCCACTCATGGTATTCTACCCCCCTCCGAACACGTGGCTTACTCGCCATATGCATTTTTAATCATTGCTAGAATATTATAAACGAGTTGTATGTATACAAATTTCACTGCACTATCAGAAAATATCAAGCAGCACTAGTTCTGTGGGCGCATGGAGATGGCGTTTCTGTAGGAAATCGGTCTGAACCGGTCGGGCCCAGGTATGGGCCACAGAGTTCTACCGATCAGGGCCAGATCGGGAAATTTGATCGGGGCCAGATCGGTATTACGTTTGAAATCGGGCGATTTCTGCACGGGAAAGACTATAATAAGTAAATTGATTAAGTATGTTAAAATGAAACGTAACGTGACAATGACGTCATAAACATATTTATTTTCACGTATTTTCAGGTGATTTGATACAATCGGAATGTAAATACAACCTTCTTATTTATATTCGCTTTTGTAAAAATAACTTGAGCCAGTGCGATATTATAATCCACTTATTTCAAAATAACTTTCCACAATTAAGTTCACTATAGAAATTGAAAGCAACTTCAATTTAGAAATTAAAACCAAAAATATATTGCAAAATACCTAAATGGTTTATCATACACAAATGCTGGCTGTTATATTGCGTCGTTTGACTTTTTACGTTTGCTCGAAAAAAAAGTGTCTGACATACTCCAATTTTTTCTTATCGCGATCTGTTAGATAACCTGATATTTATATTCTCAAACTTCAGTTAAGGGGGTGATAAATTTGATTTTAATATAATTTTATTTAAGAATCCCTTTTAATTAAGAATAAGAAAAATAAATTAATATGGGCCCGATCGGGGTCAGGCATGGTTATCTCAGAGCGCAGCGCTTGGGCCCCGATCGGGCATCGCGTTTCATTTCGAGTCCTGTCCCATCTAGATAGCCTGATTTGGACCAAATTCTGCTTGATCTGGCCCCGATCAGATCCAAATTGGAATTTCTGCACGGGATGAAGTTAATTTCTGTTGCAGAGAATCTTTCGTTTTAAGAACAGAAGTTTCTTTTCTCCTATATATACATTAATAAAATGATAAAAACCTACATTATTGGGCGAATTGAATAAACAGAAATCATTTACAGTGCTTGGAACAAGAAAATGTGTAAAAGCAGATTTACGTGTCGAATATTATTTATAGCTTATTACTGTAATTTTGTGATTGTGAATTCTCTTTCGTTAAAAAAGTTTAGCTCGAGATTTTAAGCGTACCTACGGCACGCGACTGATGACAATCGCACTCCGCGTTTAGTCTTTGCATTTCTTACGCATTCGGACACATACCTTTTAAAATCAAAGGTGAACGGACCGACAACTGTAATTTTGTGATTTTGACTCTCTTTTGTTAAAGCTCTTTTGGCTTTAACGAACCCATTCTCATCACGTACCTCGTGCTTCGCACTCGATTTTGTCCAACATGTCAACTTTTCTACATTAGACACAACACTTTTATATCAATTATAATACATTTTTTATGTAACTCTGCTAGGTATTATTTATTAAAAAATTGTAAAATAAAAAGCAAATTGTATTTATCATGATTATTTTTGTATTTGTTTCTTATTTTGCTTTAAATTGTATTCTTAGCTGCTCTGAAACATGTATCATTTCAATAAATGTATATCATTACAATCCATAATATGCATAAAAAATTGAATCATACTAATTCTTATTTCCTTGTTTTTATAATTTAAAAAAAATTTTAATATTGTTTTTTACGCTTAAATAAAAACTGCTGCGCATCTGCATAAGGTCTAATACAGGAACCTATATAGGGTCTTATATAGGAGCTTATGTCCTCTTTCGTCTATTCTGTGCTTTTTCCAAAAAGTTAATTTTTTAATTTTTAATCTTATGTTTCACGATTAAAAGAAAATCTACTCGTCCTATCGAAAAATGATTATTAATAAATTTATAGATCTTTTTGGGCGAACAACTGTTGTTTGGTACTTTAAGTTCATACCTTGTGTCGTTTTTTCAAACAAATTTAATATTTTTATTTAGAATGTTATTTTACACGACTAAAGAAAAAACTACGTGTCCTATCAAAAATTATAGCTCTTTTTTGGATGAACAAGTTTTGCCTCATTTTTGTTCGTAGCATATATCGAAAAGTGATTCGTTATAAATTTGTAGTTCTTTTCAGAGCGCGCAATTTGAGCTTTTTCATTTTTTCGTATTTCGCATAGTTTGACCAAAAAATGGAATTTTTGGATTTTTCATTATTTTTGGTACGATCAAATTTGGAATGTTCAACTTTTCAACCAAATTAAAAAAAGCTGTTACCGTAGTCCTGTAGGGCTTTCAAAAAGCAACGTTTTTCTTTTCTAGACTTTTTTTCGTATCATGTGTTGTTTGGCTTAAATTGTTCATTTAGTTTGTTTTTTTGGATTTTGAAAATGCTATAACTCCAGTAATTTTTTATTTTTCGCAAAAAGTCATTGAGATAAATTGTTAAATTTTTTGAATACTATAAATAACCTTACAGAGAATTTTTGAATCTTGAAAAAAGTGGTCTCAAAAATATTCAAAATGTGCCCAAATTTTTAATTTTCATCCAAAATGGCTGGCTAACGAACTTGACCTTTAGTTTAGGACACTAAACAAGAGTACCAAAGGCGAATCTAATAGATTAATTTTTTAAAAAGTTATCATGTTGACAGACAGACATACATACAGATATATGTAAAAATAATATCAGTGGCGGATTTAGGTATATGCCGGGCTATAGGCGAAAAGAAATTTGCCGCCTTTATAGGCTAAAAAATTAACTACTGTCGTGTAGCACTTTCATTTATATTACATAACGTACATTATACAAGGTAAAATTTAAATGCATCGGATGATTTATGTAATGTTTAGAATTACTCAATAAATTGCATAAGTGAGTTGAATAAAAAATCAATATTTTGAGTCCATCTTTATGAACATTTTTTGCTAATACGCTCAGACTGAATCTGTGTAATAAAAATCCAAAGTTTTTGAAAATTCACAGCACGAAAATTCTGCTTCCCCCCTCCCATCCGCCAAACTGTGCCACCCAAGGCTGAAGCCTATGTATCATATACATATACATAATAATATACATGTGTGTGTGTGTGTGTGTGTGTGTGTGTGTGTGTGTGTGTGTGTGTGTGTGTGTGTGTGGAAGAGACCCTGTTCTTAAAATAGTCAGAAATCACGAAGAAGTGGGCAAAGGAGCGTTTCTATACAAAGCAGCGGAGGAGGCTGCTGAAACACTCGGACTTAAGGCGCTTCCTCAGACTTGAAAATTAGCTCATGTATTACTCTGACAAATTTTTCTCCTACAAATCTGAATTGCATAATTGCATATTTCAACCTCAGACTATAAATGACTAAATGCAGAACCTCTCGGAGCGCTTGTTTCAAAAAATGGCCTGGTTCTTGTTTTATTGCCCCACCGAAAAGAATCTTTGAGTATATACTAAAAATTCTTTAGGTCAAAGAATCTCAAAGAAATTCTCCGCAGGCACTCAGGTAGATATTTTTAAAGGTCCAGGAAGCTTATTTAAATGGTCTGAAGGCTTTAAAATATCCTTTCCGAAATTGAAATAAGAATACGATCATAAATAACAAGCAGAGAGGTTATCTCAAAAGAGTAGCCGACACTCAAGGGTCCTTTGTTAAGCTTTCGGATTAAAATTTAGAAGTAGATTTCTTTTAATTTCATAGTTAACAGCCTAAAACATAATAATTCGGAATCTACGGGTTTCGATGACTTCAGATATCTAACTTTATTTTTTAATGCTTAAAATTGGAGTTAATAGAACGTTTCTCGTAAATGGAATGAGATACACCAAAAAAGACAACATTTTTGAAATCAACTAGAAAATTGTATATCAGTATATAAGTTATAATTATAAATAAGTATATTGAGAAAATTCATCAATTAAAAAAAAGTGTTAATAATTCGAAGAGAAATTTAAAAAGGGAGAGCGGATTAGCCACGACCAACTACTGTAAATAACTCTGCCCGCCCGGTGCGTGACGAATATACAAGGAACATGACATTACCATCGCAGCACTCTTAAAACGACCACTAAAAGGATCTTGAAAAGGACTCAAATCTCTCAAACTATCTCCGAGACTATTTTGTTTCAAATCAACTTTGTTTATAGATTCAAATGGGCCAAGCTATGCAATGAATTGAAAATTTATGCATTTTTTGCGCCTGGGAAGTAGCAAACCGCCACCATAAGTGTACTCATGGCGAACATAGTTCGTGGGCCCTCTGGCTGCCTATGGAACAGCGGGTGGTCTAGAGTGTCATTTTTTCGACGATACTTAAAACATCCTAGGATCGAGCCGAGAATTTAGGTTGAGTGCCTGGCATGCCTTACTCAACTTTCCTATTGTTAGAGATCACAGTCGGTTGAAAGAAATTAGAAATTAGCTAATGATAAGGAATTTAATTCTAATATTCTGCATTCGGTTCATTACATAACGATAAGACGATTAAAAAAAGAAAGAAGGAAATCGGTTAATCCGTTCAATTTCTGCATATACCTTTTTTCTCTCTTCTCCGATTGTATGACAAAAAATATTGAAAGAAGAAGATGTTGCGCCCAAAATTGGAAAAGTACGGAATTTACATTTATTTTCATTTTCTTATTCATTTCATTTAATCATTCATTCATTTATTCATTCATTCATCATTCATTCACAATCAATGTGTTGTTTTGGTCAGAATTGATGAACTATTTTGCTTCAAGATTCACATCATTTGGTTCTATTTAATTTCTTTTTATTCGAAAAATTAAAATATTATTAACAGAAAGCGTAGGAGCCTTCTTTTTCGAGTTGGGGACCTAGCCATAGAATTATAAAATTAAATGGCAAAATATGTACTGTTTATACTATGCTAAAATTTAATGAAAATTATAAATCTATTTCCCATTGATTTACAAGATGGAGTGTTCGCGAAATAAATCGATACTAATAAATTTTATTTTCAACACTCCCCCCCCCCCTCTCCACAGCGCCCCAAATATGAGCCAAAAATAAAAAAACTACAATTTTACGTTCATTATTGTTAATTTTTAGCAAATATCCGTCGCCTTTTTTATACAAATAATTACTAGTGGACAATTTGAATATTTCCCATTACTTTTTAAACAATTTTCAATTGTTTACAGAAATTTAAGTTATGTAAGCAATATTTTAATCCCAAAAAATGAAACAAACAATCGTATAAGAGAGAATACACGTATATCCATTATTTTTACGGGCCATATTTCTTACTTCCTTGCATTTGCTTCTGTCTTTCCATAAAGACCACACTAAATTATCCATCAATGATGATCACCTTTTACAATCAACATTAGAGTGTTATTGTAGTGTTTTTTTAGCGACGATACTTTAAAGTTTAAACATTTTAAACATCGTAAACCCAGGATCGAGCCAAGGATTTAGATTGAGTGCCTGCCATGCCCCACTCAACTTTCCTATTGTTAGAGATTACAGCTGCTTTAGAGAAATTAAAAATATTAAAAATATTAAGAAATTTAATTTTAATATTGTGTATGACGTTCATTACATAACGAGGAGATGATTAAAAAAACATAAAAGAATATCAGTTAATCCGTTAAAATTCTGTTGAGAATTTTGATAATTTTTCATAAGATTACATAACATTAAAAATATTATTAATTATTAG
>NC_046666.1:100914523-100925351 GCF_010883055.1 Belonocnema kinseyi | reverse complement strand
TTATCATTTAAAATTTATTATTAATTGTTAAGAAAAATTATTGATTAATTAATATAATTTTTAATATAATATAATTAATTAATGACCATATTAACCATTTTTTCTAATCTTTTTTTACATTCTTTCGTGAATTATAGCAGGAAATTTCTGCAGATAATTAAAATGTAATTGAGCAATGTTTTGCCTAATTTTAATGATTGTAAGAGGTGATCATTATTGACGGGTCACTTGTTGTGGTATTTATCGAAAGATAGAAGCAAATGCAAGGAAAAGTTAGAAGTACGGCCCGTACACATGATGGATATACTTTTCTTCTCTCTTTTCAGATGCTACACCAACAATGCTGAAAACAGATCCTGCGCCAAGAATTGGACATTGATCGGAAAAGTATGGAATTTTCATTTATTTTCTTTTCAAGGTTGAAACTTGAAGAGTATACAATTCGCATCCTCTTCTTGAGCAATTCCTTTTCCAAAATTTGCAATTGAAAACTCTGCAATCATAGAAAATCATATTTTTTCTATTTTTTTGTGAATCTTTATTTGTTTCAAATACAACTGCTTGCGTCACAATAAATGTGTTGTTTTGGTCAGATTGGATTAACTATTTTGCTTTAAAATTCATATTCTGTCGTTCGATTTCCTGTTTTTTATTCGGAAAATTAAAATATTATTCACAGAAGCGAGGGATCCTACTTTTTCGAGGTGGGCGCCCAGCCATACAATTATAATATTAAATGGCGCAATGTGTACAGTTTATACCATGTTAAAATTTTACATAAGTTATAAATATATAAATAACAATTCATAGTCAATCATGAATAAACTTCAAAATTTCTGTCAAGATTTCTGGTATATCTCAAACATTGTACAAAGGTTTTAATAATTCCCGAAAGATTTTACAAAAATTTGGAGGGTTTCGCAAAGATTTTCAATCGATTTACAAGATTTCGAACGACTTCAAATAATTCGCAAAGATTTCAAATATTCGGCAAAGGAAACGGCTCGAATGTGGCTCACCAACTCCTTTTGAATGGATTGCCGAGACTCTATGAAACGAAATTAAATTAATAATAGGTCATTCGAAAGGCTATTGAGTAACCTTTTGAATAGTAAGGTTGATTTTTTCTCATCACTAGCGGCTCTAAATAGCGGTTGAAAATAAAATTTATTAGTATGGATTTATTTCGCAAACACTCCAACTTGTAAAATGATTGGAAATATATTTATAATTTTTATTAAATTTTAACAGTACACATGGTGCCATTTAATTTTATAATTCTATGGCTAGGTCCCCAACTCGAAAAAGAAGGCCCCTCCGCTTTCTGTTAATAATATTTTAATTTTTCGAATGAAAAGCAATGAAATTGAACCAAATGATGTGAATATTGAAGCAAACTAGTTCATCAAATCTGACCAAAACAACACATTTATTGTGACGCAAGCATTTGTATTTGAAACAAATAAAGATTCAAGAAGAAAGATAGGAAAATTACACAGCCACACAAAAAAAATAAGTGTGCGGATCTGATAACAAGACACACGTATTCGTATGGATTTTGGGGCGCTGAATTCAAATTCGGTATCAAAAATCACCCATCACGTCATGGTTGAGCCATAACCTCCAAAAATGACGAAAAATCATGCACTGAGGCAAATAAATGTCAAAATAATGCCAGTGATGCAAATTTTCACTTGAAAAACATGTCGACAACTGTGAAGGATCAACCCTTGCCTGATATCAACTTATTTAACATAACTTTAACCAACAGAACCTGACCTTGTAAAATGATTTGATGAAACAAATCAATCCATTCTTCGACCGTTGATATTTATCGATTTCAAATCGTAGATTTCAAATTATTTATGTCTTACGGTCCAATCGTAAATCGAAAAATAAATATGAGTCAAAAAACATGTTCTTCGAAACTAAGATATTTATTTAATAGAAAAAACTCCTTTTGAAACTTCCTGACGTTTCGGTACACATGCGTACCTTTTTCAAAGGTTCTTAACCTAAATAATTATATTAAAGATTAGTAATTGTAGTTTGAACAAATATGATGGATAATTACGTAGATTTAAATACATTGTTACCTGAGTTGATGATGTTTTAAAATAGTCAAACAAATCAAATTTCAGTCAAAAAGTAACATTTAAGTCAATTGTTTTTAAAAAATTAATTAAAATTTAGACATTTTAGAAGTTTCAAAAAATTTCGAGACTCCAATTGATTAGACTACATTTCTTTTTTAAATATAGTAAGAGAAAACAAATTAGCGTAGGTTAGGACGGATAGCACTGATGTGGAAGCGCGTAATTGAGTTTAAATTTGAAATAAGAAATTTAAAAAATGTGTATATGTACACATGCATACATATGCATACATATATACACACATATAGCATAATTCATATACACATATATACATATAGAGATGATTAATATTAAAAACATTATTTTATAATACTCTGATAAATTTTATTAATATTTAGAATTTCAGTCTGTAAATTAACTGAAATCTTACGATATTTGTTTATAAAAATAGACTCAATAATACGTCGTTGATAAGTATTTTTTTCTGTAGCTAATATTTTAATACGTTTAAAATCAAAATCAAAGTAATTATTGAAATTCCAAAAATGTTGCGACATACCTGTGTTAAAATTGCCAACTTCACAATCTCTTTTGTGTTCAGCAATTCTAGTTTTTAATCTCCTGCCAGTTTCACCTATATAAGCTTTATTACAACAGTTACATTTAATTAAATAAATAACACCAGATAAATTTTCAATGAAATCGACGTCCTTTCTTCTTGACAAATAATTATCTAAGGTATTAGTGTTTTTAAAATAAACATTGATATTAAATTTTTTAAGTGAATTTCTTAATCTTTCTGACAGGCCCTGAATGTAAGGCAAAGTAACATTTAAATTAAATCTATTGTAAGTATCACTCCAATTTCTTTTCTTATTAGTTTTATTACTGTTATTGTAAATCTCATGAATGCGTTCTTTAATGATGTCATTTACAAACTCAAGAGGATAGTTATTCTGTGCTAAAGTTGTTTTTAATAGATTTCAATTTTCTTTTCTAAATTGAATGTCAGATAATTTTACACATCTATCTACTAAACCCTTAATTAAACCAATTTTATGCCCAATTAAATTATGTGAATTATAGTTTAAATGTCTACCAGACCAAGAAGGTTTTTTATACCAATTGGTTAATAAATTACTATTTGGAGTTTTTATACAAATTGAAAATGAAATTTATACAATCTTCAATACTATTAAATGCATTTAAGAAAACTTGAATTTTATCTGTGGGAATAATGGCTAAAATGTCGTCGACATATCGTTTGTACAAAATAGGTGTGAAATCTAACAATTGTAAAGCTCCTTTTTCAACATCTTGCAAAACTAAATCAGAAACTACAGGAGATAACGGTGAACCCATAGGGCAACCCGAAATTTGTTTATAAAATTTATTATTAAAGGAGAAAACGGTACCATTGAAAACTGTTCTGGTGGCTATTAGAAATTAATTTTTAGTTATTTTTGTCAAGTTATGATTTAAATTAAGTTTTTCTTCAATGCAATCTAAAGCGAGATCTAGTGGGATGCTGTCAAACATGGACACAACATCTAAAGAAACTATCGAATGGGTTTTTGGTAAATTTATATTTTTTAAACAATCTTTAAGTTCCCAACTATTTTTTACAAATGAATCAGTGTTTATAGAAACTGGTTTTAAAATATTTGAAATATACTTTGATAATTTATAAGCTGGGAGCCAACAGTAGAAACAATTAGTCTCCAACTTAAATTGGGTTTGTGAACTTTAGGGAGAGCATAAGCTATTGCTATAACACTATTGTGAGTTTTTAAATGGTATGCACATTGGTCGTTAATTAATCTTTTATTTTCCCATCTAGTAGCTATGTCATTACATTTATTTTCAATAGTTGGAACCATACTAGTTTTAATATTCTTGTATAAAATATCATTCTCAAGGATGTTTTCAACTGTAATGTTATAATCGTCTCTATTTACTGCAACCGTTAAGTTACTTTTATCAGAATTTACAAAAATTAAATCTTTATGATTTTGAACCTGAATTAACAGAAATTTATTGAACTACACGTAAATCTCTGGAAGCATATTTTTCTAGTAGCAAATGTGTGCTACATCGAATGGGCCAACTCGATCCTAACCTAGAAATAAATCTAACCTAGCCTAACCTAACCTCACGAAACACAATTAAACTGATTGTGTTGTCCCGTTGTGTTTGCGGTACCGTTTGAATCAGCTTGGGCGTAACCTGCAAAGAGGTCAAACCTATCTTAACCTAAAAAAACTTAACCTAACCTAACTTAACTTCACGTAACACAATTAAACTCATTGTGTTGTCCCTTTATGTTTGCGGTACCGTTTCATTCAGCCTTGCCTTAACCTCTATAGAGGTTTAACCTATCCTAACCTAACAAAACCTGACCTAACCTAGCCGAATGAAATTCAACCACACGTGTAGTTATGTAAGCGTACGGTTCTCAGTCTTAAATGTGTGCAATATTTAATAGGTTAACTCGATCTTAACCTAGAAATGAATCTAAGTTAACAGAACCTTACGAAATTTTGCTTAACGCAACACAACTTAACTTAAGTGTTCCCATTGTAACACAATAAAATTCATTTCATTGTACTACAAGTGGTTAAAAATTTATACGCACATTACTCATTTGAAGAAACTTAGAACTACAAGTAGAATTGACCCCTTTTCAATTAACCCGACAATGTTTGTATCAATTAAAATGTAGAACTATAACTTAAACATGCAAATGAATAAGAACTTTATTCAAAATTTTTCTCTCTCTGCTTTTCTTAAACTTAAGGGATATATTTATACTATCTTTCGTGTTTACATTTTATCGTAATTAAATTGACTTATAGACCTACTTCAGTCTATTTTCTGCCTGCTATAACGTGTCCTTTTTTCTTCATTTGTAGGTTAAGATCGAGTTAACCTATTAAATATAGCACACATTTAAGACTGAGAACCGTATGCTTACATAGCTACACGTGTGGTTGAATTTCATTCAGATAGGTTAAGATAGGTTTTGTTAGGTTAGGATAGGTTAAACCTCTATGTAGGTTAAGCCGAAGCTGAATGAAAAGGTACCGCAAACACAACGGGACAACACAATGAGTTTAATTGTGTTACGTGAAGTTAAGTTAGGTTAGGTTAGGTCAGATTTTTCTAGATTAGGATAGGTTTGACCTCTTTGCTGGTTAAGTCCAAGCTGATTCAAATGGTACCGCAAACACAACGGGACAACACAATCAGATTAATTGTGTTTCGTGAGTTTAGGTTAGGCTAGGTTAGATTTATTTCTAGGTTAGGCTCGAGTTGACCCATTCGATGTAGCACACATTTGCTACTGGGAAAATATGCTTCCAGGGCTTTACGTGTAGTTCAATAAATTTCTCCTAATTCAGGTTAGGTTAGGTCAGGTTCTGTTGGTTAAAGTTATGTTAAATAAGCTGATATCAGGCAAGGGTTGATCCTTCACAGTTGTCGACATGTTTTTGAAGTGAAAATTTGCATCACTGGCATTATTTTGAAATTTATTTGCCTCAGTGCATGATTTTTCGTCATTTTTTGAGGTTATGGCTCAACCATGACGTGATGGGTGATTTTTAATACCGAATTTGAATTCAGCGCCCCAAAATCCATAGGAATACGTGTGGATTGTTACCCGATGCGCACACTTATTTTATTTTTGTGTGGCTGTGTTATGATTGTCTATGATTGCAGAGTTTTCAATTAAAACTTGACACCATGAAATTGAAATAATGAAATAAATGAATGAATAAATAAATAAATCAATGAATGAATGATGAATGAATGAATAAATGAAATGAATAAGAAAATGAAAATAAAATAAATGTAAATTCCGTACTTTTCCCATTCAACAGTTTTCAATTTTGGGCACAGCATCTTCTTCTTTCAGTAATTTTTGTCGCACAATTGGAGAAGAGAGAAAAAAGGTATATCCAGAAATTGAACGGATTAACCGATTTTCTTCTTTCTTTTTTAAATCGTCTTATCGTTATGTAATGCACCGAAAACAGAATATTAGAATTAAATTCTTTATTATTTGCTAATTTCTAATTTCTTTCAACCGACTGTAATCTCTAACAATAGGAAAGTTGAGTGAGGCATGACAGGCACTCAATCTGAATTCTCGGCTCGATCCTAGGTTTACGATGTTTTAAGTATCGTCGTCAAAAGGACACTGTAGACCAGTGATCCCAGATCTGAAACGAGACGTGGTCCAATACTATAACACGTCTATGTCCGTGTGAATATGGAAGGAGATGATATAAATGCTTGGGTTGTGCGCGCAACCCATTTCTCCTCTTCTGAATTTGAAAACTCGAAGGTGCACGATTGCCCGTCGGAATACTTCGGCGGTTTTATTTATATCTCTATCTGCTTTGAAATAAAATGAAGAGATTGGGATTTTAATATTTCCAGATTTCGATGCTGGGCTGGCGATTCTCATGATTTGAATACTTCGCGCGCCTCTTTATATGCGTGTATTTTGAGGTTATGTTACTTCAAGTATAAAATATCAATTATATAAATATTAATACTATTATATATATATTAATGATAATATTAATGATAATATTATAATATAATATAATTATAATATTATTATTAATGATAATATTATAATTATGTTATATTATAATAGTCTTATTTAAATCTTGATCCACATTTGAAAGAAATTAAAGAAATTGGTGATTTTGGAATTCATCTCTTTTGGATAAAAACTCAATTATTTTATTGAAAAATTAATTGTTTTGTTGAAAATGTAACTATTTTGTAAAAAGTCCTCTTTTCTATCAAAAGTTCGACCACTTTGTTAAAATTTTTATTTCGTTTATTTGAAGGTTCATCTCTTTCGTTGAAAATATATTTTTGAAACGGACAATTAATCTATACCATTTTTGGTTAAAAAATCATATATTTTTTTAACAATCATATATTTTGCTTAAAATTGGTCTTTTTTGTAGATCATTAATTTTCTTGGTCGAAAATTCATCTGATTGGTTGTCAACTCAGCAACTTTGTTGAAAATAAATTTTTTCCGTTAAAAATTATTTATCTTTATCTGAAAATGTAACTATTATAGGATTGATTAAAAATTAATCGTATATATTGGTTAAGTTTGAAAATCGTTTTTTTTTGTAGAACATTAATCTTCTTGGACAAAAATTCACCTGTTCCCTTTGAAAATTTAACAATTTTACTGAATATTCGTTTTTTTTCCTTGTTCAATTCAATTTTTTATCACAGCTTTTATCTGCGGAAATTGAACTATTCCATTTTTGGTTAAACTTTATTCTGTAAATTGTATTAGTAAAAACACCAATTATTTGTTAGAAAATTAATTTATTTGTTTTCGATTATGACTTGAAATATTATTTCAGATAAAATTTTTTTAATTTCAACCCATTTAATTTGAAATTTTTTAATTAAAAAAAGAAAATTTCGTTAATTTTTATTTTGCAGTTTTTTTAATTTTAGGAAAAAATCTAATTAACAAAATATATCAATTTTCAACCCAAAAGTTTACTTTTTAACAAATTAAATTAAATTTCTATCGAATAATTGGTGTTTTAACTAATACAATGTACAGGATAAATTTTCAACCAAAAATTGAATAGTTCAATTTCCAAATAAAAACGATTAATTTTTAATCAATCCTAGAATAGTTACATTTTCAGATAAAAAAAGTAATTTTTAATCAAAAAAATTAATTTTCAAGAAAGTTGTTAAATTCTCAACCAATAACATGAATTTTCGACCCAGAAAATTAATGATCTACAAAAAAAGACAAATTTCAAACAAAATACATGAATTTTCAACGAAATTAATTACATTTAAAGTCAATAAAATGAATTGTCTACAAAAAGTTGATTTTTTCAGCGAAAAATATGAGTTTTCAATCAAAGAATTAAACTTTCAACCAAATAGTTAAATTTTTAACCATAATTATAAAACCTTGTTGAAAATAACAGTATTTTTTTTACAAAGTAATTCAACTCTTAGTTCATATTTCAACCAAAATTTTAATTGTCGATCAAATAGTTTAACTTTCTATCAAATTGTTCACTTTTAACTCCCAAAGATGCAATTTTAACCAAAAAGTAAAATTTTCAACAAAAAATTTAATTTGAAGAAAAATAGTTGAATTTTCAACTATAATTATGAATCCTTAATAAGAAAAAATTAATTTTTTAACTAAGTACTTCAACTTTAAGTGAAAGTTAAACTATTTAGTCGACAATAAAAATTTTTGTTGAAAAATCATATTTTTGGGTTAAAAATTTAGCTTTTTTGTAGATGTCACTCTTTTTGACTTTAAAATTAAATAATTTTATTGAAAGTTCATATATTTTATTGGAAATTGACCTTGTTTGGTAGAAATTTAATCTTTTTCGTAAAAATGTATCGTTTTTGGTCAAAAATGCAATTGTTTGGTTGCAATATGAACTGTACATCTTCTTGGGCTTAAAAGTCTTTTATTTCACTAAGAGTTGAATTACTTTGTGAAAAAATACTGTTATTTTCAACAAGGTTTTATAATTATGGTTCAAAATTTAACTATTTGGTTGAAAGTTTAACTCTTTGATTGAAATCTCATATTTTTCGCCGAAAAAAATCAACTTTTTGTAGATAATTCGTTTTCTTGACTTTAAAATTGAATAACTTCGTTGAAAATTCATGTATTTTGTTTGAAATTTGTCTTTTTTTGTAGATCATTAATTTTCTTGGTCGAAAATTCATGTTATTGGTTTAGAATTTAACAACTTTATTGAAAATTTATTTTTTCGATTAAAAAATTTTTTTATCTGAAAATGTAACTATTCTAGGATTGATTAAAAATTAATCGTTTTTATCTGGAAATTGGATTATTCAATTCTTGTTCGAAACTTTAACTTAATTTGTTAAAAAGTAAACTTTTGGGTTGAAAATCGATATATTTTGCTATTTAGATTTTTTTCCTAAAATTAAAAAAACTGCAAAATAAAATAATTCCCTTAAAATCTTCCGGATTCTTTTTTTTTTTAATTTTTAAAATGTTTTCAAATACTTACTTAAAATTTATTTGTCAAAATAAAAAATAATTTTCGATGTTCTTAACAATCACAACAATTTTTGTTATTCTTTTTAAATACTGTACAATTCTCAAAAAGCTTTTTTTTAAATCTGCAAAGTCTAAATCGTGTTTCAAATTATTTAAAATAATTTCAAGTTTTAAATTATTTCTGAAACTTTTTTTAAATTAAAATTCTAGCGTTTAAACTTAAAATTTAGTTCATTACAAATTTCACAATTCAAGGCTTTCTATTTCGAACCATTCTGTTCAAATTTGCATAGTTTTTAACAGTTGTTTGTAATGGATTATTTTAAATGAACGGTCAAATATTGCTGATAATTAACGAAATTTTTTTTTTAATTAAAAAATTTCAAATTGAATGGGTTTAAAATAAAAAATTTTTATACTGAAATAATATTTCAAGTCATAATCGAAAACAAATAAGTTAATTTTCTAACAAATAATTTGTGTTTTAACTAATACAATTTACAGGATAAAGTTTAACCAAAAATGGAATAGTTCAATTTCCAAATAAAAGCTGAGATAAAAAAAAATGAATTGAACAAGGAAGAAATCAATAAAATTGTTAAATTTTCAAGGGAAAACGTTAATTTTTGACCAAGAAGATTAATATTCTACAAAAAAAAATATTTTCGACTGAGAAAATTAATGATCTACAAAAAAAGACGAATTTTAAACAAAGTACATGAATTTTCAACGAAATTATTTAATTTTAAAGTCAAAAAGATGAATTATCTACAAAAAGTTGAATTTCTTAAACGAAAAATATTAGTTTTCAATCAAAGAATTAAACTTTTAACCAAATAGTTGAAATTTTTACCATAATTATAAAACCTTGTTAAAAAAAAAAACGTATTTTTTTTACAAAGTAGTTCAACTCTCAATGAAATAATCGACTTTTAAACCCAAGAAGATGTACAGTTCATATTTTAACCAAAAAATTACATTTTTGACCAAAAATAATACATTTTCAACCAAAAAGATTAAATTTCTACTAAAAAAGGTCAATTTAATTTTAATAAATTTTTTAATTTTAAAGTCAAAAAGAGTATTATCTACAAAAAAGCTAAATTTTTAACCTAATTGAAAGGCAAATAGTTGAATTTTCAACTATAATTATGAATCCTTGATAAGAAAGAATTAATTTTTTCTAAGTAGTTCAACTTTAAGTGAATAATCGAATTTTCCACCCAAAAATTATGATTTTAATTTTTAACAATATAGTTGCATTTACAACAAAACGACTTTGCAACCAAAAAATATTTACAGTTGATAATTCAACCGAAAAATGTAATTTTTAATCAAAAAGTATAAATTTTCCATAAAGCAATTTAATTTCTACAAAGAAAGACGAATTGTTAACAAAATACATGATTCTTTAACTAAAAATGGTACAGATTAATTTTCAGTTTCAAAAATATATTTTGAACGAAAGAGATGAACCTTCAAATAAACGAAATAAAAATTTTAACAAAGTGGTCGAACTTTTGATAAAAAAGAGGACTTTTTACAAAATAGTTACATTTTCAACAAAATAATTAATTTTTCAATCAAATAATTGAGTTTTTATCCAAAAGAGATGAATTCCAAAATCACCAATTTCTTTAATTTCTTTCAAATGTGGATCAAGATT
>NC_046666.1:100909304-100914423 GCF_010883055.1 Belonocnema kinseyi | reverse complement strand
ATGATTGATATTTTATACTTGAAGTAACATAACCTCAAAATGCAGGCATATAAAGAGGCGCGCTCGTCAGCATTTGACCCGTGTTTTCACCTCATATTTAAAGTCGGAAGAGCCGATTTCGGAGTGGTTTGTGGAAGGACGCACAATACTCCTGCCGAAAATAGGCAACTTAGCTGACCCGAAGAATTACAGGCCAATCACTTGTCTGAACACACTGTATAAGATATTCACAGCTATCCTAAATGATAGGATTGTTCGGGCAATTGAACCTGTGTGGCAAGAAATATATGAACAATGAGGTTCAAGGAAAGGCGTAGCGGGATGTCGGGAGAACCTGCTCATCGATAGATGTGTTTGAAAAGATGCAGCATTCTACCAGTGTGACCTATCGATGGCTTTCCTTAAATCGCCCCGATTGAAGTCTGGTACGGAGGGTTTCATTTTGGCATGCCAAGATGGTGTCATTTCCACCTTGACATACCGTCGCCAAATTTTGAGCCAAGACATTCCCGGTGATAGCTGCAGGGCGTGCCATGCATACCCCGAGCATTTAACTCACATACTATCTAGTGGTCCAACTCATGCGGGAACGACCGACATTCAAAGGCACAATACGACACTAAGAGTGCTTTATTACTATCTCTGTCACTCTTACGGCATTAACCTTAATATCGCTCCTCTAAATGTTCCTAGGGAAATCGAGTCAATTGTCGAGAATGGGAAATGCCGCATATACTGGAACTTTATATTCTCGACAATTGTTTCTGTTGCTCACTCGAGGCCTGACATGATTCTTCTTGACTTCAAGAAGTGAATCATGTTCGATATCGAATTATCGGCACCAGCCAACAAAAGCATCATAGCCAAAGAGAATGAAAAGAAAGAGAGTTATAGAGACCTTATAAGGGAGTTGCAACGATTGTATGCGGAATATTCTGTTAAACTAATCGTCCTTTTCATCGGCGCTCTTGGAGGTGTCAAGCTTTCTCTCGTTAATAGCCTGAAAAGCATCCCTGCGTGTCAAGAATATACTAAAACAATTGCGGGAAAAATGCAGAAGGCGGTAGTCCTTCGATCACTCCGTGTTCTCAGGGTGCACGAAACTTTCGCCGGATCGTCGTATTGATTCCGTTACAGACTGTAACCACCTATCTAATGTTTGTGAGACGTGGTTGTGGCTGAAATTTTACCGGGATTTCGCTGAGAGCGGGTATGATTTTTTAGGTTAGCACCCGCTCCCTGTAAAATCGTGCGGTTGTCCCTATGACAAATTTTAAATATATATATATATATATATATTATTCATATTTATATCATTTACATTTTATACTTCAAATAACGGAAACTTTAAAATATACACACATAAAGAGGCGCGCGAAGTATTCAAATCATGAGAATCGTCAGCATCGAAATCTGGAAATATTAAAATCCCAATCTCTTGATGTTATTTCAAAGCAGATAGAGATATAAATAGAACCACCGATGTGTTCCGACCGGCAATCGTGCAGCTTCGAGTTTTCAAATTCAGAAGAGGAGAAATGGGTTGCGCGCGCAACCCAGTAATGTACATCGTCTCCTACTATATTCACACAGAAATAGACCTGTGATAGTATTGGAGTGTACCTCGTTTCAAAATTGGGATCACCGTGTGGCGGCGCTAGTAGTAACTTTATTCTAGTTGTTTTGACTGTTATATGTTTTTTGCCATGAAGAGCCGTTACAAATTCATAAAAATATATCAAGAAAACGGTTTATTTATTTAATTATTGTGAAAATGACACAGTGGATTTTTCTAATAGTTTTTTCTCTTTTTTTTATCGAATCATTTTCATTACTTATGGCTCCGGTTTGAAAATCAGGTTATGAAAGTGAACTCGAAGACCCCGAATAAAAGAGTTAGAAGCTTTTTCATAATTTATTAAAGATCTGAGGAGAAATGGTTTCGGTTTTATTTTAAAAGAATAATTTAAAGTTTTAAAGATATTAAAATGTGGGTTAAAAGAATATGGAACACGTTGAGACCATTATTGTTTCTTAATTTTTCAAGATTTACAAATTTTTTAGGTAAACTGAATTTTCTCAGGGTATCAAAAAAAGTCGTTAAAATTCCTGGGAAATTTTTAAAAAGGGTTTGAAAGATTTTAAAGCAGAATTTTGCAATTTTGTCATATTACATTATTTTAGAAAAAAATTGGGTAAGTTTGAGAGATTTAAGTGTTTTGAGACGATTAAAAAATAATTAAAACTTGTAAAGTTTTTCTCTGAATTTAATAAAGTTTCACGAGAATGGAAGATATTTTTCAGTTTCCTAGGAAAGATTAAAATCATTTTTTATTTCGAAAAATTAGTTTTATGAAATTATTTAAAAAGATTTTAGAAGATTTCAAAAATGGTCACAGAAGAAGCAGAAAAATCTTAGACAGCTTTTACAAATTTTTAGAATAAATAAAAAATGCAGCAAGAATCTGATTAATTATTAGAAGTTAGAAGGCTTAGAAGGTCTGACAAAATAAATAATAAAAGAATTTCACTTATATTCGTGTGAAAGTTTTAAATAATTTTTTATTTGGAACAATAAGCTGTAAGGGAAAGTTTAAAAAGGTTATTAAGCATTACAAACTGTTTTTCTAAAATTTCTAAAAAAAAGTTTAGAAGATTTTACAGCAAAATGTTTCAACTTGGTAAGATTGCAAAATAAAAACGAAAAAATACGGGTAAATTCAAGAAATATTTAGTAGAATTGAAAATAATTTCGATAGTTTTCAAGAGATTAAACAAGTTTTCTTAAACTGCTGGGAAAATTTAGAAGATAGTTATGTAATTTTTTAAAATTTGGAATTATATTTGAAAATCTTGAGCAAAATTCGTATCAGTTAATAATATTTTCAGGAGTTTAAGACATTTTAAATAGATTACAAACATTTGAAAACTCTGAAACATTTTCGAAAATTTATCAAATATTTCTTGATTCCTTCCCAACTACTAAAAGTTCTAAACATCTTTTAAAAATACTGGAATTTCTCATTAAATTTGGTAAAATTCTATATAATAAAACAAGTTCTTTAAAATTTTGTAGATTCTTTTTCGACACCCCTGAAATATTTAAAATTCTTCTAAATTTTCTCAAGAATCTTATGAAAATTATATTTTCATTAATTTCAAAACAAGATGATAATGCTTATTTCCTTGTTCTCAATGTTCAGAATTTAATTTCAACATGGATTTATTATAGCATTTCGAAAAATAATTTTCAATTAATTTAGTACAAATTTTAAAATATTTGAGCTTTGTCACAAAGTCTAATTGATTAAAAAATGTCACATTTAAGAGTTGGTTATTTCATTGCAATAGAAAAAAAAAACTATTTAAGGATTTATCATACTCCTTGCTTGTCATATATAGATATAATAATTATATTTATTATATAGTTGCATTATATTGGACTCCATGTTTGGAAGGCGTAACGGTTAAATCAAGGCAGATTGTGGTAGAGGAAAATCGAGCGGGAATTAGTTCAGAGGAAAGGTGCAAATGTGGAAGTGAGTTTAATCGGTGGCTGGATAATCTATTCACAGTGGAAAGTGTTGTTTTGAGTTCGGATAAAGATTTAACAACAGTGGAAGTGAAAAACCGCAAGTGAAAAATGAAGAGGTTCTGGGTGACAGTTCAGTGATCCGTGCTTATAAGAGCCACGAGAGACAGCAGGTTATGGAGACCGCCGACACTAGCCCAGTGCAGCGGAAGTTCGAAGAAACAGATCTGACAGCTGATAAACAAACAGAAGGTGAATCGCTGAAGAAAGTGCAAATCGAAGTGAAAAAAGAGAGGGAGACCCAGTAAAAAGGATAAATCAGAAATAGCGGATGCCAAAAGCGCGGCCAAAATGGAGGAATATTTGGTGAAAAGTAGGGGAGACATTTTTAGGAGTTGTTTGACAGATGAGGCTTTCAAAGGAAGCAATAAAATGAACAGATCTTCAGTGGGAAGGGAAAACAACAGTAGAAGGCAGAAGAAAGAAGATGAGGAAAATGAAGATTCACAGGGAACAGGGAAAGATTCAGAGCGAGATAGCACCCTAGAATACGTGTTTCCGGAGGATGAGAACAATAATGAGAAAAACAACGAATCCAAAATCGCGCGAAACGATGGAAGCGGAAAAAAGGCCGAAGAAGAAGAGATAGAAGAAAAAGCGGAAGAAGGGCCAAAAAGATGGGATACAGAAGAAAAATGAGAGTCAAGAAACCAGAAAGGAAGGAGGAAAAGATAAGACGAAACAGGAAGCAGTCAACCAAGAACAAATGCAACAAATAAGGGAGGCCCTCGAATTGGGAAACATAGAAGTGGATGAGAGCTCAAGAAAGGAAGTGGTTTGTGAAAAGGAAACCAACGGAGAAATCCTGGAGCAAATAAGAGAAATAAGGAAAATCATGGAAAAATCAAGTTCGAAGTTAGAGGAGGAAAACCAAAACCTCAAGATTGAAATTGGACTACTAAGGCAAAGGATCAGGTATGGCGTCAGAAAGCAGAAAATGGAAAAATTGAAGTTAGAGAGCAGCGTATCGCCATGAAAAGAAGAGGCGGAAGCGAGAGATCTAGAAATAGTAAAACTTGAAAGGACTTTTGCTTCTGTGTCAGTGTAGAACGATAAGAAAGGCCACTGGCAACAAAATAAATTGAAAAAATCGAACGGAGTTACCGGAGCAAGAAATACGAAAACCAAAGAAAATAGGCAGGAACAGCCAAGAAAGGAAGAACAGCAACACCGAGAACCGGAAGAGCAAAGGCTCAACGAAAGGGAGCAGCGCAAAGTGGGGTGAAATCGGAAAACGAGGTTCAAAATGACATTTAGAACGCAATTATGCACCGATTTTAGAATTTTTTTTTTTGAAAAATTCAGAACTAAATTTTTCAGAAAATGGTGAGAGTAGATTTTTTTTTTGCTTATTTAATTTTTATTTTAATGCAAACATCGAAAAAAATGTCGATTTTTCTAATTTCATTTTTTTTCTTCTAGACTAAATTTTTCTTATACTTCTCGTCCCTTGAATTTAGTGCACAGGGGTATAAGAAATATAAAAAAATTCTTAACTTGCATAGTTAATTGTTATAAACAAATTGT
>NC_046666.1:100906929-100909204 GCF_010883055.1 Belonocnema kinseyi | reverse complement strand
TTCTTCAAATTTCTATGGATGGTCCGAACGTCAATTTTAAGTTTTTAAAAGACATCAAAGGCCATATCAAAACTGACAAGGATGATCCTGAAATTTTGGAGAATGGTAGTTGTGGGCTTCACAATTTGAATGGTGCGTTCAAAGATGGTTTCAAAGAAACAGGATGGAACTTGGAGCAATTTTTAAGGGAAATTTATAATCATTTCAAGGATGTTCCAGCTCGACGACAAACCTTCTCCGACGCTACTGAATGTTCCATTTTCCCACTCAAATTCTGTGCCGTTCGATGGCTGAACAATGATAATGTCGCTCAGCGGGCTTCTGACATGCTCCCCAACATTATTAAGTACGTCCAGTACGTTAATAAGAACTCAAAAAATTCGAAAACTCTGACTTGCAATAGCTTAAAAACTATTGAAAAGTTCTGTAAGGACCCTTTGCTGACAGTAAAGTTAGCTTTTTTCAAATCCTTGTCGCAGGACATCAAGCCCTTTTTGATTGAATTCCAGTCAGACTCACCTCTTGTACCATTTTTATATAATGCCCTTACTGGTATCATGCGTGATCAAATGGAACGTGTCGTTAAGACTACGGTCATGGAAAAAGCAACCTCAGTACACGACGTTGATGTGAGCAATGAGGAAAATCTACTGGCAGCTGCAAAGATTCACCTCGGAGTCGCCACCAAAGCTGCCCTAATGAAGATCAAGATTTGCACTGCCCTCAAAATTCTTGACTTCCGTCAAGACTGCAGAAATTGCATAATCAAATTTATTAGCAAGTTGCAGGAACGCTCACCGCTTGCGTATACGTTGACAAAAGCTCTCTCCTGCTTTGATCCATACGTTGCAGCTGATCTAAAACTGGGACAAAAAAGATTAGGAACTTTGTCAACGACTCTTGTTGATAAAAATTGGCTCCATGGCAATATCGCAGACAAAGTTGCTCGTGAATTCAGGAATATGTGTAAGCTTCCACAAGTTCAAGAAGACTTAAAAAATTTTTGTAGAAAAAGTCAGCGTGTGGACCATTTTTGGATCAAACTTTTCGAGGCCAACAAGCCTAGTGAAAACATAAAAAAAGCTATGAAAATGATCACTGTTCTCTCTCACGGAAACGCCAGCGTCGAACGAAGTTTCTCAGTAAATAAAGAATGTTTTATTGAAAATATGAAGGAGGAAACTCTAGTCGGGAGAAGAGCTGTTTATGACGCAGTCACTACCCTTGGTGGAGTCGAAGAATTCAATGTTATCAAAGAAGTCACTCTCGCAGCGCGAAATGCGTACTCTCGTTTTAAAGAAGCAGCTGAGGAGCGCCGAAAACAAGCCGAATCTCAGAATACGGCAGCAGCTAAGAAGAGGCTGATTTTATTTTATGTGTTTTTTATTTTACGATTTGTTCTGTGATTGGAAAATTTACATTTGTGCTAATTCGTGCCAAAGAATAATGTAATTTTCAAATAGAATATATTTAAAAAGTTTTTTTTTTATGCGAATGACTCAGTTATTAAATAATAATAAGCACAGTAACAGGCTAATAGACTGTTAAAAAATTGAGAAGTGATCAGGGAATTTCAATTTTCGTTCAGGGAAAAATCAGGGAATTTCGAAATCCTTCTTTACTCGCCACCCTGATTATATATTATGTTTATTATTGATTTATTGTCATATTTTGCTAATATAATCGTTTGGTCGAATAAATGAAGATGGGGGTACCTTTCAATTCAAGTTTTCTTCTGAGAGCTCAGAATTTCACGTCTCACAATTTCAGACCCACTCTTACATTTGTTTCTTCTCTTCTTGCTTTCAACAGATGTATTGCTTCAATTGCGTTGCTTTCAATTCCAAGTTTATCTTCTAGAAATATCTTCACTTCTTCTTCTGGTTCCTCTCGTTGGAAGTTTGCTCCCCGGATAATTAAGTTATTTTTCCTCCATCTCCTCCTCATCATTTCTCGTCGATACTCCTATTCCTTCAGCTTTTCCCGTTTTTTGCAGGTTTTCTTCATCTTTCCCCCGAATTTCTTGATGCTTCGTCTCCTGGATTTTCCGTTGTACTTTCTAAGTGAGAATTTCGATCCACCTCGATGTTGTGCTGTATCTCTGGATTTTCGACACGCTGCACAGTGGGGTGAAATCGGAAAACGAGGTTCAAAATGACATTTAGAACGCAAATATGCACCGATTTTAGAATTTTTTTTTTTTTTGAAAAATTCAGAACTAAATTTTTCAGAAAATGGTGAGAGTAGATTTTTTATTTTTTTGTTTATTTAATTT
>NC_046666.1:100876944-100906829 GCF_010883055.1 Belonocnema kinseyi | reverse complement strand
AAAGATATTTAATATCAAAACTTTAATCGCTGCTTTAATCTTATGCCTCTTGTCCTGCTTCCTCCGCAATTTCTTCTTCCTCTTCTGAAATTTCTCCCTCCGATTCCTCTTCTACCAATTCTTCTCCGTAATTGATTTCTTCGAATTCGTGTAGGTTTTCTCGATCACCATCACCAGTTCGACACAGCTCTTACGACCTCAGTCATATGCCGCTTAAATGTTTCTCGCGTTATTAGGCTTTGCCCAGGTATAGTTTCCTTTGCCACAGCTGCAAAAAAAACATGAAATTAACATTATGAAATACATACAAAGATAATTGTAGAGTGTTCCTTCTGATAGCTTTGCTCCCAAGTTTTTTTCTTCTTTTACTGAATCAGAACTAACGTGCCAACTTTCACATGTGAATGATATGGTGTTTTCGATCATTTATTTTTGATATTTTACTGAAATTTTGAGAACTCTACCGCGCTTCTAATGACTACAAAGATGAGTAATAAAAAACACCATATTGTTTATATGTAAAAGTTTGGCCTTCTACAGACACAGCGAAATATTGAGCTCCAGTGGGAGGTTTTCGCGTACAATTTTATTTTCATCCGATAAGAGAGAAAAAATTATTTGCTTAGAACAGGGTGGCGATTGGGCGGGCGATTTTAAATCCCCGGGTTTTGCCGGTAAAGTTTTCCCATTTTCCTGGTCTACTAAAAATAACATATTTATATTTGCCACAAAATTCAAACATTTATTTCAAATCATGACGTTCATTCTGAACTTCCTTTAACACAAAAGAGTAATACATTGCAAATTGAATTAATTTTGAAACAAATTTTTTAATTTTTTACTAAAAAATATCAATTTTACACAAAAAGTGGAATCATTAAAGCTTCATTTCAAAAAATTAATTTTTCTCCAAAAAAATAGGATATTCAAGAAAATAATAATTTAATTTTTAACCAATGATCAATTTTTTAATAAAATTTTGAATATTCAACTGTAATAGTTGAACTTACAAACAACGAAAAGTTATCTTTTACTGAAGAAGATAAATTGTCAACCAAAACTTAAATAATTTAAATTCAAGTTAAAAAAATAATGTTCAACTAAGCAGATGAATTATCAACTACAACTATAGAATTTTTAATTGGAATAAGTTAAATTTTCAGTTAAAAAAATTACATTTAATCTTTCAAAAACAAAAAACTTCAAATATAAATGTAAATATTTAGATGGAATATTTGAATTTTAAAGTAGAAAGATAATATTTTAACTGAAATAATTAATTTTAAACTGTAATAGATGCAATTTTAATCAAAAAGATTAATCCTAAACAAATAAGATTAATTTCTTCCAAAAGAGACGAATTTTTAACTAAACAATTTAATTTTTCAAGTAAAAATTGAGTGATTACATTTCTAGTCGAAAAATGAAAGTTCAATTAAATAAATTAATTTTTAACTTAAATCATGTAATATTTAACTTACATTTTCAGTTCAAAACAAATTTCAATAAGAAAACATCCAAGGAAAATACACTTATTTTTTCAATCAAACATCTAATTTTTCAACCAAATAAATGAATTTTTAATTAAATCCAAGTGCATATCGTAATATTTAAACGGTTCTTTGCTCTTTGTTAATATTAATTTGCATTACCGTAGAGAACCGAGGCCATTTTCGTGCTCCCGAATTTCTTTGTGCCATCTTTTCCACTCCAAGTAAATTGGAAGACCAGGCCATTCCCTGAGGTTGAGTCCTCCAACTGTGCATAAAAAATCATACTGCGAAAGATAAAAATTGACATGATGCTCCTGCAACTTAACTTGAATTTTTGCTCAGAATATATATGCTTACCAATTTCTCCTGTTTCACCACATCTTTATTAAATTCTTCGAATTGTAAAGATGTTTGAAGCGGAAATCTTTCAAGTTTTTCGTACAATGTATTTCTAGGAGCCTTTGGCTTATTAACAATTTTCTGAATATTCTGCAGTACAGACATGATTTACTCGTTTTGATCCATGACTACTCTGTAAAAACGATAAATATTGAATTTATAAGATGCATGATCATAATTCTACAAAATTAGTGAATATATATAATTTTCATTACTTACTGAAGACCGTCGGCTATGTCCTCCAAGCTCGCGAATTCGTTCTATCGTGTATTTTTGTGCCTGGAGATCAATTAAACATATATGCATATGAACATTGAAAATAAAGGCGCTCATTAGTTCTAAAATAATCCGTAAACTTATGAAATGATACATATATAGGCTTGTAAACCTTGATAGAATTTGATGAAAAGATGAAATCTTCAGGATTTCAGGGATCACAGCGCAAAAGGAGCTCAAAAAAGGAGAAATAGGTTTATTTTTTTACGAAGAAGGGGCAAGTTTAAACATTTATTTTTACATGTCAAAAATAACAAACAATTTTTCTATAAGCAAATTTTAAGTTTGAAATAATTTTCAATAATTTTTCAAATTCTTCTACCAATAAAGAATTTATTTTTTAAAATTTGTTATACTTAGGGCGTTGGTCTAGATTAGAATCGTTTGAGCTGAAGGACAAAAATTTGTGGGTCGACATCGAAAACAAGTAAAGAACAACAATTTGAAATCGGTTAATATCCTCTATTTTCGTCTTTAAATTTGCAATATAACAATTTTTAAATTAAAAAAAACTTGCGTTATTTAGAACATTTGAAAACGTACAAAAAATGTTTTTTGGATTGATTCTTTTTCGTGGTGTTTATAACGTTTTAACATCGCAAAAAAATGCAATCCTAAAAAACCTAAATCAGGACTTAAGTTTTTTTTCACAAAACCAATATGACCAAACTTTTCTTTGGTTCTAGCAAAATGAATTTCTGGTGCGGTATATTCAACTTTTTTTTAAATTTATGCATAGGACTTAATCGAAATACATGTTATTGCACATTCATAAAATGTTAGTGAGTAACAAATTTATTTTTAAATTTCACCATAATTTTTTGAACCAAAAGGAAATATTTTTAATTGGAAATAGTTAAATCTTACTGACTAAATTTTTTTGTCACTTTTGTGGAATGCCAACGTATACATTTTTCCCCCCTTCCAGCTCAAACGATTTGATTTATTTTAGAATTTTCCCTCCGTCCTATTCTTCTGTGCTCATAAACTCAAATTGAAAATTTCTCAAGTTCGTAAATTTAACATTGATGTTGATGAGTTCGGAATATTCCATTTTTCAATTAGGTATTTAACTTTGTACATTTCAGCTGTTTTTAGCTTAACATTTTTTTAAGAGTACCTTTAATGGTTCAATACTAGAAATGTGTATATTATTAATTCATAAATAATATATTTAGGTGTTAGGATTTCCGTAATTATTATTCAATAATGGGTACAATGACTAATTTTAGAGAATTTTTCGCGCAATGCAAATATTGTATTTTAAAATATCGTATATTTAAATAGAAAAGGGGTGAAGAGGAGAGTTTTTTGAGAATAGGGGAAAAAGGGGAATTTCAAGAAAAAAAGGGAAAACTAAGGAAAGAGGGACGGCTGTGCATCCTATGATTTATTAGTAACAGATGAACTAATGAATAGACGATGTAAATCAAATGAATTGATTTTTACCGTTCATCTCTACCACGTTCCATTGTTTCAGAAAGTGGTTCAGACCGTCGAATAGGCTGGGTTTGGAACTTTACTAAGGGTTTCTGAGTGACTTTATTTAGTTTATTTGCCATCATCTTCTCATTTTCTGCGTGTATTTCTTCAGAATGCATATTTTCAGTTTAATTGATATTTATTAGAGAATTTTCCTCAGTTGGCGCATTTCTTGTATGATACTCTACGGCTTCTGTCTCTATTGATTTCCTTTTAACCATTTTTTCGTTATGGAACTTCAAGTTTTCGATTGGTGTTTTGACGGTATTTTGATCGTTTTCATGTAACCCACTATCTATAGCAGAGGTGTCCATCGTCTTATTTGCCGACTTTGACAGTGTTGTTGGTAGATTTTTCAGTTTCTTCACTCCAGCGGTCATTGTTTCGAAATTTTTCCCCTTACGTGGAGCCTTATTCTCAGAAGTAGTCGTTTCATATTTTATTTGACGGTGTGAAATTCTCCTACTCTTCATATGTTGGAACTTTCTCTTCTTCAACTGAGCATAATTCTCCAATAAGTCTGGAGCAGCCAACCTTTTCTTAAGCAACTTCTTCACTGGTTGTGAAGTAGCGTCTGCCATATGGAACTGCGGAAAAGAGAAATGAAGAAACTCTCTGCAGAGACTAGCTGTAAATTCAATCACGGATGTTTTCAAATCAAATTAAACTTGAATTAGGCACTTGAGTTTATAATTTTATTCTTTCTAAAGACCTCAGAAAGCAAACAAATAAAAACTCAAAATGAAAAGTACGATAGATTAATGCGCAGGAAAAATCTAAACTTATTTTAAGTGAGAAAAAGGCTCATTTTGAGACCTGCAAATTTCAAGACTCAAGAATAAGAAATGTAGCTTTTTTATGTTTTGAAAAAGAATCATCTTTAATGAATTTTATATTTCAGAAAGATGAATGAAAACATTTTACAACTATCGAGTTTTGCTCAAACTCATCCGTAGATTCAAAAAATTTCATATGGTACACAACTCCTATTGCTGTTTGCAATATCTTCAAACAATATATTTTCTAGAGTCATAAAAATAAATTAGAAAAAGTGGCTGTACTTAAATTAAGTAACATTTCAAGAGCGAGGACATTCGAAACATTTTGTGAAAAAATTCGCGATCATTGTAAAAAATGCTTTGAATAAATTTAGTAGTAAGAAAATTTTATTTTTAATATTTTTCTTTCAGGTGTTTTAACTTTGTCATTTCTGAACCATTCGATAAATTACTGCAATGATAGACGCTAACACATTCTGAAGACAACCCCACATCGTAAAATGAATTCTTCAGTTCGAATTTTCGAATAACGAGAAAAATTTTGTTCATAACTTGCAAAATATTCTCAATTAGACAAATAGTCCCATCTTTAAGTATGCAACAACTATTGGCAATGTCTTTTTTTAAAGTAACTTTTCCTAATTCAAGTGTCTCGAATTGGACGGTGTCAGGTGGAATTCTTTGTGGAATAGGATCTTAAAAATTCCTTTTCGATGGTCTTATTACCGTATCATTTACATTAAATTTGAGCGACATATCGTTTCTTTCGCAAAACCTTTTGCACACTTGTGCTAGACGGAGGTGTGGTTTCCTTATGCATTTTGGAATTTCCGGCATGTTATTTTCATAACAAAAAGCACAGAATGATTCCATGGGTCCCAGACGTCATAGATCGTCAACAATGTGCAATAAAGCATGAACATTATAGCTCAGGTATTTTTCTCCAAAGAGAATTTCACACATTGAAACATACATTCCTATTGCTTCTTGACAAAATGTGAAGTGCCATTATTCTAGTTCATCTGAGCATAGGAATCGGATGATACAATGCAATAGCTTAAGATGTAAATAGTGATCTTCTTTTAAAACATCTTTCATTACTGCTATACAATAGCACAATAAGAATTGTCGAAATTCAATGGCTTTGAATTTCGAGAATGATGAAATGAGATTTGGTTTTCGACAAAATTCGGTTGGACAGAATTGAATCAAAGTCTTTATTCTTGCATCAATGATGTCTATCTGGCGGCCACTCAATCGTTCACACTTATATTCCCCCTCACCATTAGTGCAACAATATATTTTTTCACATTACCGAGCCAAATAAGGTGCATGCCTTCCATAGGGACTTGGTTTACCAAACTCATAGGCAATGCTGCTAAAGGACTTTCTCCCTTATGGTGAACTCTAAAAATTTCTAAAATTTCAGCGATAAATTTCCGAAAGAGCGCATGAGGATCTGAAGGTTTTTTCTTTCCTACATAAACACCAACAGTTAAAGGCCTTTTATCTTTTATGTAAAATATTCGGAATGCATGTGGCCAGAATACAGTGCCCACTTTATCTGTATTTCCTCCATTGGTACTGAAGTCAATCTCAATAAACTCAGGCATCTCGTTTCTTGGAACTGATTCTAATTTTTTCAATAGGATTGATTTGAATCCTAGATTTAAATATTCACCTTCAGATATATTTTCAACAACTCTGCTAGCTACAAATGATGGAGTGTCAAATATAGTCCTAAAATCTTTGAGTAAATGATGCAGCCTAAATGGATCATCACGCAATGTTTTCAGAATTACGTTCCCTTGCGTGACATTTAATTTCCCTATAAAAAAAGCCTCCTTCAATTTTTGTCTTTCTATTTGGACTGCGTCTACTGGGCCATGTATCTAAGATAATATCTCCCAGGGCAGTATCTGCATCCGTGCTACTCCCATCATCATTACCTGATTCAAAATCTTCACCATGACAGATACTATCACCTTCATGAGATGATACTCTTTTGGCTTCAGAAATTTCATGATCACTTCCAATAGTTCCTGCCTCATCAGGACCGAGAAATTGTAAATCCTGTAAGGGCATCACATTTTCATCATGATCAGATGAGGACGAACAACTTCCTCTGTCAAAAGTAGCATCATGCATTTCATTTATAGTTTCAGGTATTTTTTATTCATTGAGACGAATATATTGTGATCCGAAAACAAATGTTTTGTCTAATTCACCACCAGTCGAGGATCCGTGCATCATTCCACCTAACGTAGGAACTTCAGCATTTTGGACAGAAGTATTATTTCCAGATTTATGAACATTTTCCCGCACTAATGAAATACGCCTTCGCTTTTCACTCTCAGAAAGTTTATTAAGTCGCTTTGTATACTTCCTGTTCCCATTAAGATTAGACATTTTAGACAGTAGAGTGGAAAACCTGTAACACGGCAATGTAAAAGGATGATATACTTCTTAGAGTTTGATTTTTTGTTCACATCTAAAGCTTCTTCTGGAAAATTGATTCAGATGATTTTACAACAGAATTGTCTGTTAATTTTTTCATTAATTGGTTGGTTAGATCAGGCTGTCACGCGGAGCAAAATAAACATTGTAATTTGCCTATTAGAAATTCATCAGGAAATGCACAATTCAATCAGATTGACTACTCTCAGAAATGGTTAAATAGGAAATATTTTTTTTTCAGTTTTAAAAATCCACCAGGCCTAAAATTTTTTCGATCCCACTGGAAAAAATCACATGTTCTTCGACCAGACATAACCTTTCAAATATAACTATGAAACGATCTAAAGCTTTATTTCACACTGCGCTATAACTGAAAATGTTAATACACATTATATTTTATGATAATGCAAAAAAGATGCAAAAGTTTGTTTCTCTGTGTTTTTATTTAAATCCAATTGAAATATTTTTGGTAAGAAATAATCTTAGGAATCTAAACGAAAAAAAGAGAATCTTCATTTTTCTAAAATACAAGCTTATTGATCATTTTGGTCATAACTGATGATTTATTGAAAAACGAAGTTTTTAAGAATTTTTGGTCTTAATCACATTCTCTTCGCTCGCAAGTTTGAACGCATCTACGGCGCGCAACTGTTGGTTATCGCACTTCGCGCTCGATAATGTATTTATCTCACGCTACCCGCTCGGTCTTTGTATTTCCCACATATTTGTGCACAGACTTTTTAAAATGAAAGGTCAAAGCATCGAAAACTGCATAATTTGGTGGTTGTAAATTCTCTGTTGTTAAAGCTCCTTCGGCTTTAACGAACACATTCTCATCACTTTTTCATGCTTCGCATTCGATTTTGCCCACAATGCGAACTTTTATACCTTATGTTTTACTCTATTTTATAAAATGTATATGATATTTATTTCTGTACCTCAGTCTTGATCTGCTTACTCAGATATTGCAAAGTAAGTACTAATTTTTTTCTGAATGATTACTTTTTAATATATGACCGAATGCATTTCAAATCAGACAGGACCCTGCACTTGAAATCGCAGAATCTCTCGGGGACGGAATATTTTCTTTATTTAAAGGAATTTAGGCGATACGTATTTTTCCTATTCGCAACAAAAAAAAATTCTCAAAAGTTATGCGTATTTGCATTTTGTGCTTTGTTTTTCAAAAAAACCCGATTTTTGTTTCTTTAAACGTCTATAACTTTTGGCTTAATTGAGATACTTATTATTTTATTTGTCATTCTAATAGATTTTTAATAGCGATATTTTTTATAGTTTAAGAGAATAATTTAAAAATTCTTTTTGAGGTTAAAAATTCTCCTGTCTTGAAAAATAGTTTATCCCGTATGATTCGGGTGAAGATGAAAATAATAAAGGAGTGGTTTTCTCAGAAAATAAATCTTTTTATGTTTACTGAATTTGAAGAAAATAATAAAAATGGTTTTGTTGAAAACCCCATCGTTATTAGATAAAAAAGGAAAGAAAATATCTCAATGAGGCCAAAAGTTATACAGGTTTAAAGAAAAAATAGGGTTTTTTGAAAAACAAAGCACGCATTCAAATACGCATAACTGTTTAGAAACTTTTTTTGCAAATCGGAAAAATACGTATCTCCTAATTTTTTCTAAAAAATAACATGTTTCGTCCTCGAGAGAAGCCGATATTTTAAGTGCCGTGACCTGTCTGATTTGAAAAGGATTCCTTCCCTTGTTTCTTATTTTGCAATTAATTTAAATCCTAGCTACCCTAAAAAAATGTATCATTTCAATCAATTTATGTTATTAGAATTTATAATCCTATTTATAAAATTGTATTAAAAATTTTATTGACTTTTGTGTCGTTCTTTTTTTTCAAAAACATGATTTGTTTAGTTTCATGATATTTTTGACGATTTAAACAACAAAAAAAAGCATCCTATCAAAATCTGATTCAGAACAAATTTTTAGATCTTTCTTGAGTGAACAACTTTTGATAACCAATTTTTTCCGTGTCTTTTTAAAAAATTTACAAATTTGTGTCTAATCATCTTTTATCGTATTGTTCGTGGTTTGATCGCAAGATATAATTTTGCATTTTTCTTTCATTATATGTTTTGTGGGGTCAAAATTTGAATTTTACATCTTTTTAAAGAAATTGAAAAGTTTTTATGATAATCTTGTAGAGCTTCTAAAAAGAAATGCTTTTCGTCTATTGAATTTTTTTCATGTGAAGAGTTTTTTGGCTTAAAATGTTCATTTTTGTTTGTGTTTTAAAACTTTATAAATTCTATAACACGGTTAATTTTGTTTTTATCAAAAAAAGTCTATGTAATAAATTGTTCGTATTTTTGAGTACTACTAAAATAAACATGCATAGAATTTTTAAATTTTGAAAAAAGTGATCTGAACATTTTTGAAACTGCTCGTTTTCGTGCTAAGGAACGCAATAATACACAGGCAGACATATTCATATAAAAACCTATTTTCGGATTCAAGGGGTCTCAAAACGTGGATATTTAAAAAAAATGGAGGGGGTGACAAATTTGTTACACAAGTCCAATGCCCTCTGTGATGAGAATAATGTAAAAAGAGAGAAAAACGGGTCAAGACAAGGAGTGAGATTATAATAATAATAAATAATGTACTCACCACAATTTCGTTCAAAATCTCCTCTCACGATGGTGTAATCTCTTGAACGATTCTGATTGCAGCTAAATATCCGGCGTTTTTCTCGCACACTAATTAAAAACCAAAGAAAGTAAGCACGTACAATATAGGTCGCGGACTCGCAATTTGCACAAAACACTCTCCCGAACCGGTCGGCACCAGCCGGGAAAGCCCAGGTTCAGCTAGAATCCAATCACGTGACAGAAGGCAGAATGAAAGCGCGCAATTTGAAATATTCTCATCATGAGATTATTATTATACACATATTAATTACGTTAATGCACATTCTTCCTGGGGCTCCTGAAATTTTTATTGATATTCAATTGCTTATTTTTCCAAATTTTATCTTCTTCATGCGATATAAAGAAGATCAAATTTTACAATTTTATCATTTCTATGGGGCAAAATAGTAAAAAGTAATATATTGAACAATTTAAATATTAATTATAAACAAATAATTATAATGACATCTGGGCTGCAATTACTGCACATCGCATGGACTACCCGATTCGCAAAGCAGGGGACGAAGAAAAAACAGCGAACTACAGGGGAGTTGCACTCCTAGATGTAGAGTATAAGCTATTAGCTACAATATTAGCCGAAAGATTGAGGACGTGGATAGAAAAGGAGGGGAAAATAGGAGAAAGCCAAATAGGATTTAGGAAGACTGGGGGAACACGCGACCATGTATATGTCTTGAATCCACTGATAGGAAATCGATTAAAGAGAGAGAAAGGGAGATTAATGGCAGTCTTTGTGGATTTCAAGACAGCTTTCGATTCAATTGACAGATATATCATAATAGAAAGGTTAGAACGCATAGGAGTGACTGGAAGAATGTTACGAATGATCAAGGAAATACTCAAAACGCGGTCATTGCTGAACAGGGAATCTCAGAGAGCTTCAAGACAGAAACAAGAGTGAGACAAGGATGCCGACTGAGTCCAATACTCTTCAACATCGTTCTGGAGGACCTGGACGTGACTCTGATCAAGAGAAAGGAAGGAGGAACGGTGATTGGGACAACGAAAATCTTCGTAATGAAATTCGCTGATGATATGCTACTTCTGGCAGAGGAGGCGGAAGGTCTGAGACAAATGCTAAAAACGTTGGAAAAATACGCGAAGAAGAACAAAATAGAAGTCAATGTCACAAAATCGGGATTCATGTACGGCGTGGAAGTGTGGGGCTGACATAACACGAACGAGTGGGAGAAACTTCAAGGAAGGTATATTTACTGGAGATAATGGATATGGGAGAAGATAGGTGGCGGAAGGCATGTCTGCTAGAAGAAATAAGGGGATTAGAAAATAACAATCTCTCAGAGTGGGGAAAAGAGATGAAAGTGGCGCTTGCAAAGATGAAGTTTGAGATTGGACAATGGCTGAGAAAGCTAAAAGAAGAAAATGATGGAGAGCTTCAGGATCAACTTCTAACGGGCATGTTACGGCGAAAGGAGCAAATTATGTTGGAAGACTGGAATAAGGCTACGGAACCTAGATACTTTGAAGGATACCACCACTGGAAACAAGGGCCTGGAGCAGAGAAATACTGGGAGAAGGAGGTATCCGAAAAAGACAGAGAGCAATGGGCTAGGATGCGATGTGGGAACGTCGGGAAAACAGGAAATAAAGGCTACACAAACATTAAGTGTAGGCTTTGCGAAGAGAAAAATGAAACTCTGAAGCACATAATATCCCGTAAAAAGCTCGAAGAATTCTTGGAAGACAACGTGACGGAATGGATAAAAATGTGGTTAGAAGGAGACGATGGAGAAGGAAAATTGAAAAAGGCATTCAAAGGAAATGTTTCGAGGGAAATATGTGACCTCACAAGGACATTTGAAATGGAGGCCAGAAGAATTACAGCAAGAGGAACAATAGTGAGAGAGGAGATGGACAAAGAAGTGGAATAAAGTGAATATGAGACAATTAAAAAGTGTAAAGAAGAATTCAATGGACTAAAATGTTAGAATAAGAGAACTATGAATATTTGAATTTATATTTAAGAAAAGTTATGTAATGTCATGTATTGAGTACTCTAAGCCCAGAAAGCATAAGTCGGAATAAATGATACTACTACTAGTAGCATTAAACTGTAAAGCGGCAATATAAAAACAAAATGAGCTGTTCATTACTATCTTTAAAAGTGTATTTACATTTGTGTATTCACATTTGTGTATACACATTTGTGTATTCTTTATTTATTTTCTTATTATTCTTTATAATTTCTGAATATCCATACAATTTTTTGGTTTGAATTATGTTAATTGTACCGCTTTTGCCTATATTTATTTCTCGGGCCTCGATAATTTTTTTTTTCATACTTTTTTGGTTTTAATTCAGAAACACTTCAGATCGAATTAACTTTTTTTTTTATCTAGGCTGATTTCGATTTTACGGAATGTTATTTCGCTCCCCTAAAAAATTTCGTTTCCTTACGTTATCTAATTATGTATACTGCAAGCCTTCAAATATTGTTCCAGAAATAAAATAATAACATTTTAATGAACATCGTTTACTTCACTTACCTATGTTTGCAATTTATTATACTATTCCACTATTTATTATATCACATAATGTGCATTCTTTTACTTTCTAAAAATGTATAAATAAATACTAGCGGTTAGCAAAATTTTATAAAATTCTTATCATTTAAATATTTTCATTTCTTAGACTTATTTCTTGTAATTTCAGCTAGCCTTAGATTCAATGATCAAATTCAACTTTAAAGTTAGAATATTAATTTCAGACTTAAGTATTTTGTATCTCAAACAATTTTTTAACTTTAATCTTCCAATGAATTGTTTTTATTAGTTGCTTTTGTTTTTACTGTCAGATTTCTACTAAATAAGATTAGTAAAACTATAATCATTCCATTTTTCTGAAGCTATATTGGAAAATAATATTAAAATATTTTTTGCTTATAATACATCTAAAAGCAATAAGTCCCTTAAATTTTCGAGCTTTATAATTTGAACAGAAATCACAAGTTAAATGAATATTTAAATCAAACATTTTAGTATTAAGATTTAAACTAATTAAATGTAAATGTTTTTGATGGAACATTTATAAGTCCATCTATTCATATATAATGTGTAAAACGAAATAATAGAAAAAAATATATATTCCTCTGTTATCCCAGGCTTATCCACGAAAATCTTGGCTGAGATTTTGTCAAAAGAATTTAAGCGATACATTAGCGAAATTAGCTAGAGTGTCCGGTATAGGCTTAGAGGTTTTAGGTTGTTTAGGTAGCAGTGGCGAATCGAGGGGAGGTGTTTAGGGGGCTCAATCCCCACCCCCCGAAACTTTTGGCCTTTTGTATTAAAGGCCGACGCCGCTAAGCTATGTATGGGATATACATATATACATTTTTTTGACCGCCCACCCAAATATTTTTCTGGGTCTGCCCCTGTTAGGTAGGGTGTTCGATCCCCAGCGGGTGCAATTTTCCTTAACGTTTGAGCGTTCGATTACGTTTGTAAGTGACCGTACGTGAAATTACATCATGTATAAAATAAATTGAGTGCAGTTATCATACGTAAACGATTTTTTCGCCACTTTATCATTATATCAATCATCTATTTCGAGATACATTACTGGAATGTCTAACGACGATTCTACAATGCCTGCCTTACATTCTGAAACGTATATCAGAATCTCTGTTCATTTTTCCTACTTTCCTTATAACTCGATCTTCCTTTCGTTCCTCTAATCTACCTCCGACTCTACATGCGTTCTTACACTTAGTCCCCTACGGTCGAACCTTTCGTTACTCTAGCGACAAGCGTTCAGTCTGAACCATTTAATTCGTATTTTTAATATTTGTATACTAACCTTTCTAAGCGATTCCTTAATACTCTTCTATTAAATATTGCGAACTAGATTAAAAGGAATATATTTTGCGCTTTTTTTTATTATACTTCCAATATAAAACTTTTGTTCTGAAAATTGTTCATTTACACGTTAAACTCTTTATACCTTAGCCATCCCAATTGAAAAACTTGATGTCAAAAACTTGGCGTCAAAAACGAGGTCTAAAATGACGTTATAAATGACGCTGAAAACGACATCAAGAAGGACGTCGAAAGAGACTACAAAAACGACGTAAAAAATTATGATAGTGTTTGACGTCGTTTCTGTTGTCATTTTTGACGTTGTTTTCGACGACATATTTGACGCCTTTTTCATCGACAATTTTCACGTTGTTTTCAAAATCATTTTTAACGTTGTTTTCGAGGTCGTCGGGCGTCGTTTGTTTCAATTGAATACTTTTTTAGATTAAAGAAATATATTGTTAAATTAAATATCCATGTTTTTGATTTGAAGAAATATTTCTTTAGCATTTATGGTGAGGTTTAAATACGGTTTTCCGCCTTAAAATGTCAATCTTATGTTAGCGTCGTAATCAACGCTGTAGACTTTACACTCCATGAACCCAAGTTCAATTCCTGCTGGGGGTAGATTTTTCATCGAATTTTTCTGTTTCAGGTTCATCGAAAATATAAATGATGTGATTTGTTTAAATTAAATATGTATATTTAATAACAATGGTAATTATAATTTAGACTAAAAGAATCCAGTTGCTTATTTAGGAAAATATGTACTGTATTTGAAGTACTAACTACTTTATTGAACTCGCGCATGGTCTAGGCCAAAGAAATATTTTTTTGAATCAGAGATATATTTGTGTGCTTCAAATATTCAGAAATTTGCTGTGGGAAAATAGTTTTTTGAGCCTATAAAATATTTGCTTGCCCTTAAAATATATTTCTTTCCTTTAATTCATATTTCCCCATCTCAAAGAAATATGCATTCCAATTCATGGCACATCCATTTGGAACAATGAGTCACTCATTTGGTGTAAAATGCATATTTTTTATCTTCAATCAATATTTCTTTGATTCAAAGAAATATTTCGCTTCGGCCAACAGGTCGTATTTATTTGCCTCAAATAAATGTTTCTTTGAAAATAAACAGGACTTTCACTTACTTCAGCCAAGTAAAATTCACTTGGTACCAGTAATCCTTTTTTTCAGTGTATGACGTCACGAACTACCTACTGCTCAATATTTTTCTCGCCTTATTATTTTGAAGGTAAATAGAATATTATTTTAACCATTAGTCATGTATTTTATAAATACAAGTAAAAACGTTAAATACCTTTAACGAGTTTAACCTTTCCGGGGCTTGAAACCTCCCTCATTCTTTCTTCAGCATTTATATTTTTATTAGCTTTCGCTGCATTTAGACATTTTTTTGCTGGGCAGGTGTGTCCCAAATTTGTACAGCCGAATCTTTAACAAATTTGGCGTCACTCTTCCTTTTGATTGTTTTCCACACGTCAATATATATATGTGAACGTCTTCACCAATGTGAACCTGCTGGCTAAATAATTGAGGAGTTCTGGACAAGAAGGCGACAGGCGCTCGAGAACGAGCAAAAGTATTGTCCAGGCTGTGACGTCAGGTATCAAAAGTGGAAATCGAAATTTGAAAAAAACCAAAAATATAGTTAGGTAGCTCTTGAAAAATGAACCTGAGTCTCTATTTACAGTTTTTCTCTCGGGCTGCAAATTTTCCAGTAAATAAATCGAAAGTTAATTTCTAATGTTTTTTTTTAATCCGAACGAAAAAACACGTTAAGCGAACGAATTTTCCGCCAATGTATTAGCAAACTTTTTGTGTCGCGCCGCGAGCTCGTAATAAACTCGCTGTAATTATGGAACTAAAAATCAAATCGAATTGAGATTTTCCAAAAAGTTTGCCAATGCATTGGCGGAAAATTCGTTTGCTTGAAGTTTGTCGTAGCTTAAACTTCCTCGCTCACTTTTTTAATGTGAAAGTCTAAAAATGTGGTTTTTCGTACGGATTAAAAACAAACATTAGAAATTAACTTTCGACCCTTTTTGGACACTGTAGCCTCCGCTAGAGTGTCACGAATAAAACTCAAAAAGAAATTTGTTAATTAGTTGATAAACGAATTACTTAAGGCGAGTTGAATGTGAAAAAACATGGTTTTTTCAATTTAAAAAAAGTCAGTTTTTATTTATTTACTGGAAAATTTGCAGCCCGAGAGAAAAACTGTAAATTGAGACTAAGGTTCATTTTTCAAGAGCTATCTATATTTTTGGTTTTTTCAAATTTCGAATTTCACTTTTTGATACCTGACGTCACAGCCTGGACAATAATTTACTCGTTCTCGAGCGCCTGTCGCCGCACTAAAAAAAGTAAAAAATAATCGTATTTTCTGATTGAAATGCAATATTTTGTCATTTTCAGGAGTAGTACAATTTTCTAAAAACATTATGTATTTATTTAAACAATTATTAATTATTTATTTTCGAATTTTCTAAAAATTGACTTAGAGAAGTCCACTTTTTTCAAATCGGCATCCTACGCTACTTTTTGTTGAATAATTACATAATTTTGATACATTTATTCTACTGTTTAACAAATTTCTATTCGTTTAAACCATTTTTATTTGCTTAAGCAGTTATTTTTCGATAAATAAAAAAAATGAAATAAAATCAAAAACATACAATTATTTTATTTCATTGTTTTAGTAAAAAATTTATTTTATACTGTCAGAAAAGAATTGTATATGTTCTATTTTTTTATTTAATTTTGTTCGTTATAAAAAAATAACTGAATGAGCAAATGAAATTTGTTTAAACCAATAGAAATTTGTTAAACTTTAGAGGAAAGGTATGCAAATTGTGTAATTATTCAACAAAAGTAGCATAGGATACCAATTTGAAAAAAGTGGACATATGGTAGAATTCTCCATTGTCGCCAACGAATTAATTTATTCTAAATTCGCGAAAATTCCCTAAACTTTCTAAAAAAAGAAAAGAATTCCGAAAATTCGAAAATAATTTCGTACCTCTAGACGAAATTCCACCAGTATTCAACGAGCACTGTAGAATTATCAAATATTTCCCAACAAATAATAAATAATTGTTTAAATAATTACCCGATTTTTTAATTAAAATTTACTACTCCAAACAATAACAAAATATTGAATCTCAATTAGAAAATACAATTCTTTTTTAAATTTTTTGAGAATAAATAATTGTTTAAATAATTTACATTTGTTTAAACAATTGAAAATGGTTTGAAAAGTCCATTAGTGATTATTTGTATAAAAAAGACGACGGAAATTTCTAAAAAGTAACAATTATTCATAAAAATGTTTTTTTTTATTTTTGTGTATAATTTGTGGCGCTGCGGGGGGAGGATAAAAGTTATTAGTATGATTTTATTTCGTAGATACTCCTCTTTAATCTCTAAAAATTCTTGCATGTTTCGACGAAACCCTGGAACATTAGTTCAATTTTTCGAAAATTCAAAATTGCCCCATGTTAATTAAATGGGATTTTGAAGTGCCCGGAGGCACGTGTTAATATTCGAAGTTCGAAACAAAAACGACAGATTTTCTTTCCCTGGAAATAGAAACTTTTTGGGAGAGGGGTGTTTTACCGTCTCGAGTAAAAAAAATGTTGCAGTGCAGTTTTGGACCACCCTAATAGTACATGCATGTCTGTCTAATGTCTAATTGGTTCATACTCAATTTACTTATAATTCAGTCGCAACTAAGACTTCTGTATGCCCTAATATACGTCCCCGAGATTACTCTTTTTCAAAAGGTCAAAAAAGGCCCCTGATTATGAATATCTTGGGTAGGTATTCGAAATTTGGGTCTATTTTTGTTTAAACAATTTTAAAAACAGTTTCATTATTTATTCACAAAAAATGTAGCAAATTATTTTCAGCATAGCTGAGGAGAAATAAAACTTTTTTTGTGTCTTGCACTTATTTCGTACGAAGAACCGTTTGCAATTTACAGCGTTATAAACAAATTATTTTGTTTTAAATGTCATATTTGCAATATGTTACTGCAGAATCGCACGACGAGCCATTATTTTATTCACGGCCTGATAAACAATGTATTTTTTATGAATATGCGCTCTTCTAGAAACCAGAATTTTCAAGTTATTGGCAACTACTTATACAGAATATTAATTTTGTTGTGGCGAAAAATCGATTATGATTTTATAGAACTGTTCTCTATAGTTTCGGGACTAGTTGAACACAATGTAAAGCAAAAACGATTTTAACTTTTATTAAACTACCCAACGTATCCTCTACTATAGGATTAGTTCTATAAATTTTAATGGATATTTTTTTCGTGTGCAAAATAACTTGAAATATTACGCAAATGTCAGTATGCCTTCTTCTTACTCCATCTTGTTAATTTTTCGTCAAATAATTTTATTCTGTACAGGAAGGTAAAGTGTGGAGCAATAAATCAGAAGCCAAAACTAAGCATCAATTTTGACGCCCCAAATGGAAGATTCGGAAATTTGTGCCCATAAGAGCGCTAAAGTAGGGGCAAAAATCGTATGGCAATATCCTCTACTTTACAACCTTAGCCCCTGCAAACATTAGCGTGAAGAGTCTTAAAGTAGGGGCCATATTTTGACTCGGGAACGCATGTTATGAATTGTAATAATATACATTTATGGAAATGATATACAAGTAGAGATGCAAATTTGAGTGCGAAGCACGAGATACGTGTTGAGAATGTATTTGTTGAAGCTATTTTTTCCTAAATTTTTTCTTCGCCTAAAAATGTTCTTTTCCTTATCCTCCTATAAGCTTCTAACTTGGCTTTCAATGTATTCAGGAGAAAGTATTTAATTCAGTCCCATAATATAAGCAAAATTAAAAGAACATAAGCACATATCGGAAAATAGGCCGTCTAATATTCGTAATCAGTTACAACCTTACTACGATTAGGAAAGTAGAACTACTACTAACTTCCCGGAAGCTTGAAGTTCTTGATAGCACTACTGAATATCCATCTTTCGTACAAAATACTAGATTAAAAACAGTTAAATATCTATAATGAAAAATGGTTTACTTACAACGAATGTTTGTTTTAGGGATTCTATTATGAATAATAACTAAATGGAATATATATTATTTTATAGTTTTATATTTCAATATAAAATTATAATTATCGTAACAATTTTAATAAATCGGGTGCTTTATTTGTTCCTAATAAAAATATGCATTTATACAGTCTATTTTAATAATATTAAAAATCAATTCATATTGACTAAATCAGTCATTAGCTCTTGCCGAAGTTCAAAAATATCATGTAATAGTACATTAGAGACCATACTTAAATTACGTAACAGCTCACCTGTAGAGGGGAGGGGGGGGTCCTTTACTAGTGTACGTAATTTTTGGAAATTCGCAAAAACTTTTTTCTGAAAATATAAAAAAATAAAATTCACTAAACTGTACAATTTGCGAATAGGACAATTCCTGAATAATAGAATTTTCGAAAACCAGATATAAATTCTCAACAGAAACTTGCCGAATTATGAAATGTTCAAACTAGAAAATCTTCAATTTTAAAATGCATGCATTTGAATAATTTATAATTAAAAAAAAATTATTTCTTTCTTAAAATTAAAATAATCGATTATTTTTATTTAAGAAATACAATATTTTTAATGTTCAAAGTTTCGAATAGTTATATTTCTCGATAAAAATTGTTTTAAATTATTTCCATTTTAAATTCAAACAGCAATTTTGAAAACCGTGTACACTAAAAAAATTTGCTTAAAGAATATCCGATTGTTGTATTTTAATAAATGACATTTTTAAAAGAACATTGTTTAAATTCGAAAATCTTCTAGTTTGGGTATAGTGTAATTCGACGATTTCTGTGGGAATTTTTATTATTCAGGAATTGTCGAAACCGATAATATTATAAACTGTCAGGAATTTCATTAATCGTAAATTTAATAATGCGTTATTAATACAAATTGTTTGAAAATTTCATAATTCAGGGATTTTATTATTGGGGGAATTTTCCAATTCAGTATTATTATAAATTGTTTGAGAATTTAATAATTCGGGAATTGTAATATTGCAGAATTTTTCAATTTGGAAATTCTATTCTGTGAACATTTTGTTATTCGGGAATTTTACAATTCATAAGTTTCACAGTTTGGGGAATGTTATTTTTCGGGATTTTTAGTCGCCTCAGTTACTACACTGAAAAAAAGTTACAAATATGTCATAAATGATTTTGTTATAGGACGCATAAGTTTTGTTTTAATCGTAAAAAGTAATATTATCAATGACAATTTTTTTTTAATCAACACAAAGTACGAAAAAATTGATGCACAAAAGTTGTTTACTAAACAAAGATCTAAAAATTCTCATTTATTACTTTTTGACAGGATGCGTACATTTTGTTACAATAAAAAAATGAACTTGCGATTAAACAAATGAATTGTTCGGAAAAACTAGACAAGGTGCAATAAAATTTTAAATAACATATTTTTTGTTTCCCTTCAAGAAATTATGGTGGGGCGCTGGTCGAGCCCCGATCGGGAAAGATGTGGCCTCGGTAGGGTAATTTGTTAGCACCAGACTGTAAATGAAAAGCCCTACCCGATAGGGCCCAGCTCTGGGCATCTAAAATGGGTGCCCGATCTGGCCCAGATATGGCCCTTTTAATTTTTGTTATGAATAGTAAAATTTAAAAAGTTTTTTAATATTTTTTTTCAGACTTTGTGTTTTACAAAACTTCAATTTTTCAATATTTTACATAATTGAACAGTTTATATTTATAACTCGCAATGTCCTTTTTGCTTTTGGCACTTCAAGTTCGATGTAAGCAAATAAATATCACGACGACAACAGAAAACTTGAAATAATCTTGTCCGTCGCTGATAGGTTTTGATTGAAATGTAATGAAGTTTGTAATTTTCTACTCAAATTGAATTGATTCCGGCAATCGTAAAAGATTTTGAACATCCCTTTTGTAAACAATGTAATACAACTTTATATAAACAAAAATTTGTATTATTTTCGAATTGAGTCATGGTCCAACAAAATTTATCAACCCAACATTACCCACAGTCAAGCGCAAATCACTTGTTAAATGCGATATTTATTTTGCATTTGATTCGCATTTATTAGTCGTTAAGCGTGCACGAACTCAGCTGAAGAAGCCCCTACGGGGCAAATGACATAACTGTCATCTTGTCGGACCCAGCATGCAGCTCAATAAGACTGTGGATTCCGTCGCTGATAGATTTTTATTGAGATGTAATGTAATTTATAATTTTTGGTTTATTTGAATTGATTTCGGTAATTGTAAAAGATTTTGAACAACCCTTTTGTAAGGAATGTAATAAAACATTATATAAACGAAAATTTTATTTTTTCCAATTGATTCATGGTCCAAGAAAATTTATCAAGACAACATTACCGACAGTCAAGCGCTCATCACTTGTTAAATGCGATAAGGCTGTCTATTATTTTTTTTATTAAAAATGTTAAAATTCATAAAAAAAGCATTATTTGTAACCATATTTTTTGTAAGCGAATTTTTTTTGACCGTTTCTTTTGATCAAATTTAGAAAAATGATTCCTATTTTAAAAGTAAATTTTTCTATTGCTAAAATCGTTAGAATAATTTTTAGTTGCGAAAAAATTTGTGAACAAATAATTATATTTTAAGATTATTTTGTTATTTTTTAAATTGGAAACAGTAGAGATGTAGAAAATGTTTTCTCGGGGCAAATAAGCCGTGATTTATTGAAATGCAATCATTTTTTTTAAATTGGTAAGAAGCGACGGGCAGAAAAAATAAAATTGCAAAAAACATGGTTGAAATTAATGTTTTTTTTTGTAATATTTTTCATAAAAAATAATGTTTTTTATTTGAAATTACATCAGTTGTAATATTTTGATTCTTAAAGTCATAGAAAAACGATTCTTTTCAGATATCTGACTTTTGAACGACATCTACCTTAATTAAAAGATATGTTTGAATAAGTAATTGCTGTGTAAATGTTTAAATGCAAAGGGATTTTGGAAATCAGTACTTACTTGCATTTGTCATGTCTGCAGCCATCTACTGGTTCCTAGAGACACTGCAAGCCTTGGCGAAGCGTTGCTCATCACGAACTTTTAAACCATTTTCTCTGAGCAGAAGTGGCGTTCGTGGTCAACCCTATCCTTTTTTAACACATTTTCAAGCCAATTCACCATTCGTTTACTATTGGGCCCCAATAGACTTTGAATAGTGACCGACTAGTGGGTGATAAGTACTCTAATAGCCAGACGATAGTGAATGAATAGGATTTCAATAGTTTTCGAATAGTTTATATTCGAAATAGTATAACTCAGAAATTACAGAATAAGAACAGTTAAGAAGAAATATTTATTATTTTAATACTCTCTCTCTCTGTCCTGAAATAATAGAAAGAATAAGAATTGCAGATTAATTCGATATCAGGGAAATACTTATAGACTGCAACGCAATATGAAATAGGTTAGATTCGAAGCATTCCTAAAGATGAGTCATAGAGCTATATTACTATATTTCTGGGACTCGCTCGATATTATTTTTATCTGTAGGTATTTGGTCATTACTAAAATGGTATATATTGGATAACAATCATAGAATCTTTCTTGCGGCATCATGTTTCGCTGTTTGTTTTGAGACAAATGGTTTGCTAGTTTTTGCATAATTTGTGCAACCTTTAGATATTTCACAAGTTATAATGAATACTTGAAGAGACGACTCTGGCTGTAAAGTTACGACCTTATAATTTAGGTTAGAGAAGTTATATTCCGTACTAATTTCATGCAATGTTTGTAAAGGGGTGACTGATTCACCTTGATTTATCCTTAGATTAGCTGGTTCCATTTTTACTGGAACATACAATAATTGTAAAGTATCCAAATTTAAATTTATGAATGAAAATAGAAAAAAGTTTTATATTAATCTTTTTTCTTATATTAATTTATGCTTATTAAAAAAATAGTAAGAAAATATATATTTCTCATGATTTTATTTTAATTTTAAATGCTAAATTGCTGTAGTAGAAATATATTAATATAAAATTTTTTTTATTTGATAATCATGCCTAAAAATGTCTGTACGTTTAAGTAGTAGGAATGTATAGATTATATCTAATGTGATTTTTTGATACATGTGTAATTGTCAAACGAGCGAAAATATTAGATTTATGTTTAATGTAAAGATATTGCATCATTTTTACATTTTTGCTTATTTTACAAGTGAGTCTGAATTTCGATGCCTCTCATACATTCTTGTATTTGAAGACTAAATTTTTTCCAACAAGTATTACACGCAGGTATTTGTTTTTTTGGATACAACAATAGTCTCGAACATGAATACCATTGTTTCTGAACATGCGCTATTTTACTAAGGGAATGCCATGAATTTTATGTGTGAGAGAATGATTTATAACTTGAAGTAAGTAGAAGGATGCACGGTTTACAAAATTTAATAGGGCTTCCTAGTAAAAATATGATTTGTTATGTTTGGCATTTTCGTAGAGCAGTAGAGTTGAGTAATTGCATAATGATTTTTGTTATTTTTTATGCTCAGGTGCCTAATTCTCTAAGATAAATCTGAATAATTTTGTATCTTTGCGAGAAACAATAAATATTAGCTAGATAATCGTTACTTTTTAGATAGTGGTATGGATCAACGCTGTCCATGTAGGCTTAGTGCGTAATCTTTGGGCTTTCAGGAGTTAGAATAATTTCTGTACAGAAAGGAAAGAAAAGATTCCAACTTTATATAGTTCACAACATTTATGGCAAGCATTCATATTTTTACGTTGTCTACTTAAAAGTTAAAATTAGCAAGAAAAGCTATTATGCTTGAAAGAAGAATAATTGTTGAGAAAGTGCTAAGTGACAACTGGATAGATAAAAAGTGAGTTTTTTAAAAACATTTTGTAAGTATATAAAGGTTCGTGAAAAATAAATTTACTTGATTATTCAAAAGTTTTTTCAATCAACATTTAACAAGGATACGTGTTATTAAAAAATGTATTAGATAATTAGTAAGAGATTTAGTGAGAGGTAATGTGAAAGAGAGAGATGAATAAAGCTTGGGGTTTGAAAAGAGTTTGAAATGCTAGATAGTACGAAATAGTGGTAAATTCGTGTTTAGTTTAACAAGAGTAGGAATCGAGATCTTCATCTGAGTCCATAATAGATACTTTTATGCGGGTGTAGTCAAGAACTTCTCTATTTTGGTTGGTTCGTAGGAAAAATGTGTTCAAAAGTGGGGTTCTATGATCTATTGTATCTATACCATATATATTCAGGGTTTTAAAAGAAAGTTTAGTTTTGTGAGAGAAGTGATCATGGGATATACATACAATACAAAAATGGATTTTATCCAAGGTACACAACTTTTGTTTTTTATGATCATTTCAAAAATTTTTTATCATAGTTTAGAGGAAAAAAGATTTCATTTGGTAAAACTAATATCGGGCTCTTGAAGAATAATATCAAGTGTTATAAGCGAATATTTCTCCGTTGATTTTAGATAATAAATAAATATATTTGATAAAAAGGCCGGATGATTAATTTTAAATAAACGCTAATTTTATAAAGATATGAACTTGAACTTTAAATATGCAGTTGCTTGCGTTATATATTTATAATTTAGGAAGTTTGTAAGACAAATATTGATTATTTCCTTTAAGATAATATATCTTCTAAGGCGCTACCTTTGATTGATGACACTGACAAATATATTCTTGAATTGACCTCATAGAAACTAAAATAAAATGTTAACTTTCTTAGATATATCAAAGAAAATTACAAAATTTAAATTTGGTAAAGTAAAGGCTCAAGTTAAAAGCATATCATATTTTTAAAATTTGATTATATATTATAATTTTATTGCTGTTGGATGAATAATACTAAATTAGGATAGTTATATGGAATAATAAGATATATTGCTTCTCGAAGGCTGGATTCTGTAAAATAAAGAGAGACATGTATAAGCATGATTGAATAGTCTCTTTCGATAGTTACTATTCATAAAAAAAATCTTATAGAGAATTTTAGCTGCTTAATGAATGTTTATTAAAGAGTTATAAAAATTAAAATTTATAATTAATTTATATGACGTTGAATTTATACTTTTGTAGAACAGCATTTCATTTAAATATCTAAAACAAAAATGAGAATTAAGAAAGAAAAAAATCATTTATCTGTTATTTTAATTTTTTAAAAAGATTTTGCGTTTTTTCTGGTAAATCAATTAGTGAGCGCTTAAGTCGATTAATGTGTACATCTCTTGGGGAGTTTTTTATTTGAATTTTCAAGTTTCCTTTTCCTGGAATTTCCAATACTTCGTATGATCCTCAATATTGATTGTTGAGTTTCTTAATTATTCCTCCTTCTAATAAAAACACTTTGTCTCCTACTTTGAATTATTGAGGGTTAATTTTTCTATCATAGTATTGTTTTGACTTCTCTTTAGCTGAGATTAAATTTTGTCTAGCTAATTCGCGAATTCCGTGTAATCTTGTAATTAAATTTTTTGTATAGTCATCATACGTTTGCAATTTTTCGTGTTCAGGCGGAGTTTCACTGGAAGGTAATCGAGCTAATTTTCCAAAAACTAATTCATACGGGATATATTTTGTTGCTTCATGAACACTGGGATTATAAGAAAATGTGGCTAATTCTAACCAATCATCCCATTCTGCGTTTTTCTCTGTAAATTGTTTTAAATATTCTGCTAGGACGTGATGTGATCTTTCTGAAGATCCATTTGATTGTGGATAAAACGCAGTAGCTTTGAATTGTTTGATACGAAATCTTTTAGCGAATCTTCGTAATAAATTACTTTAAAAAATCTTTAACTTGATCAGTTAAAACTCCTCTTGGTGAGCCAAAAGTGCAAATAAATTTCTTTACAAATGCGTCTGCTATTGTGCTAGCTTGATGATTTGGAAGGGCACAAGCCACATAAAATTTTGTAAAGTTATCTTGAATTATTAAAATGTATTCATTACCTTTTTCAGTTTTTGGTAATTTTCCTACGATATCCATTGATATTTTCTCAAATGCGGTTCCTGGGGTGTCAGTTATCACCATTGGATTTTTAGTTTTAACGCGTACTAATTTTTTAAGTTGACATTGTAAACAAAGTTGAATGTATTTTTGTATGTCTATTTTCATGTTTTCCCCAAATAATGTTGTCGTATTCTGTTGTATGTTTTTGTCACTCCTTTGTGACCACCTAATGCTGATAACTGAGCTTCTACTAAAATTTCATTTTTTTGTTCTTTTCTGGGATACTGTGTTATTCCTGAACAAATAATTATATTTGTATTTGATTCTAAAAATACCGATTAAAGTTGGGTCGAGATTTCTTCCCATGGTATATTGTTTATGTAAGCAGTTTTAGCTATACTGATTGATTTCAAATTTAATTTGCTGGCTATGTTATGCAAAGAAAAAATGGTTAATTTTATACTATTGAGTGTTTCTGCAAGATTTTCTTTTTCTTCTTCTTCGATAGGAAGAGTGATATGGAAATTTTTTCCTTTTTGAATTTCTTTGGCAAGACCTTTCTGAAGGTTTGTAAACTTGGGTAATTGTTCGCGTTTTAATAATAATTCTGATCCATTGTCTCGTGGATCTCCCTTAGTTGTAATGAAATATGCATAATTATATTTTCTCATTATAATTTTATCGCGTCAGTTTATTATATTTGGATGGTTAGTTGACGTTCCGACGACTGGTTTGCCCGGGGGTGGCTCTGGGGGCGGATGTTTTCGTGCTGAATCTCCGTCATGCGTTTCTTTAATGTCATTTGTTTCTGGTAAATCGTCATTAAAATCGGGATTTATTTTGTCTAAATAGACCAAATTTTCATTGACATTTTTATTCTCAAAATTCTCATCATAATCTTGAATAAAATTTTCTTCAGGATCGCTTAAGTTTTCATTTACGCTTGATGCACTGGAACTTGGAAAATAATTCGGATTTTCTGCATTGCTATCTTCTTCTTCCTCTTCTTGAGGTTTTAATTTCTTCTTTTTCTTGTAAAATTTAGTTTTCTTTTTAATATTTTCAAAATAATCTGGATCAGAGTCTGAACTGTTTAATATATAATCGGGATTAGCGTCCGTTTTTACTTTATTGTCCTTTTTTGACTTAGTAATAATTTCTTCTTTTTTTTGGTCTTCCTCTTTTTACATGGCATTTTGATTCATTTATTTTCTTTAGATTTGAAAGATCCATTTGATTTAGTAATACATGAATTCTTTCTTCAACTTGATTTAATGGTTCTTCAGTGAGAATATCGTTTTCTTTCTTCATTTCTATACTAGAATTTGCATTTGAAATTAGATTGAAACTCGACTGTGAGTTTGAACATGAATTAGTATTTGATTTTGAGCTTGCATTAGCACATGACTTAACATTTGATTTTGAGTCATCGTTGAAACTTAATTTTATAATTGATTGTTTGTCTTCGTTAGGACTTAATTTTAAAATTGATTTCAAACTTGAACTTGGATTTACGTATGAAGAGTTTGTTTCTTCATTGACTCTCATTATTTTAGTATCATCTTCTTCATTTTTCTCTTTGACATCTGTGGGGTTTCTTGATAATGCGTCTGCATTTACATTCATTTTACCGGCTTTATGGATAACTTCAAAGTTATATTCACCTAATTTTAATTTCCATCTTGTTACTCTAGAACAAGGATCTTTGCAATTTCGAAACCAAACTAATGGTTTGTGATCGGTTACTAACGTAAATTTGTGCCCGTATAGATAGGGACGAAAATGTGTTACACAAAATATAATTGCTAAGGCTTCTTTTTGGTGTCATACTTTCTTTCATTATCATTTAAACTTCGAGAGGCGTAAGCAATGGGCTTATCTTTGCCAATTTTTCCTTAGGATAAAATTCCACCAATGGCAAATCTTGATGCGTCTGTCGTTAGTACAACAGGTTGCGAAAAATCTGGCCTTTGCAATGAGGGCGCGTTGCATAATTTTTCTTTTAATGTGTCAAATGCATTTTACAGGGAATCTGTCCAGACAAATGGTGTATCATTTTTCAATAATTTATTTAAAGGTCCGGCGATTTTTGAAAATCCCTCGACAAATTTTCTATAATATCCTGCTAATCCTATGAATTCTTTGATATTTTTGGGTTTTTCAGGAACAGGAAATTTTTGTGCGGCTTCTACTTTTTTAGGGTCTGATCTCACTCCGTTTTTATCGATAATATGTCCGTGGTATTTTACTTCCGGGCGCAAAAATTCGCATTTGTCAGGTTGTAATTTAAGATTTGCTTTACGTAATCTGTAATCTGTTTTGTGTGAGTCTCTAGGGACCATTTTAATATGATGGAATCCTCATGCTAAGTCAGATACCGAAAAGTATTGTGCTTTTCCTAATTGGTCTAAGATTTCTGTAATATTTGGAAGTGGATATGAATCGCTAATCGTTTTTTCATTTAAATTAAGATAATCTAAAACCATACACCGTCTTATGTTTCCGTGAGAATCCGGTTTTTTAGGGACAGGAAACACTGGTGTATTATGTGGAGGCTGTGACGGCTTTATTATTTTTGTCTATATTAATTCTTTGACTTGATCTTGAATTTCTTCTTTTTGAACGTAAATGCGTCTGTATGGTCATGTACAAACTGATATTTCGTCCGTAGTTATTATACTGTGTTGGAATACATTTGTACCTTCAATGAGTTTTTCTACATGTGCTTATTCTTCTTTATTTAAATTCTCCAGACGTAATAGTTCTTTTATTGATTTGACTCTATCTTCATTTGCAATATTAAAAGTTTGGTGAACATAATCTCCATCCTTATTTGAATTTAGGAAACAGCTAAGAACTTGTTCGATTGTTCGATATTGATTATGTTCATTTTGTGTAATAAGGACATCGGTGTCGTTAGATGTAAATTCTTTAAACCCGAGAATTTCTACAGTTGGAATTACAATGACTACTGGTTCTTCGCGGGTATTAGCGATTTTTAAATATCCTTTACCTTTATTGTTTTTAACTATTGCATTTCCTAAATATATACCGCTGTCCTTAGGAAACAATTCGGGGAGAATACCTATTTCTTTATCATTGTTTTAAACTTGTATATAAAAATCAGGAATTGTTTTAGGCGGAATTGTGATTATTTCTGAAGAGTCAAATGGATAGTATTTTTCATTGATTTCTAATTGTTTTTCTGCATAATTTATTTTTACGTTATTTTTTTCGGAAATATGCACTTCCTAAAACTCCGCCATGTTCAACTGGTACTTCATTTGAAATTATATTAAAAATGGTTGGAAATTCTAAAATATTTATTTTTATTTGACCCAGAGTGTATACTGGGTGTTCGTTAATTCCTGTTAATTTTAGACAATTTCGTTTAATTGGGACCTGCTCCTGTATCAATCATTAATGTCACAGGATTTTTTAAACCATTTGTTGATAATGATATGTGAGATATAGTATTTGTGACGCTTAAGTGAACTTTTTCGGTTTTTTGTTTCTTTATACTACCAAAATTAGGGTTGGATGCATTTAATTCTTTTTTTATGCCTTCCTCTGAGCAACCGGTCTGTGAAGGGCGTTGGAGTTTTCCGGATTTATTTCTTGTGGGGGATTTAATTGTTGAAGATTTTGCTGTTGTTGATATTGGTTATTTTGTTGTCTTTTATGGTAATCATTAATTACATGACCCATTTCTTTACAATAGTGGCATATTATTTTATCTTGTTGAGCGAAATTAGAATAAGACTGGTATTTATTTGAAGAAGTAGGGGCGTTTCGAGAGTCATATCTATCCCATTGTTGGCTAGACGGCTGTCCTCTCCACATGGGCCTTTCTTGGCTATATTTATATTGAATTCCCGAAGTTTCATATCGTAGTTTGTTATTTGACCAATTGTTTTGTAGTTGAAATCGATTATTAGCTTGATTTTGAGAAAAATTCGGAAATGATTGTCTTTGGTTTTGAGAATAATTAGAAAAAATTCTTTTTGATTTTGAAAATCATTTGGGGAAAATTGTCTTTGATTTTGAAAATTATTTGGAAAAAATTGTCTTTGATTACACAGGCCCACAAAAAAAACAAAAGTGTCTGTGCAATTGACCAGACCTATATATTCTTATGTATTTTTCGACGCTGAATCCGAATTTGCAATAAAAAATTTCAACCCACCATACGGCGATGAAAAGGCAGAAAATCGCGAAAAGTGAAAATTTGCTTCAAATTTGATTAAAATGACATTAAAATCAAGTTTTACGATTTTAAACCGATTTATAAACATTGAAAATACTTTACTGGGTTTTTGATACTGTTCTGGAGGTTTTTCACTACATGAATCACAAAACTAGAACTTTTTTCCACCCTTGATCATAAAGTAAGACTTAGAACCTATGTATAGCGATATTCATGAACTCCATTATAATATTT